>NC_040101.1:42504772-42807461 GCF_003369695.1 Bos indicus x Bos taurus
AATGTTCCCTTGGTATCTCTAATTTTCTTGAAGAGATCTCTAGTCTTTCCCATTCTGTTGTTTTCCTCTATTTCTTTGCATTGAACACTGAGGAAGGCTTTCTTATTTCTTCTTGCTATTCTTTGGAACTCTGCATTCAGATGCTTGTATCTTTCCTTTTCTCCTTTGCTTTTTGCTTCTCTTCTTTTCACAGCTATTTGTAAGGCCTCCCCAGACAGCCATTTTGCTTTTTTGCATTTCTTTTCCATGGGGATGGTCTTGATCCCTGTCTCCTGTACAATGTCACGAACCTCCGTCCATAGTTCATCAGGCACTCTATCTATCAGATCTAGGCCCTTAAATCTATTTCTCACTTCCACTGTACAATCATAAGGGATTTGATTTAGGTCAGACCTGAATGGTCTAGTGGTTTTCCCTACTTTCTTCAATTTAAGTCTGAATTTGGCAATAAGGAGCTCATGATCTGAGCCACAGTCAGCTCCCAGTCTTGTTTTTGCTGACTGTGGAAAATTCTGAAAGAGATGGGAATACCAGAGCACCTGATCTGCCTCTTGAGAAACCTATATGCAGGTCAGGAAGCAACAGTTAGAACTGGACATGGAACAACAGACTGGTTCCAAATAGGAAACGGAGTACGTCAAGGCTGTATATTGTCACCCTGCTTATTTAACTTATACGCAGAGTACATTAAGAGAAATGCTGGGCTGGAAGAAGCACAAGCTGGAATCAAGATTGCCGGGAGAAATATCAATAATCTCAGATATGCAGACGACCCCACCCTTGTGGCAGAAAGTGAAGAGGAACTAAAAAGCCTCTTGATGAAAGTGAAAGAGGAGAGTTGACTTAAAGCTCAAAATTCAGAAAACGAAGATCATGGCATCTGGTCCCATCACTTCATGGCAGATAGATGGGGAAACAGTGGAAACAGCATCAGACTTTATTTTTTGGGGCTCCAAAATCACTGCAGATGGTGATTGCAGCCATGAAATTAAAAGATGCTTACTCCTTGGAAGGAAAATTATGACCAACCTAGATAGCATATTGAAAAGCAGAGACATTACTTTGCCAACAAAGGTTCGTCTAGTCAAGGCTATGGTTTTTCCAGTGGTCATGTATGGATATGAAAGTTGGACTGTGAAGAAAGCTGAGCGCCAAAGAACTGACACTTTTGAACTGTTGGAGAAGACTCTTGAGAGTCCCTTGGACTGCAAGGAGATCCAACCAGTCCATCCTAAAGGAGATCAGTCCTGGGTGTTCTTTGGAAGGAATGATGCTAAAGCTGAAACTCCAGTACTTTGGCCACCTCATGCGAAGAGTTGACTCATTGGAAAAGACCCTGATGCTGGGAGGGATTGGGGGCAGGAGGAGAAGGGGACGACAGAGGATGAGATGGATGGATGGCATCACCGACTCAATGGATGTGAGTTTGAGTGAACTCCAGGAGATGGTGATGGACAGGGAGGCCTGGCGTACTGCGATTCATGGGGTCGCAAAGAGTCGGACACAGCTGAGCGACTGAACTGAATTGAACTGAACTGAACATTACCATCAACTGCTGCTACTGCTGCTAAGTCGCTTCAGTCGTGTCCGACTCTGTGCGACCCCATAGACGGCAGCCCACCAGGCTCCCCTGTCCCTGGGATTCTCCAGGCAAGAATACTGGAGTGGGTTGCCATTTCCTTCTCCAAAGCATGAAGGTGAAAAGTGAAAGTGAAGTAGCTCAGTCCTGTCCAACTCTGAGTGACCCCATTGACTGCAGCCTACCGGGCTCCTCCGTCCATGGGATTTTCCAGGCAAGAGTACTGGAGTGGGGTGCCATCGCCTTTTCCGATTACCATCAAAACATTTGCTATTCCTTCCTACCCATGCTCCATCCTGCGTGAGAGTTATGCTGTCACACCCACTGAGGGTTGAGCCCCATGGCTGTCTTGGCCCTTGGACTTGTAAATAACAATGACATGTGCCATTTCCAGGCAGAAATGGAAACCAAATGCCTGCTTCTACCATCTCTCTTTTCTTTTTGCATGAGATCAACCTGTCCCAGTTAGGGCTGCCACTTCTGCCTTGGTCACAGAGGGAAAAGGACATGGAGCCAATCTCAGCTCACCTGCGGAGAACCAAACAGGAGTCAGAAATAAACCTTCCTCTGTTGTTGGCTTCTAAAATGTTGGTTTTACTTGTTACTGCAGCATAATTTAGCCTGAACTGATACACCCCCTTTTCACCCCTTAAGTACCACCCTCTCTCGCCCTTTTAGGACACACACAGTTTGTACAGAGAGCACCTTTGTAAAGTTGAGAAACAGCGCTCCCCATCATCAGTTGTATTATACTCCCTCTCCTGCATTGAAGAGGCCAACCTTCATCAGAGGTTAGTACTTTAAATAAGGCATTTAAATAAGGTACTTAGGGTTGACCAACTTGACCCTTATTTTTTTTTTCCTTTAAACATTTGTAGAACGTGTCCCATGTCAAAGTCTGGACATCTAGAGGTTTAAAAAATCCAAGCCTTGGTCCTGGTCTTTAGAAATCTTAAAGAGTCTGATGCAATCAGATGCTGTGTATCTAATGCAGGAGACACAAGTTTGATCCCTGGGTCAGGAAGATTCTCTGGGGAAGGAAATGGCAACCCACTCAAGTATTCTTGGCTGGAAACCCCCATGGACAGGAGAGCCTGGCAAGCTATAGTCCATGCAAAGAGTCAGACACGACTGAGCGACTGAACGACAGCAAATCCTAACAGCTCTAAAAGAAGGCAGTGTCGGGTGGTGAAGGAGAGTGCAACTTTGACGAAGGTGTCTGTAGGTGTTCATATGGGTGTCACCGTTTTGTTGTATGCCATCCTTGAGATGTTCTTTAAGTATTGTTGCTTTCTTAGTTAAGCTTATCTTCCTTTCTCCATGTCTTAGCATGTATTTATTGTGCCACTTAATTGTACTATGTGCTAGGCTTCCTTATTCTCAGTATGTAGTTTTTAGTCAAACAGTGTATACTGACTCACTCACTGAGTGTATGCCCTTTCTTTCTGACATATGGTGTAAACTCTTTGGGCTTCCCTGGTGGCTCAGCTGGTAAAGAATCTGCCTGCAATGCGGGAGACCTGGGTTCCATCCCCAGGTTGGGAAGATCCTCTGGAGGAAGAAATGGCCACCCACTCCATTATTCTTGCCTGGAGAATTCCATGGACAGAGGAGCCTGACAGGCCCCAGTCCATGGGATTGCAAACTCTTTAACTTCTTCACCTCAATTTTTCCCCATAACTTAAGTTGCTTGCTGCTGCTAAGTCACTTCAGTTGTGTCTGACTCTGTGCAACCCCACAGACGGCAGCCCACCAGGCTCCCCCATCCTTGGCATTCTCCAGGCAAGAACACTGGAGTGGGTTGCTTAACACACTATTAAAACAAAATTATATTCTTAATAAATGATTGACTCTTTTCTTTGGTTTTTCCCACTCTCAAGTTTTTAGCTCTTCTTACCATGATATATGAAGTGAAGTTCATGGTTGTTAATCCATGTGCTCGTTTTTGTTTGGTTTTTTTTTCCTTCTTCTTCTTCTTCTTATGGTATCTGATGTGCTTAAGGCTCTGCATGGGAGAACCAGTTTGTCTTGGCTTAGTAACACCTTACCTCAATTTGGAATAATTTCCAGATGACTTGTCATATTTCAGATCACATGCCTAATAGTGTGACTAATGACTAGTCCTGGGTTTGGATGATGGAGTAAATCCAGAAGCTTTCACAAGTCTGTCTGGCCAGCGGTTGCTAGGTTAAGACAGTGTACAATCTAGCCATACTTTTGCTTTATGACTGAATTCAACTGTTTTCTATCATATTACTTCTGGCCATCTCTCGAGTTTGATTTCAAAAGGCATAACAAGGTTAATTTATTATTAAAGTCCCCTCTTAGATCAAGGGCTTTTAAACTTTTTGTCCAAGATGCACAGAAGGAAGGGATTGTCCACCTCCATCAGATGAGAAGGAAGACTCAGGGACCTGCCATAATTTATCACTAATGGTCTGCTTTTAGGTTGGGTGATGGATTTATGATTGTCGATTTTATTATTATTTTTCCTGACCAATATGTTAAATATATTCTCTTATATGTAATAAATACTCCTTAACCAAACACATTTTTAAAAATGTGATATACAGCTGAAGTTGTAAAGTGCATCCATCACATTTATTTTGGCAGAACTGATTTACCTCAGTTATTTTTGCAATCTTAATCTTTTTTAAAACACCTGTCTAAGTGCCCTCTTATAGTGCCATCTTTTTTCAACAGGGCAAAACAAATTTTCTATGAAGACAGTATCTATAGACACTTAATTTTCAGACGATCTTCATGTCAATACCAGCATTTGTATAACTTAAGGTTTCCCCAGAGAAATATTTTCTTTTGTTTTGCCACAGAGAAATACCTTTTTTGGGGAAGATATAGAAAGTTGATGTCTGGCTATTGACTATGACTGCCCACTAGTTCCTTCTCTTCTCTGCAGGGAAATTTAGATACTTACAGAGTTGGCAATGTTAGCTCAGCTCTCAGTCACCTGAACTAAAAGCCCACTCTTGTCTGGCTGCTATGGATATCGGACAGAATACTGCCAGCTCTGGGGTTGGACATTCATAGCTCTGAAGCAGGCTGTGACACGTCTTCATGATTGACCTTAGGCTTCAAAACCTTCTCGAACGCTCAGTTTCCTCATGTGTTCAGTACAGTTGTTAAAACCTGCCTTGCTGTACTGTGTACAGATTAAATGTCAAGTGATATGCGCACGATGGAAGCCACCATCATTATTAGATCCTCAGTAAATGAATTCAATTGCGCATGTTTTTCTTGCTGTAGGTGGAATTTCAAGTACATTTTCCTATAGGAACAATGTTATGAATGGGGTTTGAGTATCATATTAGAACTATTAACATTATACCTCAGATAAATCATGAGTTAAATAGGCCTTTAAAGACTGGCCAGAGAAGCCAGTCTCTCTACATCTGGTCTCTAGTGAAATGCATTTCAAGTGCCACAGAAGAGTTCATTAACTTTAAAGTTCATTAAACAACTTTCAGAATGTAATTTATTGCCAGATTGAAGACTGTTTAGATAAGCTTTTGTGTTAGACTTGAAATGGAATTTCCTGATAGGTGCTGATGTTTGGGGGACAGACAAAGGAGCCCTGCTTTCTACTTCTGGGAAGTAAACACCTTCTGGAGAACTTAGTTGCTCTAGGTAGTTCTAGTATAAACTAGTCAGTCATGGGACCTCGGCCCCTGGGGTGGCTACATGGCCCACGCTGACCAGCGTGAGTTTTTCTTCAGAAATTTTAAGATTATAACTATGGAATAGTCCCGCTTAGTGCCAGAGCTGGGAGTTAAGTGGAAGAAGGCAGATTTTAGGAAGGGAGAACAAAGCCAACATGTAGAAGCAAAGATGTCCTCTTGTCCTGGTGGAGTTCACAGTGGCCCTAAAGCCCAGCCACCCCTGTGGCTTTCACGTTGCTAGCCCTGATGGCTCAGCAGGTAAAGAATCTACCTGCAATGCAGGAGACACAGGAGACGTGGGTTCGATCCCTGTATTGGGGAGATCCACTGGAGGAGGAAATGGGCAACCTGCTCCAGTATTCTTGCCTGAAAAATTCCATGGACAGAGGAGCCTGGTGGGCTACAGTCCGTGGGGTTGCAAAGAGTTGGACATGACTGAGCGACTAAGCACAGTCAGTTGATCTATCTTACTTTTGCCTCTGCTGCTTCAAGTGCCATGACACCTGCAAGTTAAAGAATACTAATCAATTTGGTTGTTTATATTTGGAATATTTAAGAAGTGTGTCTTTGTCATGAGCAGTTATAATAAATGTAATTGCATAGTAGGGCAGCTGATTTATCACAGCTCTTTTAAAACAACGATAGTGTTTATTCCCATTTATAAAAGTAGAACTGTATTAGCACTTATCAAAAGATATGAGTGACTCTGTATGGATGAGAATGACTCTTGAATAGAGGCTTGCTCTAATGCAAATGTCATATAATTTTTTATTTTAAACCATATAAGCAAATGGAAACTTATGATGGTTCTAACAGTTATATGTTGCCTCGGACAACTGCAATGTGCTAACTTTTATGCTTAGGAGCACTTTAAGGTAAACAGGTAAGATATTTCTATTTAAGGAGGAATTGGTCTTTGGTAAGATTGTCAAATATGTATGTATGTGTTCCTTATTTGAAAGGGAAGATAGAATGACTTAGTCTCTCTGTTCTTGTGAGTGGGTTAGTATTTGGGGAACTGAGATGGTATGTGCTGACACTCTTTTGTAAACTGTACTTCCTTTTAGGAAGTATCAGATTTGCTTTCTCAGTAGTGGCATTCTTTATTGTTGGAACATGTCATAAAGAGCAAAGACTCACATCTGTCGCTTGGGTTCTGATTGCCAACTGGGTTGAACAGCTATAATATTTGTGTATTCTTGATGTATCAGCAGTTAAAAGGAAAGTTTTCCTTTCTCCTTTGTGGCTGTTATATAACTTAAACACCATTATATCAACAACGGCTATTTATTCAGAATCTGCTGGGTCCTGGGGAGACAAGGCCTCTGAAACACTGTCTCTGTCTCCAGTGGACTTTTGTCATCTGATAGAGAAAAGCCAGAGATTTCAAACAGAAGGAAGACACTTAGGCTCTCTGTTAGTTTTGAGATGGAGGTATTAAAGAATAAATCTGTAGGCATTTGGAAGAGAGGAGAGTTCCCTGGGATTTGAACCAGTCAACAGGGTTCCAGAAGAGGAAGGGGTTGAGAGGTTCTGAAAGGTGGTAACTTGTAAGGAGAGTGGGAGAGACAGAGGCCATGGCGTGGGCCCAGGTGTGGAAGTGGTAATGTGCCCGTTGCTTTAGAGGGACTAGAAGTAGGCTGGTGGGATTATTTGGCCATAGGTTTTTTAAATGGAAGATGGGGGCTGAAGAGGTAAAAGCCAGCTTTTGAATAACTGAACATCATGGCCCCCAGTGCTGGGAAGGATTGAGGGTAGGAGGAGAAGGGGGAGGCAGAGGATGAGATGGTTAGATGGCATCACCGACTCAATGGACATGGGTTTGAGCAAACTCTGGGAGATAGTGAAGGACAGGGAAGCCTGGTGCGCTGCAGTCCATGGGGTCGCAGAGTCGGACACAACTTAGCAACTAAACAACAGCAGCGGCATGGCCATCGGATTGGAGCTAATTGTTTCTTTTTTTTTAACCATAGATTGCAAAGTACAAAGATTGTCATTTTAACTTTGGACAACAAAGATATCCTAGAAAATAGTGACCCTTTTTCTATTGTGAGACCATTCTGATAACGGTAATTGTGTCCTTATTTCCAAAGCATAAGGATCATTGTAAACATCTTTCAGGTGCTTTGAACTATGATCACAGGTGCACTTATTTATGAACCTTCCTTCTTCTTGAATGGAGCACCCACTCTATACATTTTCAGCTTGACTGGATCCCAGATAATAGAAACAACCTAGAGTATCTCTCTCTTTTCCTGTGTGGGTTACCTTTCCCGTCCTCTTTTATCTATGTGTGGCTGCACACATGCATACAGTTGCATATTTTATTCTATTTTTTATTTTATTTTTTGGCCATGCTTCACGGCATTTGGGATCTTAATTCCCCCAAAAGGGACTGAACCCACGCTGTGCATTGGAAGTATGAAGTCTTAACCACTGGGCCACCAAGCAAGTCCCCAACTGCACATTTTAAACTGCAAGGTTATGAAGCTTATTGAGTTGCTCATATTCACATAGGTTTTATATATATGTATACACACATATATATATAGTCTTTTCATATAATATAAAAGAGTTATAGTTCTTGATGTAACAGCCAACATATTATCAGCTTGGCCAGTATAATTGACAATAATGGTTTCATAAGCAGAAAATCAATGTGCCTAAAAATCAGTATTAATTTCAATGACTGTTTGAAGAAAGTTGCCTGCAATGCACATGTTTTCCTTTTGATTTCTACGACAAAACTCTACTTGTTTAACTGATAAGAGAGAGGAAGCGTTTATGATATGATGGCATGCTGGACTCTGACAGTTATCACGTGACAGTGATGTCCTGGAAGCAGAGAGGATTGGACCTGGCAGCAGGAGCAGCAGTTAGGAGACTGAACTTTAGTGACCCTGGCATGAGGGTCACTTGAACCAGAATGGAAAAACCAGTACAAATATGAAAGACATTAAGAAGCTGTCATCATGCCGGGTGATAGTGAATTGTCAATAGGGAGGGAGGGAGCACAGATGATTCTAGAATTTAATTTACAATGTCTAAGACCATAAAATTAGCATTATAAGGAATATGAGAGTCAAGAGAGATTTATCAGTTTCATCATCTAGGATATAGGCCCAGTTTATGTGAATCCCTTGGACTGCAAGGAGATCAAACTAGGCAATCCAAAAGGAAATCAGTCCTGAATATTCACTGGAAGGACTGATGCTCAAGCGGAAGCTCCAATACTTTGGCCTCCTGATGCGAAGAACTGACTCCTTAGAAAAGACCCTGATGTTGGGAAAGATTCAAGGCAGGAGAATGGGACGACAGAGGATGAGATGGTTGGATGGCATCACTGACTGGATGGACATGATTTTGAGTAAGCTCCAGGAGTTGGCGATGGACAGGGAAGCCTGACTGCAGTTCATAGGCTTGCAAAGAGTCGGACATGACCGAGCAACTGACTGACTGACTGACTGATTGACTATGCCTGTTGCCAGGGTTAAATTTTAGGTCATAGGCTTATCTTGTGCCTGCCTTGTATGGGGTCGTAACTTGCTCTTAAAAATGAAAGAATGCTTAGGAATCTGCAGAGAGAGATGAAGCAGTTTACGCAGGGCCACGTACCTGATCACTTACTGGCAGAGCTGGGATGAGGACATGACCTTTGGACAATCCTGGTGAAGCGTTCTTTCTATTCTTCCATGATGGTTCACAGAAAAGAGTAGCATTTTATAAAAAGCCCTAGATCTCCCTTGAGATTTTATCTTTGCCTTAAAAGAGTATTTTAAAGAAATCCTGGCCTATGGAATGATCGATCAGTTTTAAACAAATACAAGGAAGTTAAATTTAGGAGATCTTCTCCAAAGCCAAGGTGGTTTAATTGGTAACTTAAAAAATAAAAAAATTGTTCCTCTGAAAAACTCTGCCCCCACTAGTAATCAACTGGTGCTCAGGACCTAGCAGTTCTGTGGGCTCCTGATTTGCCAATTCCAAACTACTTAAAGTTTCTCTTTTTAGTCTTTCTATTCCAAAATAGTGTTTAGGGTACAGTGACCCAGATAGAATGAATATTTCCAAAATCATGCTTACTTTTTAAAAATTGGTTTAACTGTGGCATAAGTGGAATCATTCCAATTCTAAGCTTTTTTTTTTTCCTTTCTTGCTACTAATTAAATTTCTCTGGTAAAACAAGAACACCAAATTCAAGAATTCTAAACCAAAAGCTCCTTGAGTTTTTTTTTACCGCTTAAATAAGGAACACTCACACCATGCAAATACCAAAGAACTATTTGAGTTAGAAAATTTTTTGGATATTTTAACTTAACCAGAATTTAAACAGAAAAATTACGGGCCAGTTTGTCCACAAGTTTGGAGATTTTGAGTCCCAACTCAGAGGGACAGACAACATTGTCTGACTGCCTAGTCTACATGCCACTGTGTCAAATAGTCTGCCTGTATTATTATATATACTCTGTCCAGCAAAGTGCTGGATTTTATCTCCCTCATTGCAGATAATTAACCCCACAAGACCAAACAGTGTCAGAGGTTAGATCTCGATCTTGGAGGTTAGATCCCAATCTGCTCTGACGCCAGATTCCAAGCTCATTACATCCAGGATCGCTGCCTAACTCAATTAACTTTTACTAAGTAACAGAAATTAACATATGTCCACTGATCAAGTTAGTTATCATAACAGAATTTATCCTTGTTTTTCGTGACGTTGTGAAAGGCTTAAGTTTCCCCCTCCCAAAAAAAAGGTCTGTAAAAGGCTCCTAAACCTGACATAAATCAAGAAAGGCAAGTTCCGCCTTAACGGACTGTGAACACGCTTATTGGACGCTTATTGGTTAGGATCGCACGGGCTGACTCATTTCTTTTTTGCTGTGTTAGAGGGCCACACCCTGAATTCCAAAAAAAAAAAAAAAAAAAAAAAACCTCTGCCGCCCGGCCACACCCGTGGGTTCCTTGCCGGAGCCTCTGGGGTTAGACCCGGCGTGTGTCTGCTCACAGCTGCCCCCCAGAGAGGATCCTCCCGCCGCACGTCTGTCCGCCCGCCCGCCCGCTAGGGCGCCGGCTGCGAAGCGCCGCGGTCCTCGCACGCCCGCCCCGCAGGCCGCGGGAGAAGGCGGCCCGGGCCGGCGGAGGCGCCCGGGAGCCGGGGCCGGGGGTCGGCGCGCCGCCGGCCGCCTTCGCCTCTCCACCGGAGTCCGGGCGGGCAGCGCGCACCCTGAGCGCGCCGTACCCGCGCGCAGACTTGGCGCCCCAGGAAGTTTCTGGAGACTTGGCCTCCAAGGAGGGAGACCGTGAGTACTGCTCATTCTGGGATGCTTGGCTTCATTAATAGGCTCTCTGGGGGCCGCGTGGTAACACTCTCAGACATTGAGACCTAGTTAAAAGCTGGGAGAAACAGCCTTCCCTGCCTTGCAGAAAATACTTGGTATCGCAGGCTTTGCTATTCCCTCTCCTAAGGGACTCTTAGTTTTTACTGGATGCGCTTTGATGATCAAACAGGCAATTGCTATTGATAACTGAGAATTCTAACGTGGTAGTTGATTTTAGAAAGCGGGGTCCCAGTAGAGGTAGGTAGGCTGCATCAACAGATGCTCCAAGTGTTGGGGTACGTTTGAGAGTCAAGGGGCCAGGGGGTGGTTTCACTTTGGGGTTATCAGGCTTTCCTAATGGAGGGTTTTGAGGGAGTGGGGTTGTATTAACAGCTTGGTTGCTCCGTTTTGGGGAGGTACTCACTTTCTCAAACTCCAGTCCTGGTACAGAAAGGTCCTTCAGCCAACTCCTTTGCCTGATTGGGAGCAGCTGGTGAGTGAGCTCAGCGCGCAGTGCCAGAAGAAAGCACGTGCTCCGGGTATTTTGGAATGAGCGTGTTTACTCCACAGCCGTGCTTTCTGTTTATTGTGGTAACTACTCCTGTGCAATTTGGGGAAAGAAAAACACTGAGAAGAAGGCATGGTACTTGCTTCCCCCCACTGCCCCACCTGCTTGTGTATGCTGTGTGTAGATGTTACTTAAGTTGTAACGGGAGCCAGAAGACCTAAGGTCTGTTGACTCTGTTGAATTGATCACTTTTCAATTTATGTAGAGAGTGAGCCTCTTTGAAAAGTCTGCTTTTATTTAAAACTGCTTTTTATGTAAGAAGTTATCAGCACGTGCATAGCCATTTGTATGGTGCAGGCAAATATTTTCTTCTAAGAGGGGTGAGGAGGTAGAGGAGAAGCAGATTACTTCTGTGATTATTGCTGTTTTATTGAGGACACAGTGTGACAGTTGTCACCACCAGAAACTGTACTGAAAAGTCAGGCTGAAGATACCACAAGAGCATAAAGGATGACAGGAAAATGTAAATGAATATGAAATTACACCTGCGAATTATAAAGGTATAGAGGAGAAGCAGATTACTTCTGTGATTATTGCTGTTTTATTGAGGACACAGTGTGACAGTTGTCACCACCAGAAACTGTACTGAAAAGTCAGGCTGAAGATACCACAAGAGCATAAAGAATGACAGGAAAATGTAAATGAATATGAAATTACACCTGCGAATTATAAAGGTATGAATAGTACCTTTACTCTTCATTTTTGAAGATACAAACTAATGCCACAGAGAGAATGAGTTAAGTGCTTAAGCAGCTGACTTTTTAAAACTCTATAAAGGAAATGCTTCTGGAAAGAAATCGCTTCCAAGTGGAATAAAGTAGTTTGCTAGAATTTTTAATCAGTTGCAC
Source organism: Bos indicus x Bos taurus (assembly GCF_003369695.1). Lineage (NCBI taxonomy): Eukaryota > Metazoa > Chordata > Mammalia > Artiodactyla > Bovidae > Bos > Bos indicus x Bos taurus. Next base: position 42,516,757 of record NC_040101.1, read on the forward strand.
TTTGAATTCCAAGTTCCACTTCTTTTGTGCTCATACGCTCATGGTTAAATTCAGTTTCTTCGAGTTTTAACTAATCAAAGGCTTCTGAGTGAAAGGTGACATCTTGGGATCCCATTTCTTTTGGAAAACAGACTGTGATGTTGACACAAATGACCATAAGTCCACTGGGGTAGTTGGAAAAGCACCCCTCCCCCAGGTGGTGAGAATGGGAAAATATTTAATTAACTCTAAGATGTCTAAAATCTAAAGGGATAATTAAATCTAAATTTTGCCTGGAGTTTCACCTGGTAGCTATAACAGACCGGAACATTTAAGTGAGATGCTTCACACCTGCGGCCTCATTTTCATTTTTCCCAGTAATGCTGAGAGGTAGAGGTATTATCATCTCTGCTTTCTAGATGAAGAGGGTTACCTCATCTCCAAATTTTGCAGCTGGTTAATTTAGTTTACAAAGTAACATTTAGAGTTTGTCATTTCTCCCCGTGTGGCCCCAATTGCTCCTAATATAGTGTTGATTTTTCTGTGTGAAGTAATCCAGAGGAGGTTCTGGGTTCAAAGCAGATTTTCGAAGGGGTTTTAAACTCCTCATTGCCCCAGTGCTAGAATATCAAGGTTCAAGGAATAATGCATTTACTTTGGAAGCTTGCCATTTACAAGTATTTACTAAGCAAGCCCTCTTCTTCACCAGCCCTACTGGTACCTGAGGCGGCCTCATGGTTGTTGGTTTGGGGGAACTTTCTCCTCCCTTTTTTCTTGAAGCCCTGCTAGGTGAGTGTGTGTAGATTCTTCTGTTTCTAACCAAGTATGGCTCGCCCATTCTCTGATTTTAATACCAAGCAACAGAGTTCATGGTCATCCAGTGGGTGAATGTCTAAGAGCACTCCTGCAGTATTTTATATGCTATGTGAAATGTTTTAAAATTTCTACTAGCATTTAGGTTAGTGCTGAACCTATTTGTTAGGAATGATAGGGTTGTGGAAAGCATGCTCTGTGAGTGCTAAAGATTTTTGTTGTTGTTGTTGAAGGTGGAGTAGGTCAGCTCGTCTCACCAGGGGTGGCCAGTTCTGAGAGTCCATCTGCTGGATCATCTGTTGGTGGTGGTTCAGTCGCTAAGTCGTGTCTGACTTTCAACCTCACAGAGCCTCTCTGCCAGGCTCCTCTGTCCATAGGATTCCCCAGGCAAGCATACTGGAATGGGTTGCCATTTCCTTCTTCAAGTGATATTCCCAACCCAGAGATTGAACCCGTGTCTCCTGCATTTAAGACAGATTCTTTACCGATTGAGCCACCATGGGATCATCTCTTGGGATGCCACATGATACAGAACAATGCCACTTTCTTAGAAGACAAAGAACTACATTGTCTGTTCCAGGATGGAATATGGCTCACATGCCACCTCATTGTTCTTGGCATCTATTTGACACTGAATACCCACCCACCTTCCCAGGCAAAACAAGGATGCCTTGGCTTCCTCCTTAAACCTCTCTGAACTCCCAGCTGGTTTAAGTGAATGGAATTCTTGAGGGTGTTGAAAGGACATGCCCATGTGCTGATAAAACCGTTTGGGGGTGACCTTGAGAAAATTGTGGAGAGGAGGAAGTATGCCAGTCCACTTTGATTTTCACAACTGGGGAGATGGTAAATTATGGAAACTTCAGCTGCAGAGTGTATGTTGCTGTTTAGCAGAAGAGTAAATCACATTTTTGAAAAGATGGATTGGGATCACTTTTTTAAAAAGTGGTGGTGATCAGTATGTAGCATCACTCATCTCCAACAGACCTCCTTTCCTTTTCAATTTCTTGGATCTTGTGCGTGCTCTGCGTTCAGTCGCGTCCAGCTTTTTGTGACCCCGTGGACAGTAGCCCACAAGGCTTCTCTGTCCATGGATTCTCCAGGCAAGAATACTGGAGTGGGTTGCCATTTCCTTCTCCAGGGGATATTCTTACCTGGGGATGGAATCTGCGTCTCTTGTGTCTCCTTCATTGGCAGGCAGATTCTTTAGCACCTGTGCCACCTGTTACTTAAAAAGTATACAAGGACGTGGACGTGCCACGCTATGGATACGACATGTCTGCTCTGGCAAAACATTTAACAACATGCTGTGTTGTTACATCTTTACTCAAGATGGACAAATACGGGGTGGACAGCAGTGTCAGTAAGTGGGTTTGTGTCTTATCATACCCAAGGAGGGATTATCAGTAGAGTCACCTCAGACTTGAATAAGGTGCCCACAGTATGCCTTGCTGAGGGCATTTACTACAACTGGACAACAAAACTCACTAGTAGAGACAGAGAATTTAGAACCCAGGAGGTGATAACCCCACAGTTCTTTGAAGTCCTGTAGATACTGGTTCAGAACAGGGATTTTAGAGCCTGATCTTGGACAAGTTATTTGAGTGCTCTTTGCCTCAGTCTCTTCATTCATAAAATGCAGGTGATACTACTTCCCTCACACGGCTGTTGAAGATGGTAAGGATCAAATTGGATTATTCAACCCAACTGCTTAAAAACAGAGCCTGACCAGAAATCGTGTGTGCCGTGTTTTAGTCTTCTTTGTTGCTACTGCTTTTTCTCCTATGGCAGTGTTGTGCCGATTTCTGGGTTTATGTTTAAGTATGTGTCCAGAATGGAGTAATCAGGTTTTTGGAGAGGGTCTAGAAACTCTATGAAGAGTGGTTAAAGATGCTAAGGATGCATGCCATAGTGTAACAGCTTAGAGACAGTAATCATATACTGAGAGGTGATCACTTCTGAATTCTGAGATACTTCATCCAGGCTAAGTGCTTTCTCTTAAGGAATTGTAGCTTGGTATAAAAGAGGTCTCCATTAAACTAGGATTTAGTGGGATTCTTTTCTGGTTTTCAGTGCAGTCTTTAACCAGGCCATTAACTTAACACGGTGGCTCTCCATGGTGTGTGAGTTACCCCTCAGGAGACATTTGGTCGTAGTTTTGATGGACACAGCTAGCGTGGGAAGAGTACTGCTGGTATTTAGCAGGTAGAGACCAGGGATGCTGCGGACATCCTGCAACGCACAGGACGGTCCCAAACTGACAGTTATCCTTTTCAAATGTCGAAAGTGCCAACATTTGAGAGACCCTGGCTTACCTCTTCAATATATGTGTTTCTCTTTGTGAAATCTGAGTACTGATCTTGGCTTTAGCAACATCACAAAGTAGCTTGAAGAGTATGTTTATGAAAGGGCCTTTGAGAGTTAACGTATTCTGAAATCTGCAGATGTGTACAGCATATACGTTTTATCAGCAGTGACACAGTAAAGTATCACTTGCTCCATTCCAGGGAGAGAGAGATTATGGTGGTTTGAGAATCTGATAAGTCTGTGCTTGAGTCTCAGCCCTTCTAGTTTAACTAGCTGTGTGATTTAGAGCAGGTTTCTTTAGCATATCCCTAAAATCAGTTGAAAGTTAATGTCTTTGACTTACAAGTTTCACTGTGTGTGTGTGAGAGAGAGAGAAGGTTTGGACTGAAAGATCCCCAAGTGTATATAACCCACCTGCTGTCTACGTTGTAAAAGCAGAATGCTTTGTAGGAATGTTCAGCTTTCAAGGAGGTAGCAATGAAAGGTTTCCTGAGTTAGAAAGGGGCTCTTACTCAGGTTGGAGAGTGGAAGTTAGTGGGTTTTTTTTAAAGAGAGGGTGCTTCCTAACTTTTTTCTCACAATCCTCACTGCATTGGAACTGAATTGTTTAAAACTCACATAAACACATGAGCTGAGCCCTTAGATGGAGGAGGTGTTAGTCCCCGACAGCTGGCCTCTCTGTGGGTATCAGGAAACGTTCCTCCTGGAGCGGTGGGGAGAACTCGTGGCTGGCTTACACCATGAGAGCGATGGCAGCCCCGAGGTGAAGTGCAGCAGCCACTGGAGGACCAGCTTACACCTAGGAGAAATTTATAACACAGACTAAACCCTGTTAGTGCTCGGAGGCTTTCATTAAGCTAACCTTCAAGCTTGCTTAACTCTGCTGATGGTACAGAAATAGAAGGTAGTGTTCCAGACCCTCGTGGTCTCCAGCTGCCCTTGAGTTGCTTGGTAAGCAGTTTTGGTGAAAGCTCAATGATTCTAATGGAGAATCTTGAACTGGTTACACAAAATTGCATACCTCTGTGGGGTCAGAAGGCAAGAGTTTGATATTCAAGCCAAATGGAAAGTCGGGTTAATAATAAACTAAGTGAGGTTAACTGAGGCATCACAATTTTAGATAGTACCAGTGACCACAGTTCTTGAGACAGCTTAGATGATTGCTCCACTTTGTAGGTACGTCTTTATATATATCATTTTGATTTCTCCTATGTGGGTGGGACCAGAAAATTCCATAAGCTGCTGAAAGTGTTGTTGAAAGTGTTGGAAGGCTGATTATGGGTTTGCCAAGGCCCCTGGGCATCAGCTTAGTGAAACTGTGCAGTAGTGGGTACCAAAATCCAACTTTGAACCTTGTGCTGAGTCAACAGATCTAAAGATAGATTTCTTTGAGTCTTGAAACTAGAATCTCACCAAAAGACCCCAACAAATGTTAGACATAAAAGGAACAAAGAGATTTAAAATGTCAAAGTAGAGTGCAACAGCATAGCTCACCCTCCACGTCTAGGGCCTGTTAGTTTGCACTTTTGTCATTTAATGATTTTTAAAAAGTGTACGTCTTTCAGTGTAAGTTGTGAGTGCGGTTGTTTTTTTTAAAGCAGTCCATCCCCCTTCCCTGAACTTCCTAAAACCTTCATCTCCCTGTGTGCATACCATACATGAGGGCCAGCAAGGAGATCGCTTCTGCTTTCTGACCTGAATTAAAAGATGAGACCCCAAAAGAAACTGTAAAATACTCTATAATGAATGGATCACAGAAAAGATAGGTGAAGTAAGTAAAGAGATTAAATGACTTCTAGGGGAAAATTATAACTTAGTCAAAGGTACTGACATCTTAGTCTGAAAAAGGATCCCTTTGAAGGGGAGTTCAGTGGAGTGAAACTTGGAGAGGTCATGTTGGCCTTTCTATTGGAGAAGGTCCCCTGCCCCTCATATAGCATCACTGGATCTGCCTATGGATCTTACCCCAATGGTGGCGCCACCTGTGGGTTGACATCAATTGGTTAGGTTCCAAACCTGACTTAGACTGTAATCTTGCTGTCATCACTAAACATCCCTGAGCCTACCTGAACACTCATGTGCAGTGTCAGGCCACACAGGAAGCCACAGAAGCCCTTCTGTGCCCACGGTGCATTCTTGTGATTATACTTTCGGTTCCTCGTGAATTATGCTTTTCGGGAGACATAGGATCAGCACATATCAGCATCCAACATCTAGTCTACATTGATGGTATTAAATTGACGTTTTTACTTGAATGTCACCCTGAGTGTGGTTAGGCTAAGCCATCTCCTGATGACCACATTTATGAATTGCAACGTTCAGGGGTCAGCCTTGAACTGTGGCAAGTCCACACCAAGATGACGGTACTCTGTGGAGACTAGCTGGCTTCTCAGTGTTTGTCTTTGCCCTGAGTACCCTTTTCTGTATGATCAGCAACGTAAGAAGGTGATGCCCATCCTAATGGTAGTATCTTTTTTGCTTCTTTGAAAATGGTGAGAAGAAATATGAGTATAACAGTGCTTTATCATGCTGGAAATGCGGTGGTCTCTTGTTAGTAAGTCACATAAACATGAATAAAGCTAACTAGAGTACGTTGTTATCGTTACAACTACAGTGTAAACTAATTCCTACTTTGCTAGTTAGCTTATCCTATAATTCTCATTTAGATGGCACAGATTACTAAACAATTACAAAAGTCCCCAGTCAAAGAAGTTCATAGCCAGCATTTCACAGTAGCATTTTGCAGTGTGATTTAGTATGGCTAAGATTCTTGTAGATTTATAAAGCATACTTCTATTTGGTTCTCAGGATAACATGGCCGGTTCTTTGGGGGCATTTGGGTTCCAAAAGCTGTGGTACTTGTAAAGTCTATTCACATAAAACTATCCTTTTAATATTATTATATTTCCACAGATATACTGAAGCAATTCCCTGAAGTTAAGTACTGTTGATAGGAAGTGATTGTGTGCTGTTGAGGCATGGTTGGATAATACCAGTCTACCAGCCTGGGAGAGTCACCTTCTTAAATCTTTAACATTTACTTCCAGGAGCAGAATTGTCAGGAGAAGCAGGAGCCTGATGTCATTTACGCTGATGATGTCCATGTAAAGGTCAGAGATGTGAAAGGGAATGTTTCTAACCCAGAAGTTAGTCATGGCTGGTCTATATCAAAGGGAATGTCCTTCACAATTGCAGCAGCGCCAGGATAGACGAAGGTATGTCATGTGGCAACGGCACAGTCCCAGGAAGGCTCTAGAGGAATCGTCTTGGAAAGAGAGTAAGGATCGGGCTGGGACAGTAGGAAATTAGCATGGGGTGGAGTAAGCATGGCGTAGTTCCCATTGGGTTGAAAAATAGGGAACAAGAAAATAGGAAAAGAGCAACAATTCCGGAGCTCCTTCTCTTACTGGAGTGAAGCCTATACTTCTCAACAACCCACATTTCCTCCAGACCTTCATTCTCAAGCTGTCATTGTGTTTAAAAGAGGTTTATTCTCTAAAAAATTTGTTCACCAAGGTCTCAGAGTAAATTGTGTGCTCCTGTGGCTGGGGATAAGGTAGGCCAGAGGTGGTTAGATTTTTACCCTGTGAATAGAATGAACAAAAGGGCTGATAGTTCTACAGTTGCTGTGCTTCTCTCTGTGCCACCTGTTCCCCACCAAAGTCCGCAAAAGCACCCACAACAGGAGTCCTTCCCCATGATAGAGATGACCGTGTGCTAGACCTCTGCTGGCCAACACTGTAGCCCCTGGCCACTTGTGGATATTTAAATACAATTAAATGCAACATTCTGTTCTTAGTCATGCTAACCACATCCAAGTACTCAGGAGCTACATGCCTGGTGGCTGCCATCGTGGGGTGGAGCTGATACAGAACATTTTCATCAATTCACCCCAGGAAGATGATTCAGCCATAAGAAAGGATTGGATCCATTTTCTTATGGACTGGCTCCGTCTCCAGGGAATTCCTATATAAACCAAAACATTTCTAGGATCTAGCAGTTGAGTCTTTTAGGCCAAATGAAGATATATTATTGAACATCATAGTTTTCCTCCAGTTTCAATTTTGAATTCCAGCAGAGCATGACTGCTTTTGAGTCAAGGTGAATTATCAGCGCATTATAACGTAACTGGTTCGTTAGGGACTAAGTAGGAAAACAGAAGCCGTTTTGTTTACAGTTGAGGGTATTTAGTGAAGTTCCTCCGTAGGTAATGGTACAGCAGAAGCCCAAGGAAGAAACCCAGAGATTAGCCCCAGCCAGAAGTCACTACTGTCCTCAGGCTGGAGGGACTAGTGGTGGAGGCTGTTACTGAAGCTCAGGGGCAGATAAGAGCCAAAGCCCCAGAGGAGAACCCAAGATACCAGCAGATAGTAGCAGATAGAAAGGTGAGAGGTTTTCCACTTTGCTGTCCGCTCTGCTCTCCAGTCTTCCGCCACTGCCTCCTGTTGGTTGAATCCAGCAGGCTGATTCCCTGTGACTCTGCAGAGCAGAGTTGGGGACCAGAGGGATGGATCTGTTAGCCCAGGGCCGACACAACTGGTATCTGTGATAGAGACGGCTGTTATATATAAGGTGGCCTCTAAGGTGGCCCCCGGCAGGCACGCACAATTGTGCGGTTTTCTGTATAGCACTTACCAGATTGCTTTCTGTGTTTCTCTCTTGAGAGGAACCAGAAGTCCTTGGCGGCAGGGACTGTGTTACAAGCATCTAGGTATTTCGGGTCCCTGGCATATAGTGGGTACATGTTTAGGTTTTTAACAGATTGGTTTGCAACTTACTAAAGTACATTCTCTGGAAGATGTGTTTCTCAGAAAACTTTTCTTTCTTTCTTTTTTTTTTTAAAGAATATGTTTGCATTTGCCGGGATTGCAAAGAGTCGGATATGACTGAGTGACTTCACTTTCACTTTTCACTTTTCACTTTCTCCTAGAGGGTAGGAAGGATGAGGAACCTAGGACTATCTTAACACGAGTAAGAACAAGAGCAGGAGAGGGGAGGGCCCGGAGATAGGGAACCAGGGTAGGAACATTCTGGGGAGTTCATTAGGGTCTCATAAATAAATGTCTGGATGAGCCTACTTATCACAAGGGCTAGCTTCTCAGAATCCCTGCAGTTTGTCATTTTGGCCCCAACTAGGGAAAAGCAGAGGCCTCTGAAAAGAACATGCCCTGGCAACTAAAAATACTAGACACTGATTATACAGAAATGTAATTCCTGGTATTATAGAAGAGAAACCAATTCTTGGTATGCTGTCAGCTTTGACTTTTTCTCCCAATATTTTAAAATTTATTCTAATCTCAGATTTTCTACACTGAGCCCACTACTGTCCTGACTCATGTGATGATTTATGATAATAGTAAATTTGCACCTAGCGGAAAGAAAGTATTCGATAAATATATGTTCACCAAGTGAATGGGCGTATGGTTAGGAGTCATAATTAGAGCATTTGGCTGTTTTTCATAACACGAAGTCCCTGTGGAGAGTGCTGATCTAAACCGTGTGTTTCATTTTCTACACTGTGTTGCATAGCAGTATTCACCATGGTTGGGCCTTGTCTCTTTCCTTCACAGCTGTTGTGTAAGCCCGGCACTTTGGGGTTCCTTGAGCCACTGAGGCAGACCAAAATTCAGAGGCAGGTAGAGTGGTCTCCTATAGGACGATGGTGGTGTCACGGGGGCGATTAAATAACATTATACAATTTTGTTTTTAAGCCGAGAAGCTCTGATGGCAGGGAGGATCTTACATCTCCCTGGATTGTAATCACCCACATGGCCCCCTCTGAAGGCCAGGGTGTAGGCAGCGACAGTGGTTCCCAGCAGGAGGGGACGTGTTCCATTTAGGAAAAATCTGTGGAGTAGAATCGGTGGGATTTGTTGACCACGTTTATGTGAGGAAGGGATGGAGTGGGGCAGGGTGATGGCATTCTTGACCTACGAGAGAGTACCTTTCCCTACTGTTCTTTTTCTTCCTTCCCTCATACTCCAAAAAAAATCCTTTTTTTTCACGACATGGAATTTAAGCTTACAATTAATTACACGGGTCTAATCTAACCAGGAGATCCTCTAGGGAGAACCACACTTTTTTCCCCCAAAGTACTTTTCATCTAAGTGGGGAAACAGTTGTAATACAATCAACAAATCATAGAACTTCTTACCTTCTGCCCTTCTATGACTGTTACTTAGAGTTTTGTTGAGAGAATAACTTGAAAAGTGAGGAATAGAAATGTTGGATTTTTCTTGTCTCCCTTTTTAGCTGTTTTTGTTTTCTGAACAGATCTCCTGATCTTTGGAGCCTGGAGTACTCAGCAGAGTAGGGCTCAGGTTGTCTGTGTGTCAGAGTGCCAGGTGTGGATAACTGAAGGCATGTCAGGTACTGTGGGCTGGGTGCTGGATTTGTGTTTTGCCTATGCTAGCTTAACTTAATCCTCACAGCGCTATATTACAGATAGCAAAATTTTATATATATATATATATATATATTAGAAGTGAGCAACTGAGGATGAGAGAATATTGGTAAGTTTAAGGCCATGCAAACAGGGACAGAATTGCAGAATGTTAAGGCCTGATTGAATGAAAGAAGAAAGTTCTGAGAAAAGGGTGGGCTTTTCCCCCTCCTTATGCCAGTTATCAGTTTACGGCTTGCCAGTCACAAGCTCACACTTTACTGCCTGATCTGCAAAAATGGGTCTGGACCCCTGACACATTATTTCACTAGCTCACTTGCATGATGTTGTTAACCACTGTTGGTAGAAGACGCCAGAAGGACACTGCTGGGAGGAAGGCCCTGTGCCTCCTGGGTCTGTTGTGCTCCTTGGCAGCCCCATGCTGCATGGGCAGTAATTAACATCCTCAGGCTTTGAACACTATATAGTGTGATTACCTATGTTATCCATATAGAGACTTATCACTAAGGGTGCTGAAGATTGTTTCTTTCCTTTTCTTTTTTATTGTTTGCCTCTTAAACCTTGGATAAATACATGGATAATCAAGAGTTGGTGCCATTTATGAAATGTCATCCAACCAGATGACATCCCATGCTTTTTGTTTAATGCATGTGAAGATGTTTGTTCTAACTAGAATTATAATTGTTGTTTAGTCGCTAAATCACGTTTGCAGCCCCATGGACTGCAGCATGCCAGGCTCCTCTGTCCTCTACTGTCTCCCGGAGTTTGCTTAGTTTCATGTCCACTGAGTCAGTGATGTTATCTAACCATCTCATCCTCTGAATTATAATAACATGTGAAATAATTCAATTTGAGATTTATCTCTGAGGCTTTATAAATATTTGCCAAAGGATGTCGCAGTATAATAAAGGGTAATGTTTTTGTCTGTACTGGGTGTTTTATTTGGTTTGCTAGTGCATTTTTTTTTTTTTTTTTGGAGAAGGAAATGGCAACCCACTCCAGTGTTCTTACCTGGAGAATCCCAGGGACGGGGGAGCCTGGTGGGCTGCCGTCTGTAGGGTCGCACAGTCGGACACGACTGAAGGACTTAGCAGCAGCAGCAGCAGTGCATTTTTTTTACTGCTTTCTTGTGAATTTGGAAGAACAGACCTTCCAGAAAAGCTTTTTAAAGATTTTCCCCCCAGGTTGCTTTCTGCGTTCCATGGTTTTGAACTACTACATTTCATGGCAGTCTCTTGCTCCCTAACCCCATGCAATGCATAATTTATCATTTTGTTCGAAACATTTGAAAGGGACAAATACTCAGCCTTTACCTTGAACGCAAGTTGATACTTGATCTCTCTGTGCTGCTTTCATTTTCTCTACGTAACTTTTTATTTTGGTGTGTTTTTCTCCCTCAGAATTCTCCTAAAGAAATGTTTAGCTCATTAAATATATTTTCGGAGGTTCAGACTTTAAATTTTGTAAAAATTAGATTTTTTTGAAAAACAATGTATAGAGAGATAACTGCCCATAATCTTACATTTAGGTAACCCATGTTGATGTTGAAGATAAATAAAACCCAGTGCAGGTACGTGGCTAGCATACAAATGGCACCAAAAGGCACAAAAAGAGAAGGAAAAGCCTCTCCTCAAATGTAGCTGTTACGTTTCTTGTGATTTCTTCCAGGGGAAAAATGGTTTTGGCATATATCTGTATCTGTCTCTGCTTTTCACATTTTTTTCATAAAAGGATTCAATGACACATTTTCTGTACTATTTTTGGTATTTTTCCTGTGTGTGTGTGTGTGTGTGTTGTTTTTTATTTTTTTTTTAGAGCTCTTTCCCATCAACATACAGATATCTTCCTTATTCACTTTAATATGATATGGTTAAGATTTCATTATTTCTCCACATTATGGGTGTGTAGTAATTGATTTTACTATGTCTTAATTCTAGCTAGTTTAGTAACTGCCGGGTATTTGTGGGGAGGAGTTGTGGTTACCTAGTGGAGTTACTGTGGTTTGCCTTTTTGTAAATAAACGTCCTGCTGATATGTCGGTAGGTCACGTTCCTGATAGTGAGATTGCTAAGTCAGAGAATAAGTGCACTTTTAACTTTGTTGTTATTCAGTCACCTGGTTGTGTGCAACTCTTCGGGATCCCATGGACTGCAGCACGCCGGGCTTCCCTGTCCTCCACTATTTCCTAGAGTTTGCTCAGATGCACGTCCATTGAGTCGGTGATGCTGTCTACCCATCTCATCCCCTGTCGCCCCTGTCTCCTCCTGCCCTCAGTCTTTCCCAGAATCAGGGTCTTTTCCAGTGAGTTAGCTCTTCATATCAGGTGGCCTGAGTATTGAATCTTCAGCTTCAGCATCATCTTTCCAGTGAATATTCAGAGTTGATTTCCTTTAGGATTGACTGGTTTGATCTCCTTGTTGTAAGGGCTTTCCTGGTAGCTCAGCTGGTAAAGAATCTGCCTGCAGTGCAGGAGACCCCAGTTTGATTCCTGGGTTGGGGAGATCTGCTGGAGAAGTGATAGGTTACCCACTCCAGTATTCTTGGCCTTTCCTGGTGGCTCAGCTGGTAAAGAATCTGCCTGCAATGTGGAAGACCTTGGTTCGAGTCCTGGGCTGGGAAGATCCCCTGGAGAAGGGAACAGCTACCCTCTCCAGTATTCTGGCCTGGAGAATTCCATGGACTGTATAGTCCATGGGGTCGCAAAGAGTCAGACACAACTGAGTGACTTTCACTTTCACTGTCCAAGGTACCCTGAAGAGTCTTCTCCAGCACCAGAGTTCAAAAGGATCAGTTCTTTAGCACTCAGCCTTTATAGTTTAACTCTCACATCCCTACATAACTATGGAAAAAATCATAGCTTTGACTACATGGACCTTTGTTGGCAGTGATGTCTGTGCTTTTTAATACACTGTCTAGGTTTGTCATAGCTTTCCTTCCAAGGAGCAATTGCCTCTTAATTTCATGGGTGCAGTCGCAGTGGCACCCTACTCCAGTACTCTTGCCTGGAAAATCCCATGGATGGAGGAGCCTGGTAGACTGCAGTCCATGGGGTCGCTAAGAGTCGGACACGACTGAGCGACTTCACTTTGACTTTTCACTTTCATGCATTGGAGAAGGAAATGGCAACCCACTCCAGTGTTCTTGCCAGGAGAATCCCAGGGATGGGGGAGCCTGGTGGGCTGCTATCTATGGGGTCACACAGAGTCAGACACGACTGACGTGACTTAGCAGCAGCAGCAGCAGTCACTGTCCACAGTGATTTTGGAGCCCAAGAAAGTAAAATCTGTCATGGTTTCCATTTATTCCCCTTTTATTTGCCATGAAGTGATGGGACAAGATGCCATGATCTTAGTTTTTTGAATGTTGAGTTTTAAGCCGGCTCTTTGACTCTTTTCTTTCACCTTCGTCAACAGGGTTTTTAGTTCCTCTTCTCTTTCTGCCATTAGAGTGGTATCATCTATGTATCTGAGGTTGATATTTCTTCTGGCAGTCTTGATTCCAGCTTGTAATCCATACAGCCTAGCATTTTGCTTGATGTACTCTGAATATATTCAAAGTTAAATAAGCAGGGTGACAATATACAGCCTTGATGTACTCCTTTCCCAATTTTGAACAAGTCCCTTGTTCCATGTTCAGTTCTAATTGTTGGTTCTTGACCTGCATGCAGGTTTCTCATAAGACAGGTGAAGTGGCCTGGTGTTTAACTTTGATAAACATTACCAAATTGTACTCCAGAAAGGCTACAGAGATTTGTTATCTTTTACCAAGGCTGTATCCTTCTCAATCTTCCGCTCCCAGCCCCTGTAAATCACCAGACTTTTAACAGTTTTGCCAGTCTGGTAAGTTAAAAATGTTATCTGTGTATTCGCTTACTTATCTTTAATTACAGGTTTAATATCTTCCCATAGGTTTGTTGAGCATTTGAATTTCTTTCTGTAAATTGTCCGTTCTTGTGCTTTATGTTGTACTATCTTCTTCCTCTTCCCCCTCCTCTTTTTCCTCTTCTTCCCTATAGGGTTCTTTATCTTTGTCAAATTGATTTATATGAGCTCATTTTAAATTAGGGAAATTAGTCCTTTTATATAGGTTTGCAAATATTTTTTCTCCTGTTATATCCTGTCTTTCAGTGTTCATTAAAAACATTGTTGCTGTAAGGAATATCAAACATTTTTTTTTTTTTTTTAAGAAATGAAAGAAGGGTGGAAATTTAGAAAAGTTGGCCATACTTTGTGCTGTGTTTAAGTCCTAGTAGTCGTGGTTTGGGAGAGTGTGTCTTCTTAGCCCTGGAAGCCCCATGCCATCTGACACACCAAGACCACTCAGAAGGAGTAATGGGTACTGGTGTCCTTCCAACCTCCAAATTTGCCTAGGTCCTCAGTAATTTATTGGGTTTCTTAAGAGCAGGTGAGCTAATGAACAGCCATAACTATAAATGCCAAATTTGGCCACTTGATGAGATCATTCCTGGTGGCCAGACACCATGGGTAATTCTCACTTCTGTATCTCAGCACCCAGCACAGTTCCTGAAATGAAACACTGTGTGTTGAATTTATGGATGGAGACCAGGAGTAGCAAGAAATTCTAGTAAGAGGTGAGCAGGAATAATGAGCTTGAGTGAAGGGTTGACTTTAGAATGCTCTAGTCAGCTTGATGTGTGCATGCCTGACCTACGTATATCCCTAGTGGCCAAAGCACTTCATTTCCTACCATCGTGACCCCTCTTCATTTAGCTTCTAGACAGCAGGGGTGGTTCTAAGGTAATGATATATTATTTATCTCATGATAAATTTTATAGAATATTGAATGTGAAAATAGTGAACTGGCTCCAAGTTCACTGGAACCAACCTCTTCTTTCTCTGTGTTCACATGGTTCCCTGTCCATTGGCCAGTCAGAATCATATCTATTCTCTTGGGAATGGAGTGTCACCAAAACAATCTTTTTTAATCTACTTTTAAAATCATGAAGAGATCAAGAATGGATAGCTCTCCAAATTTCTTCAAAGAGCAGACTTCTCATTTGAACATTTAAAAAGATTCTGGTTAACAAGAATTGAGTCTATAAAGGCTTGTTTTATATATATAATATAAATTATGACTCAGCCTGTATCTAAGGAAAATATTTTTTTCACTAGTTCTTTATTTAATTAAATATCTCCAGAGAAGCTTTTAAGGATTTCTTAAAAGTTTATATATATATATATAAATATAATATACACTTCATACTTTCACACATACAGAAAACCTTTTAACGGTATCCTGTAAGGGGCAGTATTATGGTACAGTATTTTCTTGGTTTGACCTACAATGCTACTCCTTGAAAAGTATCAATAAATCTTAATTTCCAGTAGGATCCTGGCCTCTTCTTCAAACCATTTGACCTAAGATGAGATGTCTAATGGCTTTGTTTACTCTTCATAGTTCCATGAAGGCAGTTGATTCTGTTAAGCAGAATTTACTGAAATAAGAGCCTTACAATAGAAGACGGATTTATTTTTGAGAAAGCTAATGCTACGCTTTGACTTCTGCAACTGTTCAGTGATATTCAGTGCAAAAATAATTGGACATCAGAACATTTAGAGAACTAGCCATTGTTGTTTTGGATGATGATGGTGCTCATTAAGCCCTCCTTTTAGTGCAGACTGCTGAAATAAGTGATGATGTCATTAATTGGTCTTAACCAGATACATTTTTTTGTAGTTTGATAATGGCACTTTTCTTTTCTAAACAGGATATCGAAATGAAAGATAAATGGAGATGTTTAAAAATTCCTGGTTGTGACAAAGGGAAGCTCTCAAATGATTTCTTGGGCACAATGGTTTTGTACCATTGTAATCCACTTTGTATCTCCAGCTTTAGCTTATTAATCAAGTTGACTAAATAAGGCTGACAGAAATTCTTTTGTAAATTTGTCTTTGATATTTTATACAGGAGGATAAATGAATAAGGCAAATGGACTCTACTTTGAAAAATGAGTTTGTAAAATCAGGGATGTCTGTGGTTTTGTTCCACTCAGTGAGGGTGGGTTGGCAGGTGAGAGAACTTGGTGCCTTGTCAAAAGGCATCAAGTGGGCCTTAGATAAATTAAACAAATGAAAAATAAAATATTAATATCAGCAGTTACCATTGTAAAAAAAAGATGCTTTGAGAAAATGCAGAACTTTTGTGGGATATTTTTCATTAACTGGTGTAAAGTTTTGGTGGTTATACACCTTTTGGAGGAATGCTTTGCAGTTGAAATAAAAAATATGACCCACTTGAGAATGAAGCTAGTGAGATGTGCAGTGAGTGGGAAAGCAGAGGCTTTGAAAATGGAAATTTCTGCATTTGATTCTGTGTTGCCCCTCAGGGCTGTTCCCAAATAGGGAATACACTCTCTCCAAGCCCCTGTTTTTTTTAGTTTGTAAAAGCAGAGGTTAAAAGACCTACGTCAAAGAATTTTGAGAGAAGTAGATGAATTCGGTAGATAGTCATCACTGGAGAAATACGTGTCCTTCCTCTAAGGAAGCTTCTGGTATGTGCCGATGGAGAGAGCAGCTGCCAGTAACAGTCTGGGTCTGCTGACGTTGAATGGACCTCTTACAACATCGGGTTTCAGAACTTGCTGTTTTTCAGGAAGGCAGAGATGTGCTCTGCTATTAGAATGTGATAGTTAATGATTTTTCCCATTGCTGCCTCAAGTGTCAGATAATTGACCCTGGTTTATGTTGTACGTCTCGAGATGAAGCTACGAGTCCCACTGAGGTCAATTATAGGCAAAAGTATTTATATTGGGGCGTTTGTGTTTCTGGAGTCCTCTGCCACTGGGTCTGGTCACACAGGCTAATTATCGCCACTGTGAGACAGCAAAGTTGCCTTGGCGGCAGCCGCATTAAAACTTGGTCACAACACATTGAGCCAGGGCATTTGGGAGCTTCCCTCCCAGGTAGCCTCTGGCCTCCGTGTGGTTCACAGGGAGGTTGATTACATCATTGTTGGTCAGCAGGCTCTGATGACAGTCCAGACTTCGATCAGTGCCTGATACATCCTGATCACATACTCATATTGAACATACTTGCAGCAGTGGAACAAAAAGTCAGTGCGTGTGATTTTTTTTTTTAACCCCACAAACATTTTGCATTGGCATATAGCTGATTAACAATGTTGTGGTAGTTTCAGGTGAACAGTGAAGGAACTCACCATACATAATACATGTATCCATTCTCAACCAGTTCAGTTCAGTTCAGTCGCTCAGTCTTGTCCGACTCTTTCCGACCCCATGAATCGCAGCACGCCAGGCCTCCCTGTCCATCACCAACTCCCGGAGTTCACTCAAACCCATGTCCATCGAGTCGGTGATGCCATCCAGCCATCTCATCCTCTGTTGTCCCCTTCTCCTCCTGCCCCCAATCCCTCCCAGCATCAGAGTCTTTTCCAATGAGTAAACTCTTCACATGAGGTGGCCAAAGTATTGGTTTCAGCTTCAGCATCAGTTCTTCCAATGAATATTAAGGACTGATTTCCTTTAGGATGGACTGGTGGATCTCCTTGTAGTCCAAGGGACTCTCAAGAGTCTTCTCCAACACCACAGTTCAAAAGCATCAATTCTTCGGCGCTCAGCTTTCTTCACAGTCCAACTCTCACATCCATATGTGCCTGGTTGGCATATAACTTTGATCAGAGTTCCATGAACTACACAGTAGGTCTTTGTTGGTTATCCATTTTAAATATAGCGGTGTATACAGGAGCCTGGCGGGCTGTAGTCCATATTGCGAAGAGTTGGACACAACTGAAGAGACTGAGCACGCATGCACGTGTGCACACACACACCAGTGCATGTGATTTTATACTTCTTTCTTTTCCCCCACAAAAGTAAACTTTCTTTTCATGTTTTTTTCTAACTAATGATGTATTTATATATATGCTAAGTGCTAACAGGTAATACTTATTACGTACTGTACTCTGAGTGCCTTGTGTATATCATATACTTAGTTAATCCTCATAAACTATAGTGTAGGTGCTATTATTATCCTTGGATTACGGAGACAAAAAGCTGTGGCACAGAGTGGTTGAGTAATTTGCTCAAGATCTCACAGCAATAAACAGAGGAGCCAGGATTTAAATCTGGGTCATCTCTTGACTCGGAGAAGGCAGTGGCACCCCATTCCAGTACTTTTGCCTAGAAAATCCCATGGACAGAGGAGCCTGGTGGGCTGCAGTCCATGGGGTCGCTAGAGTCGGACACGACTAAAGCGACTTAGCAGCAGAAGCAGCATCTCTTGACTACTACTATATCAACCTTCCTCTTCAATAAGAAAATTAAGATAGTTAAAAAGAACATTAAAAAAGAAAAACATCTAAATCCTATGTATCCGGTGACATCCATTTTCAGCACTTTGGTGCACTTACTTCTAAATTTCTTCCTTGAACTTTGATGGAAAATCCTCTCTCCCCATTTCTACTTCCAAGGGCTAATGAAACATTGTGAACAGCTTGTTATTTATCTTCCCAAATATACATGCAAACACATGCACAGGCATAGATAATTCACATCCATTTCTTAATGTCCTACTATATGTATTGTTCTGCAAGGCACGTTTTCACTTAGTATGTGCTGGACATCCTTCTCTATGTATTGTATATCACCTAACACGTGTATTCTGACTGATAATTTAGTATGAACTGTACTACTTCAGAGGATGACTGTACCATGGTTCTTCCAGTGTACTGCTTTCATTAATGGACATTTAGATCGTTGCCCACTTTTCCCTACGCCATTTACAGTAACTGCATGTATTTTACTATGTGAAATTACTATAACTAACTTTCCTCTTATGAGATTCAGGTTGTTAGAAGGTACTAGGATGAACGTTCTCACAACTGAGGATGTGGGTACATCCTTACTTAATTACTTCCCAGTCCCTAACCGAACTTAATACTGAGATATATTTTATACACTGTACATAATGTAAAATTCACCTCTTTTAAGTGTATAGTTCAAAGAATTTTAATGTACTGAGTTAAGAAACCACCATAAACCAGTTATGTTAATGGAACATTTTCATTGGCCCAGTGAGACCCCTTTTGCCCTTTTACACTTACTCCCCATTCTCATCCCCAGCCCCAGATGACCACTAATCTACTTTCTGTCTCTACAGGCCTTCTCTGGACATTTCACATACCCTGTCACTTTTAAGAGTTTAATCTCCATGAGTAGTATTTCTTTTCTTATTCTGGAATAATTTGGCTCACATAAACTCCTGGCTAGAATTAATTCATTATATTAGGGCTTAGTACTGTCTTTCTTGAATATTATTATTATTATACATTTTTATCTTATGTTCCTCAAGCTGCGATTGCCAGGCGTCCTCAATAACCCTTGCCATATCAAAAGAGAACTGTTGGTGGTTTTCAACTTGTTTAGTTAATTTCTTCATGTGGTGGCTTGATAGTAATGGAGATTCTTGACTTTGAGAATATGTGCTGATTTCACAGACGACATGCTACTAAGACATGTCAAGAACTTACCAGAACCTCACCTTTGAGAAGGGATGCCAAAAAGTTCTCAGCTGTGATATCCCAAACCAGTTTGGGGTACTAAGTGTTACCTTCATATTGCTTAGAAAAGTTGGGCAACCCATTTGGACTGAACAACTCTGTAGTGTTAAAACAATTTAAAAATTGTAAAAGTTACAGTTGCCATTCAGTGCTTTTATAAACTGTTTTGAATGAAAAGCTGATAATTTTAAAAGGATAATTTCATTTCAATATTTATTATTTCAACATCTGATTATCCCTGCAAATACTTTAGATGCCTGCTCCCTGCATTTGTAGAGGTGTGAATAATCTGATTATGTTTATATCGTCTGTTTTGGGATTTCCATTTGAAGTACACACAAATTTATTTTTGTTATTTCAAGTGAGTAATTACTATTGCCCAAAGAGCTTTTCATTTTTAAGAAGCTCAGAGAGAGTAGAGAAATAAGGAACAAGCCTGCCTCTTTTATTGATGAGAAAAAATGCAGTATGCTATTAACTATATGCTAAAATATTTGTTAGCACACCAGAACGTGAGGTCCAGGTGTGAGATTATTTCTGTGTGTAGTCTTTTGAAAGTATCTGGTTCATGGAAAAGATAGTCCGAAGTCATACACTGAAGAGATGTGAAATGATTCAGCATCACAGTTCTCAGATGCCACATCACTTGTTGAGGCAAATTTCATCACCATCATCCCTGCATAGGCCCCCAAACTCATTTGCCTTTAGCGGCTCCTTTATGAGTCAGTGATTAACTTCTGTGGAAGGGAAAAGCTCTTTCTTTAAAAGCAATAACAGATTTATCTTGAATACCTTTGAAACCTGAATGATTGCTTAGGTAACAGCTGTTGCATCTTATGATCTTTGGCAAATGGGAAAGGAAGCTTTCTCAACTTGTGTTTGTCCTACACAGAAAAAACCAAAGCAATGTAGAGTTGTCGATGCTTACCCGGAAAAGGTAACTCATGTGTATAGAGGCAGAGAGTTGTAGACATCTAGGTACACCCAGGCACTTTGTCCTTCAGAACTTTTAGAAATTGATTTTCTCTTTTCATGGAAGGGGAGTGAGCTGTGATCAGCTGTGTGTGTCCTTGAGTGTCATCGGAACGTTGTTAAAGCTGGCTGTGCCCTCTTCTTTTCCCCTTTCTCTTGATTTTGTGTCATGGCCAATGCCTTTCATTTAAGGATTGGACCTGGTCCCTCCCATACTTATTCTTTCCTGTACCGTTCAGTGCTTTCATCGTGCTTTATTGTGCATGTGTACGATTTCAAGCTGCAAGATCCTTTCTTGAATTGGGCAGGGACAGTATAAGCAGACACTGCTTGTGACCATGTATCCTGCCTGGTACCCACAAAGCACCCCATCCTGAGTGAGCTCTTATCTAGGTGTGCAGTGAACCAACACCTCAAGGATGATGATCTGCTGTTTGCAAAGAGTGTACAATTTGAATCTCTAAATCTAGCAACTGCATCAGGTATCTTAGATGATCAGATTCACTGCAAGAGAACAGGTTGTGGGAGTATTGATGTAAAGAGGATGAACTGTTTTCTGGCGAGTTTTGTTTGTTTTTGATCTTATATACATTAATTTCGAGTAAATTTAATAAATCAACTGATGTTCACATTTTGAGTGCCCCATATTTTTACAAGACTGTGCATTATTTCCAAGTGTATATCTTGTAAATAATGTTAACTTGCCATATATAGCTTTCTAACAGAGCCCCTGAGTTCTTGCTTAGGGAATCATTGAGGTGTGGGAACCCAGCTAATTATAAGAGAATCTTTTGAGTTCTTTAAGGAGGCAAGATGTGAAAAATAATGCCATTTGGGGGATGTGGTTGTTAGAAGGGTTTGATGTGAGGAAGTATACTACTAAAAGCAGCTATGATTGATTGAGCACCTACTGTATGCCTGGACTGTAATAGATACTTTATAATTATTTATTTCAATTAATTCTATGAAGTAGGTGGTGGTGTCTGTTTCTTTACATACAGGGAAACTGACCTAGAAACGTTAATTTTCCCAAAGTCACAGATGGAGTTTAAATCTAGTTCTTTCTACTTCGTAACTCATTTACTTTCAAACTAACCTGTTCCTTGCTATCCCTGGTTCCAAAATATCTCCCCCTCTACAGTCCTGTGTTTTAACTTCCTCTTTGTATACTCTTAATCTGCTTATAGATAGTGCTTATACCACTTATAGATAGATCTTCTGAAATGCCCATGTCCTGGGGAAAAGAAACACCTTTGTAATGTGAGTTGACTTTGCTTTACTTTGCCCAGCTCCTAGCTGAGTAGACTTGGACTTGAGATACAGAGGGTTGTAAATGCAAAGGATAGAGAAGAGGCAGTGTTTAACCTTGGCCTCCAGACAGACTGCCCTTAGAGCCCCCTCTACAGAGCCTGCTGCTGCTAAGTCGCTTCAGTCGTGTCCGACTCTGTGCAACCCCATAGACGCCAGCCCATTAAGCTCCCCCGTCCCTGGGATTCTCCAGACAAGAACACTGGAGTGGGTCGCCATTTCCTTCTCCAATGCATGAAAGTAAAAAGTGAAAGTGAAGTCGCTCAGTCATGTCCGACTCTTCGTGACCCCATGGACTGCAGCCTACCAGGCTCCTCCGTCCATGGATTTTCCAGGCAAGAGTACTGGAGTCGGGGTCCTTCAGAGCCCAGGAACGTGCAACCTCCAGAGGACATGACTACTGAAAAGGGGGTGAGATTTCATCAAGGCCAGCCGTCTCCCTTTCATTTTTGCTCAAGTTCTTTATCAAGGAAAGATAAAGATCAAGTTCTTTATCAAAGAAAGAAGAAAATAGAGTGGGAGAGTCCAGATCTTGGTTTAGTTCCTTAGGGAAGGTTTTTTCAAGTACAGTTAAGACCCATAGTTGGATGATTAATCATATGAGAGTAGAGATAATGAAAAAGTGACACATGCCTACCATCAACATTTTATTAAACTTAGAAATATCAATGCTAAAGGGATCGGTTAGTCTTTCATTTAGTGTTGAGAGTGTTTTCTTTGGCTGTCAGCCCTCTGTTTCGTGTTCCATATTGTCTTTCCTTCACAAACCATAATCTGATGCGCCATCGATGATGTCCAGTCTTTATTTCTTTAAAGCCAGAACATGAAGACTTTCAAGCAGCTCAGTACTGAATCCGTCTAGATTTTAAGTTACATTTTCCCATTAGAGTCTTACCTCCAAGACACCTGATTTTTCAGCAGTCATTTTTAGCTATTTGCATATTTCAGGTGTTTCTAAAGCATTCGGTTTAGTTTTATAAAAACAACAGCACACTTTTTTCAAACTCAGATTTCATTTATTACTTCATATTTTGTTAAATTATGTAATAACAGAAACAGGTAAACCTGCATAAACAGGTTTAGAAGTGGATGTAACTTGAGTCTTGGTTAAGCATTGCACATCTGCCAGCAGGAACAGAGCTGTCAGGCTGGTCTTAGTTAATTCCAGTCAGTGACAGTGAGTGGTTACTTAGCCATCCACATGCTTTAGTATGTTGTGAGGGAGGGGTTAATCTAGTCTAAGATTGCTTAAGGTATCCAGGGGACCCTACCAACTCATTACTATGCTTTTTATTATGAATTGCGTGATGAGTTGTAGACGTTCAAGACGCTAATCATCACAGTAACCCATAAAGGTGTTTTTTGGTATCTAATCAACAAAAACAAGTAAGCATGTGGCTAGAGTGAGCAGGGCATGGATTTTGCCATTACTTCAAGGTTTGCTGGCTTCCCAGGGGGTGCAGTGATAAAGAACCCGCCTGCCAATGCAGGAGAACAAGAGACACAGATTCGATCCCTGTGTTGGGAAAATCCCCTGGAGAAGGAAATGGCAACCTGCTCCATCATACCTGCCCGGAAAATTCCCTGGACAGAGGAGCCTGGTGGGCTACAGCCCATGGGGTCGCAAAGAGTCGGACACAACTGAACAGCTGAGCACATGGCTTGCTATCTCATGATATCCCTGGAGTCAAGGGATAAGCTCATGAGTTAGACGTGAGCCAAAACTCCCAGCTAACTCAAGTGCTTCTGCCAAGCTCTTCCTGTTACGTAAAAACTAAAAGGAATCCATGCAGATTACAGTGTTATTCTATTTATGATAATTAGTTCACAGAGTGTAATCAGTTCATGTCGTGATTTGTTAATTTGGTACATTACTTCATTGTTTTTGCTTTTTAGTTAGGCAGCAGTTTCATTTGTAGCTCAGTCAGTAAAGAATCTGCCTACAGTGCAGGAGACCTGGGTTCCATTCCTGGGTTGGAAAGATTCCTTGGAGAAGGAAATGGCAACCCCCTCCAGTATCCTTGCCTTGAAAATCCCGTGGACAGAGGAGCTTGGTGGACTGCAGTCCACGAGGTCGCAAAGAGTTGGACACGGCTAAGCAACTAACACTAGACAAAAGTTCATACCACTCATAACTTGGTCAACCATTTGGTGTTGAATGAGAAGCAAAAACCTAGAAAAAGAGCAACTTTGACTCTTAACAGCCTGAACGCTGGGGTCAAACTTGTCTTGCTTTCCTGCCTCTCAAATTAAATTAGCTATGACTTAAAGCAGAATGTATAGACAGCTATTAAAAAAAAAAAAAACTCTAGTTTTTTTTGCTGTTGCACGTTTATTTCACATAATCTCAGATTTATTTTTATTTGCATTTCATAGTGCCTGGCCCCAGAATTTGTACAGACCTCTTGAAAGACCACACCTTCTGAGAAAATTCACACTTGGAAAGTTACCGATAATTGCATAACAAGAGAAGTTTCTTAGTGGATATGGTTCTTGATCAAGTCGGAAAAAATTCTTCCCTGTCATGTGTCATAAAATACTGTCCAGAAGGCACCTAACATACCAGGGGAAAACCAGCATTATGCCGTCACCCATGTCACCAACCCTGACTCTCATTTCTCCTGAAGAAGAAGTTCACGTGGCTGGTGACACTTTGTTTTGGAATCCACATAACACACACTCAGACTTATTAAGTATCAGCGCTGAATCTTCACGTCTAGTCCAGTTGTTAGATTTGGCTCAGGGATTCCTGGTGGGCACAGCAAAATGAGAAACCTTGTGAGATTCATATTATCCATAAGATGGGAACTGACCAGTTTTTTTAAGAAAAACAAGTTTCTTCTAAAAGTTCTGAGAGGGACTTCCCTGGCGGTCCAGTGGTTGAGCCTCCACACTTCCACTTCAGGGGGCACAAAGTGAGTTTGAGTTTGAACCCTGGTTCGCAACCTAGGATCCCACATGCCACAAGGCATGGCCCCCCAAAAAAAGTTCAGAAAGGAAGGATGTGAAAATGGAATATAAATATTTTTGCCCTTTAACCCAGAGAATGTCCTTACGTGACCGTTTTTCCTCCAGTTTTTACGTGTCTATGTATAAAGAGGATGTATGACTCAGGGGGCAAAGGTGAGGAATCTGGACATTTGGGTAGGCAGTACCTTGCTCAAGGAAGATTGAGCACAGTCTCCCGAGGACACATATGAGCAATAAGGTTCTCCTTTTTTGGGACTTTTGTCAGCTCATCTGCAACATCTTTTTCAGCTGCCCGTTCAGCCATCGCTTTGGTTACCTGTATCCTGGATGTCCATCCTAATAGAAAACATTTTGCCTAGGGAATCTTTTTTTCTTGTTGAGAGACAGATATCAGATCCACAGTCTGTGTAATTATCCCCAGTAATTCTTCTCGGAACTTTATCAAATGGAATTTCTGGTGTATCATTGCTTAACAATGCCTCCTTATCTCCCAGTACTAGAGTTTCTCAGATATTTCCTGATTTCCTTATCAGCCTCTGAACCTAAAAAGGAAATGTGGAGTGAGTTTGGAAATAGTAAGAATGATAACACCTCCCCACCCCACCCCTGTCACATACACACAGAATAAAGCTTCAGTGTGTATCTTCCTGGTAAATGGCAGATGGTGATTTTGGCATCTTTAGATTTTTATCATCCATCTGATATGAGGTGTTCTTGTCAGTTTGACCTTTTTGCCTTTTTTTTTCCCTCTTGTTGACCTGATTTTTGTTTTTTTTATATATATAATCATATTTATTTATTTTTAATTGATTGTTTTATAATATTGGTTTGATTTCTGTCATACATCACCATAAATTAATCATAGGTTTACACATGTCCCCTCCCTCTTAAACCTCCCTCCCACTTCCCACGCTTTCCCACACCTCTTGGTTATTGCAGAACCCCAGTTTGAGTTCCTTGAGTCATGCAGCCAGGTTCCACTGGCTGTCTGTTTTACATATGTCAGTGTATATGCTTCCATGCTACTCTCTGCATTCACCTCACGCTCTCCCTCCTCTCTTCCGCCCTTGCCCACACATCTGTTCCCTGTGTCCCTTCTGCCCTGCACACAGGTTCATGGGCACCATCTTTCTAGACTCCGTATATATGCGTTAATACGTGACATTTGTTTTTCTCTTTGACTTATTCCACGCTGTATAATAAGCTCCAGGTTCATCTGCTTCATCAGAACTGGCTCGAATGCATTCCTTTTTATGACGGAGTAGTGTTCCATTGTAAGTATGCACCACGGTTTCTTTGTGCATTCATCTGTCAGCGGACATCGAGGTTTCTTTAGGCAATCTGGAAATATTTTCATTCTTTGAGGAAGAGTTTGTAAAAGCCCCGTTGCCTGTGGGGACTTCAGGGTGGGTAATATTTGGGTATACTTTTAGGTTCGGGTCTCACCTTGCTCAGAAAATGTTGTGTGAGTGGGTAGGTTATGAAATAGACAGTGGTTTCACACAGTATATTGTGTATCAACTCCCTGTATCGTGCAACTTAAAAAAACAATTAAGTGGTAGGCGCTCCGGTAAATGTTGGTGAACGCATGAGGCTTGGTGGAAAGAGCTTCTGACTGGCGCTCTGGTTAGTAGTTTCTTATGCAACATAATTTTTTTTGCTGTATTTGTTTTAAATAGCCCTTAACATTTTGTCTCTATACTAACAGTCTCCACTTGGCGTCTGTATATTTCTTTCATTTACCTCATCCTTCCTGCTCACTACCCAAATACACACTTGCCCTGTGATTTCACCTCCTTCTCCTCCAACTCTGCCAAGTGTATATTCTTTGTGTTTTTATTTATTGTATTTTGTTTCTGTCAGAAGAAAGCCTAGCTGAACATTTATGTAGTTTTGGCCTGGGGAAAAAAACTTGATACCATTGACACAAAATGGTAACTGAAAACTACAAAGAAATAAAAAATGATAGAAATTAATACTTGAATATCAAATGCCTGATATATGTCAAAAAAGACTCGAAGAAAAATTAAAAGGTGAATGACATGTAGAAAGAACATTTCTTACAGTCAAGTATATAATAGAAATAATAATACTAATTGTTATTCTGCAGTGTTTTATACTTTACGTTACACGTCCACACAGTTTATTCCACAAAGACTTCATAACAGTCCTGCAAAGAAGGTAGAAAGTAAGGTTTCTGAGCACAGGCACTAAGGACAGGTCATTCTTGGTTGTGGGCCATTGCCCTGCTGAGTAGCACCCCCTGGTCTTTACCTACAGGATGCCAGGAGTCTCCCGACCCCCACCCTCGCCCATATTTTGACAACCAAATGTCTCCAGACATCACCAGATGTCCCTGGAGGACAGAATCATCACCAGTGGAGAACCACGGCCAGAAAGAAATAGTATCTCCTTTTTCATAAGCTGGATGAAACTCTAAAAAGTCAGTTGTTTTGCCCAAATACACCCGTCCCCTAAGTGACCTGTAAACCGGACAGTTACAGGACACTGCCATGAATGCTTTCAGTAAAACACTAACTGCCTTCAAATGGATTGTCTGTCTTCTATTACAGACATCTCTGAACTCACTTTCTTCTCACTTGATTCAGTCATGATTTTAGGCTTTTTTCTTCCCCCCAAAGAAAAACATGCCGTTATAAGTTTCAAGTTAGAAATACACGTTGAGAAAATTTTACAGCACATGCCTCACTTTTTTTTCCCCCAAGGAAGATTGATTCTATCTTAATTTGTACAGGATTTATGAAAAAAGTATTACTCTTACAGCTAATATACCATCCAGCCTTTATGATCCACCTCTGTCAGACACATAGGAAACACTGAAAGTATTCTCTTTCTAGGAAAGAGAATTTTCCTATGACTGTTCTCTACAGAATAGAATATTCTCTATGACTGGGAAAGGTAGTCATATACTGGGATGTAAAAGCAAAGTTGAAGACACTTTGATTATATGACCAAAAATACTTCCAAACAGACTTGAACTTCTGTTGAAGCTTTGTGAGTTTCCTTAATGATCTGACAGTGTGGGGTCTTATTCAGTGCGATAAATAGCAACTCTTTCTTTCATATTATCATCCTTTCCCCATGTCTGAAAAAATACTAGATTCTCACGTTAATAATTCTAAACACAGACACTTCAAACGATTGATCAACTGTGTCTAAGCAGTGTTCTTCCTCTTTTCAAACTGCTTCACAGCAACAACAACAAAAAGAAAAATGGAATTGTTTCATGTAATGCATTGCCATCCGTATACAGACTGATAACATGAAAGAGTATTTGAAAGTCAGGGGAACATGGTTACAAAGCATACCTTCCATGACATACACCAGTGACCCTTCTTTGATGATGCAGCTGTCTTTGCCATACTCCACTGGGTACATACAATCCACAATCTCTTGGATATGCGACAGCTCCAAGTTCTTCATAAAGTCATTGTCATTGGATCTCCTTTATGAGATTCTTGGACCTGTGGTAAGAGAGAGAAGATTTACTGGCACAACTGATAAGTGTTTTCAGTTTTTGAGGTAGAGCAGAGCCAGAGAGTGTCAGGCATAGTGCCAAGGCATTTTCTTGTTCAGTTCAGTTGCTCAGTCGTGCCCGACTCTTTGCGACCCCATGAATCGCAGCATGCCAGGCCTCCTTGTCCATCACCATCTCCTGGAGTTCACTCAAACTCAGGTCCATCGAGTCAGTGATGCCATCCAGCCATCTCATCCTCTGTCGTCCCCTTCTCCTCCTGCCCCCAATCCTTCCCAGCATCAGAGTCTTTTCCAATGAGTCAACTCTTCGCATGAGGTGGTCAAAGTACTGGAGTTTCAGCTTTAGCATCATTCCTTCCAGAGAACACCCAGGGCTGATCTCCTTTAGAATGGACTAGTTGGATCTCCTTGCAGTCCAAGGGATTCTCAAGAGTCTTCTCCAACACCACAGTTCAAAAGCATCAATTCTTCAGCGCTCAGCTTTCTTCACAGTCCAACTCTCACATCCATAGCAATCCAATAATTTCCTGACCAGCCTGAGAACAGAGTACTTCCATGGAAGCAGGAAAGACCTTGAGAAATTTACCTTTAACTATCACTTAATGAATATGGGACCAACAAATAAGCAAAATTACATAATTCCATTGTGTTTTAGGACCTTTTTAAACCCGAAGATCATGGGCAAGTCAGTGGACAAACATTTTAAACTGAAGCTTGCAACTTAAAGAATGAATAGGAACAAAATACAACAAAACTTTATAGAACACACAGTATTATTTCCATGTTTATATACTATAAAGAATATCACGATGTATTACACACAGTTACAGTAAAACACAATTTGTTTATCTTTTGGGTGCCTGTTCCACTAGATGATATACTCCATGAAGGCAGGGGTCATCTTTATTTTTTTTCTCTATTATGCGTCCAGTGTCTAGTATGTCAGTTAAAGTACAGATGTTCAAGAAGTATGTTGGATAAAAAAAAAAATATTATAAAATTGATACTTAATTAGCTGTTAGGAATAAATGGTATAAATGTGATAGTTGAATATTTATTTCTTCAAGCAGCTTAAATTGAGGTAACCAGGCCAACAGGCAGATAAAACTCTATTGAGCAAGTTGTTTTAGACAACATGGCCTGGACATGGGATTAAAGAGGTAGCCAGTGGGGAACATGTTTACAGATTCTCTGAGAATCCATGGTTAACAGGACAGTTTTTCAGAACTTGAAAGAGGGTTATCATTTAATTCTTTGTGATAAGAAGTGCCAGATGACTTCCTGGGATTAAAAATCAAAGTAGAGGGAAAAGGAGAAATACTGTGTCAGGAGCTACACAGAGTATTGTCAGAGTAGTCAGAAACTGGATGGGACAAACAGAAAGATCTTAGCAACACAGGGTAAGCACAGGTGGAGGGTAAGCAACACACTTGGAATCTTATATTAAACATCTTAGTTTGGAAAGCATCTGGCTACAAGCCAGTCTTCATCCTCATTTGCTCAATGAGTGGCTTTCAGGGAAGCGACCTACAGTGGTGAACGCTGACTACGGCATCCGCACCCCCCAGTTCTGCCTGACCTCCACTCTCGGCCTCAGTCCAGCTGTTCCAGCCTTCACACATGATGTTTTGTGATGATTTGGTTCTGAGTTAATAAAAAGGTGCACATCAAAATGAAAACAATGTAAAATTTATTAACGTGAAAAATGTACTTAAAATGGACTGTTGTGAGGCAATTAAATTCTTTATGAAGAGTGTTAATGACATAGGATGAATTATTATACTATTTTTAACTGAAAAAGCAGGATACAGAATTGTTTTTAGAATTTGAAAGTATGTGTGTGTGAAATGTAAAGAAAATAGGCTTTCACATTTGAGTCCCAATCCTAGGCCTGACATGTATTAAACGTTGAGCAGGTGGTTTTACTTTTCTGAATTTTCATTTTATGATCTGTAAAATGGTATTTAAAACTACCAGCCACCAACAGGGACATGAAAAGACACTCAGCATCTCTAGTCATTCAGTTCAGTTCAGTCACTCAGTAGTGTCCGACTCTTTGCGATCCCATGAATTGCAGCACGCCAGGCCTCCCTGTCCATCACCAACTCCCAGGGAAATGCAAATTAAATCCACGATAGATATCACCCCCATAGCTATCAGAATGTCTGTCACCAAAAAGACAGGAGATAACAAATGCTGGTTTGAATGCAGAGAAAAGGTAACTCCTGTGCACTGTTGATGGGAATGTAAATTGGTACTGTTACTATGAAAAACAGAATGGTGATTCCTCAGAAAATTAAAACCAGAACTACCGTATGGTCCAGCCATTCACTTCTGTGAATATATCCAAAGGAAGTGAAAACAATAACTGGAAACAATATCTGCATTACCATGCTCATAGCAGAATTGTCTGCAGTCGCCAAGACCTGAAAACAACCTAAGCATGCCTGATGAATGAATGGATAAAGAAGTTGTGGTGTGTATAGATACAGACGTGCAATGGAATATAATTTAGCTCTAAAAAATGAGAAAATCACCATTTGTAACAACATAGATGAATCTAGAAGGCATTATGCTAGGTGAAATACATCAAACAGAATGACAAATACTCTATGATCTCACTTTATGTGGAGTCTAATTTAAAAAAAAACTCATAGAAGTCAAATTTATGGTTATGAGAGGTGGTATGTGGGGGGAGGAAGAATTTGAAAAAAGATGGTCAAAAGGTACAAACTTACAGTTATAAGATAAATAAGTACCAGTGACATAATGAAATCATGACTAGTGAAATAATGACTATAGTTAATTACCACATAATACATAAGAAAGTTGAGAGTAGATCCTAAGAGTTCTCACCACAAGGGTAATTTAACTATTTTTTTCTTTTTCTTTTACCTACATGAGATGGTGGATGTTAACTAAAATTATTGTGATGATCATTTCCCAATATGTAAATCAAACCATCATGCTGTTTTGTACAGTTTAAATACATATGGTGATATATGTCAATTATTTCTTGATAAAACTGGAAAAAATATGTGAAGAGTGGTAAAAATACAATGTTACTTTGAGTAAATGATGGGTGAAAAGTGGTGGAAGTAACTGCAGTTGGGGTAACAGGAAGAGTAGTAATAGGGTGTACAGTCATGACGTGGAGCAGTATCAGAAGGAAGGAAGTAAAATGTTGGCATAGGTTGCCTTTGATAACATAATTATATTCTTTTTCTTTATTCTTTTCTCTATAAAATTTTCTAGAACGGGCATACTGATTTTTTTTTTTAATATGGAAAACTCTTATCAAAGGTAGTTCCTGAAAAATAACTGTGCTCTGAGCAAAAGTAAGAATAATAATATACTGCTCATTCACATCATGACTTAGATACTTGGTATTGGTTGACTACTACTGGTATATTCACTACTACTCTTTTCAGTAGATTCTCTTTCACATGGCCTGTGTCTAAATGCTAATGATAGGAATTATCACTTAATAAATGGATAGTGATGGATGGCCCAGTGGTTAAAGGCTTCAGAATAGACTCTTAAAAAGCCTTTTTTGGTGAGAATTTCACTTTAGTTAGAACAATTTAGCTGCATGTTTTCTTTAATTTTTTTTAATTCCAACTTGCTAAAACCTTATTTCTCCTGAGGCAAAGAGTTGTTCCCTTGAGTATTCAACACACGATGTAAAACTTTGTTCCCATTTATGATTTTCATAAGATCTCCTTTCTTAATTATCTTCACCATTCTTATTTCTTTTTTCCCCAGGTCCCTTATGTTTTTGTGTGTCTTTGTGTGTAATTTTCAAAACAAAAATTGAATCCATACTGTAGTATGGCTTAAACATTTTGCAGTGACAGTTTTTGAGAATGTGGAGGGACTGGTAGCTCAGTCTGTATGCTTATCACCCAGCATTGACAGCCATCGGCTTTCCGTGATTCTTGTTCCATCTTTGCCTCTGCCCTACTTTGTTCAGGGTCCGGGGAGGCAGAAGAGGGAGGCAAAGCAAACTTCAGACATCATCGCCGTTTCCTTCCCAGTACTTTGTTCTCATGTTTGTTGTTATTTACTCTTTGTCTGTTGACCTTTCTTTCTCTCGTTATTGAAATAACTCTTGGACTGTGCCCTGGTGGCATGATGAAGGTGTGCTCTTCTGGAGGCATTGTCCTCTGCATGGTGCTTGATGGGCTGGTCTTCAGGGATCCCGGGCAGGATGACACTGTTGGTGTGAAGCTCATGGTCCAGTTACTGGTAGAACCCAGAGGTATGCCTGTTGCCTCCTGAGCCTGTGGAGTCAGGTGTGCGGCTAGGCCTTCATTGTGTGATGGTACGTTTAGAAGAAGTAGACCCAAATCTAAGTCATAATGATTTGTATTATTTATTAAGCTCATACAGAAAGCATAGCTTTGAATAAAACTGTCTAAAGGATTGCGTGTGGATCCTGTTTTGTTTCTTTAGTTACCGAGACAGGAAACTAAATTGTTGATATTACAATTTAATCATTTATAAATTTGCCATCCTTTGAGTACTGTAGTGATACGTGTAACATTTCACGGTTTTGGGAGGTTTGTCATATTCAAGTCTTACAATAGCATTGTGAGGGAGGAAAGATACGAAATTTCTGCTCAATGAACTAACAGAGACATTGGAAGATGAGAGAGGTAGTCATTGACGTGACTTATGTCTTATGTCTCCTGGCCTAGAAGTCTTTATGCTTTGGATGGTTTTTGAGTTGCTTTAGACTGTGTTGTGAAATTGGAACTTGCATTTTCCTTTGTACTTAAACATTGTTGTTTTAAATGTTGGGAAATTTGCACCACCTCGGATGAGGTCTTGGAGATACTTGGGGAAGGTCATAGTCTTACTGGGTCTTATTCCCAGGCAGGGCCCAGGCAGCAAGCAGAACCCTTGCGGAGCTGTCTGATTGCCGTCATCAGCGTCCCTCCCCATGGCACTGGTTTCCGCCTCTCTCCGCTGTTATCCCAGACCCAGACTCCCATTGCCATCTGTACCTTCATGCACTGGTTACTTTTGTGACAGAGTAGAATTCATTTGAGCCTAAAATCTCTGAAATTTTTCCTGGGGACTAGAGATATTTGATCCAGTAGAGAAATTATTCAGACATTCCTTCACTCCCATTGGAATTTGTGCAAGCTCCAAATATCTCAGTCCCTCCAAAAAAAAAATCTAGATGCGAATGTTCTATTAGCTTAAATTCCCTGAGGGAATACAGTGATTCTTCAGAGTTGACGCTTTGTTCAGGACATTTTTATAGTAGCTATCTAAAAATGTGTATACTTATTTCTCCCAGAGATAACTTTTTTTTTCTTTCACCAGTTAAAATTGGTTTCCTGCTAAAGTGTTTTGCCTGCTGCAGGTGTCTTTTGTAAAACAGGATTTATGCATTTGATTTATGGACATTACACACACATAAAGTACCGAATATTTTGAGGAAGAATGGAACATAATTTCAGTGCAGATATTTTAACCCATGTTTATTATTCAAGAAGTTCTTTGTATGACATAATCTAATTTTCAAATATAATTTTATTTATTTATTTAGTTTGGGCGGTGCTGGGTCTTCATTGCTGCATGGACTTTTTCCTCTAGTTGCAGAGAGGGGGTGCTGTTCTCTGGCTGTGGTGCACTGGCTTCTCACTGCCGTGGCTTCTCTCGTTGCGGAGCACGGGCTGTAGGGCGTGCGGGCTTCAGTAGTTGCGACTCCCCAGCTGTAGCGCACAGGCTCAGTAGTTGTGGCGCCTGGGCTAGTTGCCCCATGACATGTGGGATCCTCCCGGATCAGGGATCAAACCTATGTCTTCTGCGTTGGCAGGCAGATTATTTACCACTGAGCCACCAGGGAAAGCTGGTTAACCTAATTTTAATGACATTGCTTTCAAACAGTCAAGGGAAATCCAATTAAAATCAGGGGGCTGTGTATTATGGAAGATGTTAAGCAATAGACAAAAACCCTGGTGGCTCAGAGGTTAAAGCGTCTGCCTGCAAGGCGGGAGACCCGGGTTCAATCCCTGGGTCGGGAAGATCCTCTGGAGAAGGAAATGGCAACCCACTCCAGTATTCTTGCCTGGAGAATCCCATGGATGGAGGAGCCTGGTAGGTTACAGTCCACGGGGTTGTGGACTGTACTGTTTTCAAACATTAAGTTAATCAAAATGGTTGGTTAACCAAATGTTGTCATACCAAGGTTCTGGTCTTATCAGATAAATAAAACATGCAGATCTGCAATTAGTGCATTAACCAATATGCAAATGGTACAGCCAGGATAATTACTAAAGTACGTAGGAACAGTTTTGTTTATAAAAACAAAAAATGTCTTCATACAAAGTCTGATGAGATACGGAGCTTGTGGGAGGTTTTATAAACATAAAACATGGCGCAGCTGGACTGAGTGGTTCTGCAGAGTGGATGTGGGCCCACAGACCCAGGTGAATGTGAGAGGGTTTTTGTTTGGGGGAGTCAGTGGGAGGTGTGTGCAGGATGGGTGGAGGTGGGGAGAAAGTCACCCAGAAAGACTTAGGCTCTCATGAGAAACTGCTCTCACAGCCTGGTCTTAGCTTTGCCAGTCTTTGTCATGTGATCTTGGGCAAAGCACTGGTTTTGATGACCCCAGTTTATTTAAGATTTGAAGATTCAGCTAGTTTCTGACTTTTACATTGGAGTGCTAGAATTCCCCCATATGTGAGGTGGTGGGTCAAGAAGTGTGAAGTAACATGATAAACATATTTCTTAAAGATTTGGGCAAAGACAGTGATTTTTGTATGAACATAACCCGTGGACGGAGGAGCCTGGTAGGCTGCAGTCCATGGGGTTGCTAAGAGTCGGACACAACTGAGCGACTTCACTTTCACTTTTCACCTTCATGTACTGGAGAAGGAAATGGCAACCCACTCCAGTGTTCTTGCCTGGAGGATCCCAGGGACGGGGGAGCCTGTAGGCTGCCGTCTGTGGGGTCGCACAGAGTTGGACACGACTGAAGCAACTTAGCAGCAGCAGCAGCAACCCTTATTATAGAGCAAAATACAAAATTTACGTGTAACTTTAAGGTCAACTAAACATAAAAATTGTCCCTCTTGCAGAGTCTATGCACCCAGAGTTTTGGATGGCTGTATTTTACTCTCTTTGCCAATAGGAATCTTGGGAGGAGATGTTAGAATGGTAATTGATATCTTTGCCAGTTGCTAGATGAAATCTGAAATCTTCTCTCACTCTTAGTGCACACCATTTCTCTTATAAGAACCGATCATGGTCACCTTTCCTTGTCAGTTGCCAAGTGTTTTTGTTCTGCTGCTGTTGTTTGTGACTTACAGTAGGCAGAATAATTCCTACTATATTGGAAGACATAGACTCATTTGCTTCTTTCATTCTGCAGTATCCGTGGAGTGACGGCTCTATGCTAGGCACTGTTTGGACTCTTAATAAGTCCATTTTCTCCATTGTATGTTTAACTCTTGTTAGTGTTTTGAGTAGATAATGCATTCATATGGTTTCAAGTTCACATGGTAAGAAGGGATGTACGGTGACAAGTGTACTTCCCATCCTCGCCACCCAGGTCCTGCTCCTGGAGTCAGTTGCTATGACTACTTATTTTGAAGCCTTCAAGTGATATTTTATGTATATATTTGATATGTTAACAAATAGGTATCTATCTCCTTCCCTCCCTCTCCTTTAGACAGATGATATTATACGATATAGGTAAGTCCGATCCCTTTCTTTTTTCTTTTAACAATTAGATTTGCATTTTTTTTTAAAGTCCTGAAGGCTGAACATCAAACTGTTAGAACTACTTATCTCTGAAGGATGTGGTCCAGGAAGCTTGCTTGCACTTCCTCGCTCCCTCCCTCCCCCTCTTCCTTCCTATCTAACTTGAATGTACTGCTGTATCATTCGAATCTCTTTTAAGGGAATATATTGGTTTTATAAGAGGGAAAGTCTTTTTTGAAGAAAGAAATAGCATAAGGTAAATAAGTTCATTCAAACAGGTGTAAATCAGTCATTTGGTCCTTTTAATAGTTGGACTGTGAAGAAAGCTGAGCACCGAAAAATTGACGCTTTTGAACTGTGGTATTGGAGAAGACTCTTGAGAGTCCCTTGGACTGCAAGGAGATCCAGTCAGTCCATTCTAAAGGAGATCAGCCCTGGGTATTCTTTGGAAGGAATGATGCTAAAGCTGAAACTCCAGCCAAACTCCATTGGCCACCTCATGCGAAGAGTTGATGTATTGGAAAAGACTCTGATGCTGGGAGGGATTGGGGGCAGGAGGAGAAGGGGACGACAGAGGATGAGATGGCTGGAGGCATCACTGGCTCGATGGACATGAGTCTGAGTGAACTCCGGGAGTTGGTGATGGACAGAGAGGCCTGGCGTCCTGCGATTCGTGGGGTCACAAAGAGTCGGACACGACTGAGTGAGTGAACTGAACTGAACTGAATAGCTCCTTAAGGCTTGGGACCTGAGGGAGTAGTAATATGGGTGGGGAGAGCTTTCTGACCTGGGCAAGGGAGCAGTCTGAAAGAATCCCCCGGAAGGTGAGCCTGTGTGGAATGTCCTTCTCTAGGAAGTTCGTCCCCCATGTGACCCACACCTTTGCACATGTGACTTGTGTTCAGGACGTGCCTGTGTGGTGTGTGCAGGTGGCGCCCTGGAGCAGGAGGGGCGCTCAGAGCCTGGGAGGAAGGCGGTGTCCTCAGCTCAGGCTCCATAGGAAGCCTGCAGTTGTCTCCAGCAGATGGAGCCAGGCTGTGGCAGAGGGTGGAGGACATGGGAGAGGCCTGTGTTTGTTTTAGGTCTCTCCAGTGGGTGGGGTGTTTGACCCAGAAGCAATGTGACTGAGACCACAGGGAAAGAAGAGAGAAGAATTGTCAGTTACGGGGCTTGTGGCAACAGTGCACCTCATTTTAAGGAACTGAAAACGCGTTCCAGAGTCTTTTGTCAGCTTTGCCCTGTGGTTTGAAGGGAAGGGACAGCGTCACACTAGCGGTGCACTGCTCGGTGTTGGAGCCCTGCTCTGGCCTGTGACCTTGAGCACTGGGCCTTACTTCCGGGCCCTCAGTCCTCACCTGTCAACAGGCATTCTTAACCCTTTTGATAGGATTGCTTGGATTTCAATGAGTGTAGAGTCTAAAAAGCTTAGGTCCTAGTTCAGTTCAGTTCAGTCGCTCAGTCGTGTCCAACTCTTTGCGACCCCATGAACCGCAGCGCACCAGGCCTCCCTGTCCATCACCAACTCCCAGAGTCCACCCAAACCCACGTCCATTGAGACGGTGATGCCATCCAACCATCTCATCCTCTGTCGTCCCCTTCTCCTCCTGCCCTCAATCTTTACCAGCATCAGGGTCTTTTCAAATGAGTCATCTCTTCACATCAGGTGGCCAAAGTATTGGAAGTTCAGCTTCAACATCAGTCCCTCCAATGAACAACCAGGACTGATCTCCTTTAGGATGGACTGGATGGATCTCCTTGAGTCCAAGGGACTCTCAAGAGTCTTCTCCAACACCAACAGTTCAAAAGCATCAATTCTTCTGTGCTCAGCTTTCTTCACAGTCCAACTCTCACATCCATACATGACCACTGGAAAAACCATAGCCTTGACTAGACGGACCTTTGTTGGCAAAGTAATGTCTCTGCTTTTTAATATGCTGTCTAGGTTGGTCATAACTTTCCTTCCAAGGAGCAAGCGTCTTTCAATTTCATGGCTGCATTCACCATCCACAGTGATTTTGAAGCCCAGAAAAATAAAGTCTGTCACTGTTTCCACTGTTTCCGCATCTATTTGCCATGAAGTGATGTTTAC
This sequence comes from Bos indicus x Bos taurus, assembly GCF_003369695.1. Taxonomy (NCBI): domain Eukaryota; kingdom Metazoa; phylum Chordata; class Mammalia; order Artiodactyla; family Bovidae; genus Bos; species Bos indicus x Bos taurus. Next base: position 42,554,349 of record NC_040101.1, read on the forward strand.
TAGGTCCTAGTAAACTCTCATTACTGTTAGCTAGAAGATAGAGCAGGAAGGTGAGAGAGCAAGTAAGTAATGGACCTTCCATCTCACACGTGGGGCAGAAATGTGCTGAGAAGGGACCCTGGACTCTTGATCCCACTTAGTTTTCTGCTTAAACCATCCTCTGAAAATTCAGTGCTCTTCACTGTCATTTATAGGTCACATGGTCCTCGTTCTGGCCTGGGAGCCATAGCATCAGGCTCCATCTGGCAGATTGGTTTTTTCAGAGAGCCACATGTGCATTTTGTTTCAGCTCTGTGGACATACAGGTTCCCACTCTCTAAGGTATGGATACTGTAGAGCTCAGCTAGTAATAATAGTATCTTATAGAAGGCTGATTTTCTAGTTATAAATACTTTAACACTTAATGATGCTCGGATACTTTTGTAATCAGTATTTATGCTCTATGAAGTAACACAGTTCTTATTGCTGCTCTCTCATGTCTATGAATAATGACATGGCTTTCGAAAGCTGAGGTTAAATCCGTAAAGGCTGTGGCGCAGTAATTACTTCTATGATCCTTCATATGGTCTGAGAAGTGTTTAAAGTCCAGATGCCCCAGGATTAGTTTTACATTTATTTTTTGGTTTCTTTAGGGTAAGGCTTATATTTTAAAAGGAAGAATGTATTTTAACTACCGTGTGTTAGGTGTGTTAGAATTCCTCTCCTGTCTACACCCGAGTGTAACAGCAGAGGCAGCTGCAACTAGTTTGATGTCATGTGTCCACAGCCTAAAAATCCCTGCAAGAGACCCTGGCAAGCAGAAGGTAGTGATTTTACAAGAGCAGATTAAATAAGGGAGGAGCTTCCGTGGCACAGAGCAGATAATTGGCTCTTGCATCATGGGGTTCTCTGCCAGAAATCAAGCACGAATGCCTTTGGGTTCTCAGGCCCCACTTGTAATGCTGGTTTCTGCAGGGAAAGATGAGATGAAATAAAAGGGATGTGCTTTTTGTTCTTCCATGCCTTTCCCTCAATCTGACATCGTTCCATCCTACTCCTACTCCCACGATGCTCTAACTCACTTTTCTGCCCCCTCAGATCTCAGATTTCTTTGTCTTAAGCCATAGCGCTTGTTTTGCAGACAAATAGTAACTTACTTAAAAAATAATAGTAGTGATTGATTCCATGGAACATGCATAAATTCCAGGCACTAAGTACTTTACTTACATTATTTCATTTCCTCTTCTTTATCACAGCTTCGTAACAGCTTCACAGGTAGTTTTGTCTTAATTGGACGCTGTGGAAACTGGAGAAATTAAAAAATCTTGTCCACGGTCACATGGCAGGAACTCATAAAATGAACATTGGAACCCGAGTGTACATACTTCCACAACTTTGGTTCTTAATTTTGATTTTACCATAACAATAGCTGCCATTGGTTGAAGGTATGTTCCCAGAACCACCACATAGAAAAACAACTGTCTTAAAGAATCATGGTTTGCATTGCCCCGATATGATATATAAAGTTCATGTAATTAACTCTTGATATGATTACTGAATAGGACACAACATCACTTCTAGGTATTCTTGCCAGAAATGCATAACTTTAATCATGAAAACATCTGAGAAACCCAAACTGAGAGACATTCTACAGAATAACTTTTTTTTTTCAATAGTATCAAGGTCATAATGGCAAAGAAAGATTGGGGAATTACCACATATTGGAGGAGATTAAGGAGATTGTGGGACTAGAAAGAGGGGATTGGGGGAAAATTGGTGAAATTCAAGTATAATCTGTTTTTAAGTTAATAATATAGCAATGTTAATTTCTTGATTTTGATAGCTACTGTAGTTAAGTTGTTAATACAGGAGAAATGTTTTCTGTTCTATTATTTTAACTTTTATATAAATCTACAATTATATCAAAATAAAAAATATTTTAAGCCATCTGAGATCAGTATTATATATTCTCGGTTTAGAGATGAGGCAACACAAATTTCAACTGTTAGGTAACTCACCTAAGATCATACAAATGGTTGTTATTGTTAGTGAAGGAATGAGGAAGAATTCTAACTCAATCTTGGAGATTTTCAAAGCTCATTTTAATCACATGCTTTATGGCTGCCTCACGTTTAAATCGAAAAGGCAGTGGCACCCCACTCCAGTCCTGTTGCCTAGAAAATCCCATGGACGGAGGAATCTGGTAGGCTGCAGTCCATGGGGTCGCTAGAGTTGGACACGACTGAGCGACTTCACTTTCACTTTTCACTTTCATGCATTGGAGAAGGAAATGGCAACCCACTCCAGTGTTCTTGGCCTGGAGAATCCCAGGGACGGGGGATCCTGGTGGGCTGCCGTCTATAGGGTCGCACAGAGTCAGACATGACTGAAGTGACTTAGCAGCAGCAGCATGTTTAAATATGTGTGTTCAAAACATTAGCTAAACTCCATCCCCATTAGATAGACCTTATACTAGGAGGGAAAAAAAAAACCCAGCAACTTTGTGCCTGTTGAAAAAAAGCTATGCATGTATTTCATTACTATTATAAAATTACATGATAAATTTTGTGTGTGTATATGGAGCAATATTAATAGGGAATTTTATACTTAAGGGAATTTTAAATCAAAGTTATATAAATTTTTACCAACAAAAATGAAAACTATTCATTATAAAACTGTTCTTATTTTTTTCAAATAATTTCTACATCCTACATCTCCAAATTAAAAATATCATGTTTCTGTCTCTTCTTGCTACCCAGCTCTCTCAAACTTTTTTCTATAAATGTCATTGGCACAGTGAAGCTAATACTGGTTAATGCAAAAGAGCCAAGAAGAAAGCCATATTTTTGTCGTATTAAAAGATTGATATTTTGGGGAAAAAAATGGATAAATTGTTTTCAAACTTCAAGCCAAATAGGAGAATGCAAAAAAAAAAAAAAAAAAAAACCAATCCTTTGTAAGTTTTAAAAATCTTGATAAAATATAATTATAGTGGAAGCCTTTTTAAACTAAAAGACAAAAAGAAGTGGATCAGTTGGCTTTGTTCAAGTCTAAATAATTTAGTGATAAATTCTGGATAATTCTTTGATGTATAGAATTGTGGCAGTATTCTAGTGCTAAAGATCTAACTTGAGGTTGCTTAGTTTCTGAGCCTCCATGTCCTCAGCTACAAAATGGGTACAATAAACTTACCCAAAAATTTTGCTTAAAGAATTGGATAATTTTATAGTTTATATACCTTCACATAGGAGATTTAAACATTTTTTTTTTCTTATTAAGAATCTATTGTACTGCTGCTTGTAAGTCCTGAAGTTGCTTGCTTCTAAAGACTTTGACCTTTGTTATTTTGATTTACATGTGTTAGGTGTTTCAAGGAAAGTCAGAAAGCAAGTTTCTCTTTGCCAAGACGTTACACCAACCAGCATGTTGTGGTACTATTTTTTAATAGTATATAATTCCTTGTGGCCATTTGATAAAACCAGAAGCTCATAAAATGAAGCCCAGAGTGACAGACCGAGGAAATTTAGTTTGGTAAAACCAGAGCTATTTCTGGGGGTGCTCTGAGAGGAACTCTTAACTTGGATCTGTCTGCTAAATTTAGTCTGTCAGCTTGACAGTTTCTCCTCTCAGTTTCTGTTGATAATAGAGAACATGGGGGTGTGTCTGAGGGTTTTTAGTGGGGAGAAGGAAAGTGTGTGTATTGGGGGAGGGCATCCACTTTTAAAATAGCTATTTATTTCAATTTATTTATTATAGCCTTTTATTGATAAGATATATGCCTGAATCACTTTGTTGTCCACCAGAAGCTAACAAAACAAAATACTTTAATTGATCAGTTAAAGTGCTTAGTTATCAATTAAGTGCTTAGTTATACTAGACACTATTAATGATTAATTCCACTCCATTCATTCATTCATTCAACAAATATTTATTGAATGCCTATGCTGTGCTAGATGTTATACTAGTCCATTGAAGGTTTTAGGTACGACTATTTATTTCTACTCAAGTTTGGAGTATTTCGGAATAAAAATTTTCCATTAGTTCACAGATACTTCTTGGGACTTCCCTGATGGTTCAGATGGTAAAGCATCTGCCTACAATGTGGGAGACCCGGGTTCGATTCCTGGGTTGGGAAGATCCCCTGGAGAAGGAAATGGCAACCCACTCCAGTATTCTTGCCTAGAAAATCCCATGGACGGAGGATCCCGTTAGGCTATAGTCCATGGGGTGGCAAACAGTTGGACACAGCTGAGTGACTTCACATTCACTTCTTTGAGTATTATGGGTCGTATGCGCTAATGGATTGAATAGGGGCAGGTAAAGCTTGCCAGCGATGTCTTTGCTAGAATATATGTTGTTGTTAAGTCACTCAGTCATGTCCAGCTCTTTGAGACCTCATGGACTGCAGCACTCCAGACTTCCCTGTCCTTCACTATCTCCTAGAATTTGCTCAAACTCGTGTCCATTGAGTCTATGATTCCATCCAACCATCTCATCCTCTGTCGCCCTCTTCTGCCCTCAATCTTTCCCAGCACCAGGGCCCTTTCCAATGAGTCAGCTCTTTGTATCAGGTGGCCAAAGTATTACAGCTTCAGCTTCAGCATCAGTCCTTCCAGTGAATATTCAGGATTGATTTCCTTCAGGATTGACTGGTTTGACCTGCTTGTAGTCCAGGGGACTCTAAAGAGTCTTCTCCAGTACCACAGTTTGAAAGCATCAATTCTTTGGCGCTCTTTATTCTTCTTGATGGTCCAACTCTCACATCTGTACATGACTACTGGAAAAACCATAGCTTTGACTATATGCACCTTTGTCAGCAAAGTGATGTCTCTGCTTTTTAATATGCTGTCTAGGTTCATCATAGCTTTCCTTCCAAGGAGCAAGTGTCTTTTAATTTCATGGATGCAGTTGCTGTCTGCAGTGATTTCAGATCCAAAGATAATAAAGTCTGTCACTATTTCCCCATCTATTTGCCATCACGTGATGGGACCAGATGTTGTGATCTTCATTTTTTGAATGTTGTTTTAAGCCAGCCTTTTCACTCTCCTCTTTCACCTTTATCAAGAGGTCTTTTGGTTCCTCTTCGCTTTCTGCCATTGTGCTGTGCTTAGTTGCTCAGTCATGTCCGACTCTGAGACCCCATGCACTGTAGCCCACCAGGCTCCACTGTCCATGGGGATTTTCCAGGCAAGCATACTGGAGTGGGTTGCCATGCCCTCCTCCAGGGGATCTTCCCAACCCAGGGATCGAACCCAGGTCTCAAGCATTGCAGGCAAAAACTTTACCATCTGAGCCACCAGAGACACCCTTTCCTTTAGGGTGGTGTCATCTATGTATCTGAGGTTGTTAATGATTCTCCTGGCAATCTTGCTTCCATCTTGTAATTCATCCAGCTTGGCATTTTGCATAATGTACTCTGCACGTAAGTTAAATAAGCAGAGTGACAATATACAGCCTTGCCGTACTCCTTTCCCAATTTGGAACCAGCCCGTTGTTCCATGTCCAATTCTAAGTGTTGCTTCTTGACCTGCTTACAGGTTTCACAGGAGGCAGATAAGGTGGTCTGGTATTCCCATCTCTTGAAGAATTTTTCACTATTTGTCGTGATCCACACAGTCAAAGGCTTTAGCATAGTCAGTGAAGCAGAAGTAGATATTTTTCTGGAATTCTCTTGCTTTTTCGCTGATCCAACAGATGTTAGCTATTTAATCTCTCGTTGCATATAGTATGATGGAATTGAAATTTACTAAGCTTAAGAGGGCATGCACAAGAAGTAGGTTTGGAGAAGAGTTGAAATTTGGTTTTTGGGCTTTTTAGCCTAGTTAGACAGGAACCATGCTGTATGCATGCCTGTCTCCCAGGATGCCCATGACAGTGCTTTATGCATAGTACACACGTAATTAATGTTTGGTTTTATTTGGATTCAGTGATTTGGCTTTTATTAATATGTATACTTTTCAGCCCTTGGCTCTTTAGTGCTGGCTTTGTTTATGCCAAAAAGAAAAGCTCATTATGAATATAAACAGAAAATAAATCTGAGCTGTGTTTTCAGTGAAGTTGATGTGCCTCGCACCTTGCCAGAGTGCTTTGTTAATAGACTCTCTGAATTCTGATCATCAAGTTCCTTTAATGAACTGGATCTCTATAATACAGACTCAGCTCTTTACAAAAAGAACTTAATTTAGGTGTGCAGATCTTTTATTATGCGTGTGAGTTGCTTCTTGTAGCACAGGTGTGGAACATAATCAGATGTGGATTAGAAACCCAGAGGATTGCCATTGTTATTTTATGGTAAGAATGTAGTTTTCAGAAATACTTTGAAGTGCCGTTTGGGGCATTTTAGGGGAAAATTTTATCTGCCCTCCCGCTGATGAGACGTTGAGAGATTCTTTTGTCCTACATGTAGTCTACCATTGCTCTTAGTCATTTTTCCAGTTTCCATCCTTGTGACTGGTGCTTTATGTCTTTGCAAATTAAATCCATATTTTCCCCTGCTCCTCTTTCTCTTTTATACTGAAATAACTTGTGACATTTGAAAGTTAAATTCTTTGATCTCACATTTTACATCTTTAGATCATTTGACAGGATTCTGAAATGCTTTTAATGAGCTATGTCACCTTTTCAGGTTATGATAACACAGTGTTCTCATTGTATGTAAAACTGACATTTTGTCAAATGGTTTAGGTATTAATGCATATAGAATTTGGAAAGAAAGATGAGACTACATGATCTGAACATTAAGAAACGCAACTCAGAACAGTGATCCTTGTAGTTCTATTTTAGCGGCCAGGGCCTAATGAGGAGCGAGTAATTAGGGACTTGCCATCTCCATGCATTTGCTCAGATGTGCTTGTGTTACTATTCCAGCCAGTGTCTCAACAGCTGACGCAAATTAATGGGAACAGCGCATCCAAAAAGAATCTGGGAGTCTCACCTACAGAAACAGTTGGGAAACATCTGTAAGGTCTTATATTTAGGCTCTTTCCCACTGTGACACTTAAAAATCTGATTAAACATACTACCGAGGAGGGTTTTGGTAACTTTGAAAAGTGTGAGGGCTTAGTTTTAGGTAGAAAATAGCTGTGTATATAATTTGGGGGAAAAAAAACAAGTATTTTTACTGAATTCATTATCGTATAAATATGAAATTATAAATGTTTGAATACTTTTGGTTTTTGTGTTATGGCATTGACTCTGCATTGTCTTTTAATTTGCTCATAAAAGAATAAAAATTAAGGAACCTCTCTGAGCCTTCTGTTTAGGCATAACAACTGGATAGTGATTCCTTTTCTATGTTTAAGGAATTAAGTTCCTGCCAACAGGGACCAATGTTATTTTCTTCTCATATTAAAGAAAGTCTAAAAGGAAAAAATGGTATGATTAAAGGAAGTGTGTTTTCCCATCTGAAAAAAATCCTAGCTGTATTTCTTTTCAGGAGATTATATTTTGAAGTAACTTTTTGATGAAATGGTTTTATAAATTTATTCCTTTTTTTTTTTTTTTTAGTTAGGTGGGAGTTGTAAAAATTATTGAGAATGATGTGGTCAGCCTTAGATGATAAAGAATCCGTGTTTAACACCTGTGTTCTTAGAATCAGTCACCTGCCTTCCTTCTCTAGTATTTATTTTTTCACTCATGAAACAGATACTAACATTGAATGCCTACTGTGTGCTAGCTCCCAAGGTTACAGTAATGAAAAAAACACAAGAGACCCTGTGTCTTGGAGCTTCCATTTTGGCTGGGCAGAAAGACGCTCAGCAAGGAAGATGATGTCAATAGGAGGATGGTCATGAAAGGCTTGGTGAAGAGATGACGTGTAAGAGTGGAGGCCTGAAAGCTGAGTGGAAGTCTGTAGTGCACAAGGAGTAGGGTGAGAGTGTTTCAAGGCCCTGGGGTGGCTGGGAACTGAAAACAGACCAGCGTAGGTGTCGTGTGGTGCGCAGTGGAGGCGCTTGGCCACACGAAGGCAGGCCCAGTCTTACAAGCTGTGTGACAATTAGGTGTGGATTTTATTCCCAGAGCATTGGCGAGCACTGCAGGATTTCAAATACGGGAATCACACAGTTGAAGAAGCTCTCTTTGCTGCCCCATGGCAAATACAGTTGGTTTGGGCACAAGAACGCCATTGAGGAGGCCATGGCGGTAATTTAAATGAAATGTAGCCTTGGCTGAACTATGGTGGTTGTATGAAGTCAAGAGAAATGAATGGATTTGTGGTACAGTTGGCAGAACTTGAATCCTTGGTGACATTTTTGCTGTTTTAAGTTATAGTTCTTTTTCATCTTTGCCAACTCAATCACTGAAGAATGGTACCTTGCTATTATATATTTATTTATTTGTTACCTTGTGAGATTAAAAAAAAATTCTGTGTCTGTGTGTGGCCTATTTGCAATCTTTGTTTAAAATCATTTCCTTAACTGATTTTTAAAGAGATCTTGATATCTGTGATCTATGACAAATTTATAAAATATTTTGTCTTGTGTTTTTTTTTATCTGTGGAATATTTTGATTGATATTTTTATGGTTGTTTAAAGCCGTGTTTTATACATTTGGTGTCACATGTGTTAATGTTGAGAGATTTCAGAAATGCATGTAAATGTGCATTCAGTTGAGATAATACTTTATATATGACTTATTTTAAAATTAGTTCACTATAACATAACATAGTAATATGTGTTCAAGGCTTTTTAAGAACTAAGAATTTATTTCACCTGATGCACAATAGCTTTAGTGTGCTTGTTCAGATCTTTCAATTTTATCATGCCTTAGAAAAAGTTAACTAATTTAATAACTTCTGTAAACTTACATATTTTTACATCACTGATTTAGGTGCAGGGTTCTAATTTTGTTGCATTAAATTATAGTTAAGGAAGCCAGAAAACAAAGCCTATTACATTTCTATATAAACCAACAATAAATATTTAAGTGATTGTCTTACGGTTAGTTAGTGCTTCTCATAAACTGTGTTCTTTAATTGTAGGCCTTTGCATTTCTTTGAGGTCCTGCACCCTAGGCATAGTCTCATTTGGGTGAGATTGCAGAATAGCCCAGATATGCAGTATGTTTGAGAGACTGTGGAAATGGTCATGTGACTAATTGTAGAGTCACTAGAGCCACGTTCGAATCACGTGGGTATAGTGAAAGGAGCCTCAATTGATGATTTAGCAAAGAGGGGTTCTAGTTCTTGCAGTTTCACCCCTAGATGTATTGCTTAGGTGTAGGGTCTCTGTTGGAAGATGTCTGTCAAACCCTTCATGGTCTGCTGCTGTTAAGTCGCTTCAGTCGTGTCCGACTCTGTGCGACCCCACAGATGGCAGCCCACCAGGCTTCCCCATCCCTGGGATTCTCCAGGCAAGAACACTGGAGTGGGTTGCCATTTCCTTCTCCAGTGCATGAAAGTGAAAAGTGAAAGTGAAGTCGCTCAGTCGTGTCTGACTCTTCGCGACCCCATGGACTGCAGCCCACCAGGCTCCTCTGCCCATGGGATTTTCCAGGCAAGAGTACTGGAGTGGGATGCCACTGCTTTCTGTTTGGGAAGGGTGCTAAGATGAGTCTGTAATTTCATAGGCTTTCTGCTGCCCCCTGGTGGTATTCTACCTTAGTCCACAGCTGGAACTTTTACAGATCGCTTTACAACCTGAATATGTGTTCCCGTGCTGACTGGCTTGATGAATGAGGAGCATCCCTTTTGTGCAGCTGAGCTGTGGTTCTGCTAACCACTGGCCAATTGATAAAGAAGCTCAGTGAAGGTGAACCCTGGAAATTTGGGAAATTACCAGATCATTGGAGCCAAGAAGACTGGCTCCAGCAGCCAGTGATCACTAGACAAGAGTTGACCAGATGATGGGTACTCATTTTTAACAGTTAGTATAATTGCTTAGTTTTTTTTTTGTTTTTTGCTTTTTTTTTTTTTTTGAGCGTGGACATAAAGGTAAAGAAGACCTACACTTGCTTTTCCTGAAATCCAAGAGACCGGGGAAGGAGACTGGCACAGGGAGCCATTTGTTGGAGAAGAATAAAACACGATGGGACACAGACATCACCTTTCTGGCTAGGACCAACCACAGGATGTACATTTAGGTGCCGTCAATTTAGAAGTTACCCCTTTAGATCACCTCTAGGCTGAAAATAGTTAAAACTCACCTAGCTCTCAAAGTTAGTATTAGAATTTATCTGGGAACATAGACTTGAACTTGATTTCTCCTGTATGGGCCTGAGCCTTGTTAATTCTGCAGTGTGGTGTTGGTCACCAGGGTCATGTTCCTTATATTAGCTTTTTTTTTACTCCGTGAGTCACATATATTTGTTAATAGTGTAGATTTAGAAGAGATTTGATAGATATTTTTCTCACTGAAAGGGAAAAGCTTTCATTTCCCAGCCAGTGGGGATTTCTGATCCTCAGTAGACTATAAAAAGTTGTTTCACTTTAGATCAGGTTTTTTTATTTTGCGTTAATCAAGAAACTGTGTCTTCTCTGGACCTACTATTAATCTGTTACCAGCACTAGGCAGTCCCAGTGTAAACACCAAAGGTGTATTTTAAATTAGTTGTGTTTTGTTATTACACATGGGGATCAGGGCCCCCATCAGGCTTCCAAAGTCTGTCAATTATTAAAAGTGGTGGTGCTGGGCTTCTCTGGTGGCTCTGTGATAAAGAAACCGCATGCGAGTGAAGGAGATGCAGATTCGATGCCTGATCTGGGAAGATCCTACATGCCACAGAGCCACTTAAGCCCATGAGCCACTACTGAGCCTGTGTTCTAGAGTCTGGGAGCCGCACTGCTGAAGCCCACGGGCCCTAGAGCCTGTGCTCCGCAACAAGAGAAGCCACTGCAGCAAAGAACAGCCCCTGCTCACTTCAGTTAGAGAAAGCTCACACAGCAGTGAAGACCCAGCACAACCAAAATAAAATAAAATGATTTTTTTTAAAAAGTAGTCTTTGGGGACTTCCCTGGTGGTCCAGTGGTTAAGAATCTACCTTCCAGTGCAGGGCGTGTGTGTTTGATTCCTGGCCAGGAAACTTAAGATCTCGTATGCCTCATGGCCAAAAAAAAAGCATAAAACGAAAGGAATATTTTAACAAATTCGATAGAGACTTAAAAAAAATGTGATGCTTCTGTTTCAAATTATTAGCACACATCTAACTAAAACTATTTTTAAAACAATTTCTAGGTAGCATAAGCATTCTGGGAGAGAATTAATTTAGAAACTGAAATAGTAAACCTTCTTGCACATTTTGATGATGTATGAGATGAGAAAAATACATTTGAAAACTGAACTGCTTTAGAAAATATGGGGAAATGGTTATTGTTTAGAAAATATATCTAAAATTAATGGTACTGTTACTCTCCAGCAAATTTTTAGAGTAGCGACAGAAGAAAGGAAAAGACGTTGAGCTTCTAGGGGAGGCAAAGGTGAGAAGGCAAATACATGGGGAAACTAATGGTGGAGAAAGGTTACTGTTAGCAGGGTTTGTTATATAGAGTTCGCCTGCACCATCTCTGGGCTGATGCGTTTTTAGGCTCTTAAAGTTGTTTCCAATGACTAACTTCTGTCCTTCCTTGTAAAGGAAGAGGGAATATGTCTGCAAATTTATGCCCTTAGTTCAGTTCAGTTGCTCAGTTGTGTCCGACTCTGCAACCCCATGGACTGCAGCATGCCAGGCTTTCCTGTCCATCACCAACTCCCAGAGCTTGCTCAAACTCATGTCTATCGAGTCGGTGATGCCATCCAACCATCTCATCCTCTGTCGTCCCGTTCTCCTCCTGCCTTCAATCTTTCCCAGCGTCAGGTCTTTTCCAGTGAGTCAGCTCTTCACATGAGGTGGTCAAAGTACTGGAGTTTCAGCTTCAACATCAGTCCTTCCAATGAACACCCAGGACTGATCTCCTTTAGGATGGACTGGTTGGATCTCCTTGCAGTCCAAGGGACTCTCAAGAGTCTTCTCCAACACCACAGTTCAAAAGCATCAATTCTTTGGTGCTCAGCTTTCTTCACAGTCCAACTCTCACATCCATACATGACCACTGGAAAAACCATAGCCTTGACTAGATGGACCTTTGTTGGCAAAGTAATATCTCTGCTTTTTAATATGCTGTCTAGGTTGGTCATAACTTTCCTTCAAAGCAATAAGCGTCTTTTAATTTCATGGCTGCAATCACCGTCTGCAGTGATTTTGGAGCCCCAAAAAATAAAGTCTGACACTGTTTCCAGTGTTTCCCCATCTATTTGCCATGAAGTGATGGGACTAGATGCCATGATCTTCGTTTTCTGAATGTTGAGCTTTAAGCCAACTTTTCCACTCTCCTCTTTCACTTTCATCAAGAGGCTTTTTAGTTCCTCTTCACTTTCTGCCATAAGGGTGGTGTCATCTGCATATCTGAGGTTATTGATATTTCTCCCGGCAATCTTGATTCCAGCTTGTGCTTCTTCCAGCCCAGCGTTTCTCATGATGTAATAATCAAAAAATAATAAACTCTGCATATAAGTTAAATAAGCAGGTTAACAATATACAGCCTTGACGTACTCCTTTTCCTATTTGGAACCAGTCTGTTGTTCCATGTCCAGTTCTAACTGTTGCTTCCTGACCTGCATATAGGTTTCTCAAGAGGCAGGTCAGGTGGTCTGGTATTCCCATCTCTTTCAGGATTTTCCAGTTTATTGTGATGCACACAGTCAAAGGCTTTGGCATAGTCAATAAAGCAGGAATAGATGTTTTTCTGGAACTCTCTTGCTTTTTTGATGATCCAGAGTTAGTGTTTAAATTTGCCCTTCGGAGCTCAGAGTAGGTCTAGGAACCTGAAAGCCTTTTTGCTACAAACAGGAAGGTGACTCTGAGAGGCTCTTGTGCCTGGGAGAGCCCCACAGCATCCCACTTGGTGTCACTTCTCAGTTGCCTTCAGCTCAAAATAATCGTTTGCCAGAGTAGTATATTGTGCTCCCCTTCAAGGCCAGAACACGGTCTTTGTGCTTTAAGCCTGCAGTAGTCCTGGGACAGATATACCAGTAAGGAATGTCAAGGATGGAGATTGGCAGTTGAGGTTTGAGGTACGTGCATACTAAGTCACTTCAGTCGTGTCTGACTCTTTGTGACCCTGTGGACTGTAGCCCACCAGGCTCCTCTGTCCTTGGGATTCTCCAGGCAAGAATACCAGAGTGGGTTGCTGTGCCCTCCTCCAGGGGATCTACCCTACCCACGGATCTCTTATGTCTGCCTGCATTGGCAGGCGCTTTCCTTGTGGTTTGAGGTAAGGAGGAAGAAAATACAGCCAGGGTGGAGATAGAGCATTCTTCAGGATTTTGTCTCCTTAAAAATAAGAAATAAATTAGTACAGAATAATAGTAACAAACATTCTCAATCACTCTTCTTGAATATGTGCTGGACTCTCAGTATAGCAATTCATAGCCCTTGAGTTCTGAAAAATATTCTTAAATAATTTCTCTGGTTACAACTTCCCCATTGTTTCCCATGCTCTTTCTTGAGCTCCTACTAGTCACATACTAAACTTTCTAGATGACTTTTTTAACGTTCTTACCTTTTCTTTCAGTTTTCCATCTTTCTGTCTTGTTCTGTTTTCTGAGATATTTTTTCCAACTTTATTTTCTATTGAAATTTTCATATTTACTATGAGTTTCCAGGACCTTTTAAAAATAATGAATTTTTTGGGTACCATTATGTTCTTGTTCAATGTTTCTTTGAGAATGTTCATAATAGTTTTTCTTAACATTACAATTTCCCTCTTTAGTGTGTTCTTCCAAGTTCTTTTTTGTTTTAAGCTCTGGCTTTCATATTTATTAGAGTTTCTTCAAATGTCTATTAATTTTTTTGACCCACTCTTATTTTTTAAAAAGCACTAAAAATGCTGTTTGAAAGCACTTTGCATGAGTGGAACTTGTTTGCATGGATTTCAGTGCAAGATAATCAGTGCTCTTTTCTTGTAAAGTGTCTGGAGTTGTGGGGAGGGGGAGGTCTGCCTGGAAGTTTTCATTCTGGCTCCCAGCATGCTGGGTGTTGAATGAGGTAAAGGATTAGGACAGGTCTGGCAACATGTGTTTGTAACTTTTATTTAATGCATTGTAGTTAGTACCCCGCCTTCAGCTGTGTTCCTATTCCTTTTCTGGCAGCTCTCCATTCCCCTTTTGGAGACAATACACTTCCCGTCTTCTTTGGTGTTGGGCAGAGGTAGTTGTTCGACTGTGGGAAGTGAGAATCTGAAGGTCACTTTTTTGATGGTCTTTCAACCAGTCCTATTTTTAGCTCCACCTCACCCCCATTTTCCGATGTATTCCTCCAATTCCTCATGCTTCTAAGGCCTCTTTTTACACAGACTGCTTTTCATTTCTCCTCCTTACTGGCTTAGGATTTTGTTTTCTTGGGTTTTCTCTCAGCTACTACTCAGTCCATCAGCTTCCCAGCCTCCTAAATTAGTTGTCTCTTGTTCTCTTTTCCCTTTCCCCACTCCTTTTTCATCCCTGTATTATCTTTTCAGGAGAGTTTTAAGAGGCAGTGGGGATTAATGCGTGTGTGTGTTTATCTGTGTGTGTGTGCTCAGTTGTGTCCAACTCTTTGCTATCCCATGGGCTGCAGCCCACCAGGCTCCTCTGTCCATGGGATTTCCCAGGCAAGAATACCGGAGTTGGTTGTCAGTTCCTTCTCCAGGGGATCTTCCTGACCCCGGAGTTGACCCCACGTCTCCTGCATTGCAGGTGGATTCTTTACCACTGTACCTCCTGGGAAGCCCCCAATGCCCATGTTTAGTTAGATATTAATACATTTTTAGAAAATAAGTTCTATCTTTTGATGGACTGGATTCCACTTTCCACTCCTTTTCTGCCTACAAAGAGTGTATGGGTGCTGGATTGCTTGAGTTTGGGGATTGGAAAAAACCTGTCAATTGCATTTAAACATGTACTGTATATTTTTTTTGCTCATTTCCCCTTCTCTTCTGACCTCCCTGTAACCTTTTGCTTTCTCATTTTCATCCTGAGGTATCAGCCCACTGCAGGCCAAGGAGAGAAGCTGGGATTTTCCTGTATTTTCTTTGAACACACCTGTCTTGTCTTTTCTCTTTTCCCTGCCATGTCTTATTCTTTTATTAATGTTTGAATTCTCTTTTATATCATTAGTGTACTCACTTAACCACCTCTTTAAACTTATTTTCTCAAGCTCGTGTTGTTTGTCACACCTGCTAGGTTTACCTCATGGTGGATTATGTCCTTATGTGATTTATACTTTTCAGTAACTTGTTTATCCCTGAGATCAGTTTTTACGTGGGAAATCTGTGAACTCTTGCTTGTTGAAGAGTCTCTAAGGGGCTGTTATGCATTTACTTCTCTTTTGTAATTTACATTAATTTCTTGAAGTTTCTTTAAAACAGAAGATAGTAAAACATGGCCTCATCTTTTTTCCTAAGCCAGTGACTTTTTTCACAGCCCTCATTTATGATAGATTCAGAGGGACGTGCAATCTTTTTAATTCTAGCTAAACAAGGAAGGGTTTTAGCTCTTATTTTGAAAAAGCAGAATGGGAAAAAAAGAAGAGATGGAGTGAGGTGTGGTGGAAATAAGAGCCTGGGTTAGCGGTTCCCAGGCTTCTTGAGGCAGATAGATCACTACTGTGCACATCAGCTGGACATGAGGGCCAATGGAATTTGGCAACATCAGTTATGTCCTAACAATCTTGAGTGCTGCCAGATTGTGTCCATGTCCCAGAAGCACAGATTAACTTGATGAATGTTATAAAATAGCCCTGCTGTTTCAGACCTAGAAAGGCAGTTCATCAGTTGAGAGGGAATAGACTCTTCAGAGGTTTGGTAATTGTGTTCTAAGAATGAAAACCCAGGGGAGAACTATCGTGATTAGTTGTCATTAGTGTTATGCAAAGTTTTCCTTATTGTAATGACAGGCAGAATTTTCACATGGGTTTTACATTTTGGCAGTAGGCTGGAGAGATGGATATTGAAGAAAATCTAGATGAAAGAAGAGTTGTCATTCTGATGGTTTGTTGTTGTTTTCTCTCTGGATTGATAGACAGTATCTGAGACCGGAATTTTTTTCTGCGCTTAGGTTCAGATTTCAGCTTTATCCTTGTCAGTGGTTTGGCTCATATCCTGAGACTATTATGTTTGGGGAATTTGATGGCCTTGGAACCTAATTATACACAGAGGGCAAAAGTTCCAATTATTTAGAGAAGTCTGCAAGCCCATTTCATATTTTTAAAGAAAGCAGATGTGGGAAGCATCTATTTTCAATTTTGCAATGCTGCCTGTGCATTTAAAAACATAAAACATACTTGAAGGAAAAACAAGCTTTTTCTTTTCTAAACACAAGTAATGTGTCTTTATCAAGGAAATTAGAGAACACTGGAAAAAATAAAGTCGAAAATTATTTCATAGTTTTGTCACCCAAAGGTAGTTTAGAGGTTGATATACACCTTGTAGACTTTTCTGCTATGGATATTTGTGATTCATGTTTCCAAAAATGGTATCATTCTCTTTGTAACCTGTTTGACAAAACTACACATACATACATACATATAAATACGTATCAGTAAATATAGAAGTACAGTCTAGTCTTCATTGGAGGCTTCGTATTCTGTTATATCATGATGTACTTAGTTCTCAATTTCAAGGATCCATTTCAAAAGGAATGATTTTATTTGCTAACCAGAGTCTGGCTATGGAATTGTGAACACTGTACATAATAGCAATTTAAAATAAGTTATAGTTTAAAGATTAAGGCATCAGAAGTAATTTGAAATTTCCTCAACAGTAGATTGAAGCTATGTGATTGTTATTCTAGCCATTTTTTCTTCTTCTGATAAATACAGTTTTATAACTTCTGCCTATTTAAGTGAATTCTTTACTTGTTAAGTAACAAAAAAAAATTTTATAGCTACTTAGATTGGTTTGGAGAGACGATGTAAACACCTACCTCATGAGTCTTTCATTGGGCTGCATTGCCCTAAAACGTCCATTAGGTTCAGTTCAGTTCAGTTCAGTCGCTCAGTCGTGTTCGACTCTGCAACCCCATGAATTGCAGCACGCCAGGCCTCCCTGTCCATCACCAACTCCCGGAGTTCACCCAGACTCACATCCATCGAGTCCGTGATGCCATCCAGCCATCTCATCCTCTGTCGTCCCCTTCTCCTTCTGCCCCCAATCCCTCCCAGCATCAGAGTCTTTTCCAATGAGTCAACTCTTCACATGAGGTGGCCTGAGTACTGGAGTTTCAGCTTTAGCATCATTCCTTCCAAAGAAATCCCAGGGCTGATCTCCTTCAGAATGGACTGGTTGGATCTCCTTGCAGTCCAAGGGACTCTCAAGAGTCTTCTCCAACACCACAGTTCAAAAGCATCAATTCTTCGGTGCTCCATTAGGTTACTATTGACTTTTATGGAAAGTTCTAGTAGATGTAAAGACCTTTATCTGGACTAGAAGTGTTTACAAAAAGGCAGTTCATCTATTTCTTAATAAAATGACATCAATACTTTGTGTTTCTCTTTAGCAGATTTCCACAGGTAGTTTCATGTTATAAAATCTGAGCTAAATATTACATGCTCACCAAATTTTGATCTTGTATTAAGTTGATTCTGTAAGCCAGTGGAGTAGAACCACATGTATACCCCAGGTTGCTTTTGCTTTTAGAGATTTGATACATGGAGCCAAAAGTTTACTTTGCAGTTATGCATGCCTTGTTTCCTACTTTCTTTTGCCGTTATCAGCATTTAGAAACTTCTGAAACTTCCCTGTAGTTTCTTCCCTGACATGCCAGCTATATTTGTTCAATCTTGGATCCATCGTGCCTTTAACAACTCATAAAAATTCAGTTCTTTGTATTAATTTTATATACCGCAACTTTACTATATTTGTTGATTAGCTCTAGTTATTTTCTGGCTGTCTTTAGGGTTTTCTATGTAGAGGATCATGTCATCTGCAAACAGTGAGAGTTTTACTTCTTCTTTTCAAATCTGGATTCCTTTTACTTCTTTTTCATCTCTGTTTGCTGTAGCTGAATCTTCCAAAACTATGTTGAATAGTAGTGGTGAGAGTGGGCACCCTTGTCTTGTTCCTGACTTTAGGGGAAATGCTTTCAATTTTTCGCCATTGAAGATAATGTTTGCTGTGGGTTTATCATATATGGCTTTTATTATGTTGAGGTATGTTACTTCTGTGCCTGCTTTCTGGAGGGTTTTTATCATAAATGGGTGTTGAATTTTGTCAAAGGCTTTCTCTGCATCTATTGAGATACACATATGGTTTTTATCTTTCAATTTGTTAATGTGATGTATCACATTGATTGATTTCCAAATATTGAAGAATCCTTGCATCCCTGGGATAAACCCCACTTGGTGATGATGTATGATCTTTTTAATATGTTATTGGATTCTGTTTGCTAGAATTTTGTTAAGGATTTTTGCATCTATGTTCATCAGTGATATTGGCCTGTAGTTTTCTCTTTTTTTTGTGTGGCATCTTTGTCTGGTTTTGGTATTAGGGTGATGGTGGCCTCATAGAATGAGTTTGGGAGTTTACCTTCCTCTGCAATTTTCTGGAAGAGTTTGAGTAGGATAGGTGTTAGCTCTTCTCTAAATTTTTGGTAGAATTCACCTATGAAGCCATCTGGTCTTCAGCTTTTGTTTGTTGGAAGATTTTTGATTACGGTTTCAATTTCTGTGCTTGTGATGGGTCTGTTTTCTGTTTCTTCCTGGTTCAGTTTTTGAAGGTTATACTTTTCTGAGAATTCATCCATTTTTTCCAAGTTGTCCAGTTTATTGGCATATAGTTGCTAATAGTAGTCTCTTATGATCGTTTGTATTTCTGTGTTGTCTGTTGTGAATCTCCATTTTCATTTCTAATTTTGTTGATTTGATTCATCTCCCTTTCTTCTTGATGAGCCTGGCTAATGGTTTGTCTATTTTATTTATTTTCTCACATCCCTTGAATTCCTATACATTAACAGTGAGAAAACAGAAAGAGAAATTAAGGAAATTATCCCATTCACCATTTCTATGAAAAGAATAAAATACTTAGGAATAAATCTACCTAAAGAAACAGAAGACCTATATATAGAAAACTATAAAACACTGATAAAAGAAATAAAAAATGACACAAATAGATGGAGAAGTATACCATGTTCATGGATTGGAAGACTCAATATAGTGAAAATGAGTATACTACCCAAAGCAATCTATAGATTCAATGCAGTCCCTATCAAGCTATCAATGGTATTTTTCACAGAACTAGAACAAATAATTTCACAATTTGTATGGAAATACACAAAAACCTTGAATAGCCAAAGCAATTTTGAGAAAGAAGAATGAAACTGAAGGAATCAACCCGCCTGACTTCAGACTATACTACAAATCTACAGTCATCATGACAGTATGGTACTGGCACAAAGACAGAAATAAAGATCAACATAACAAAATAGAAAGCCCAAAGATAAATCCACACACCTGTGGACACCTTATCTTTGACAAAGGAGGCAAAAATAAACAATGGAGAAAAGACAATCTCCTTAACAAGTGGTGCTGGGAAGACTGGTCAACCACCTGTAAAAGAATGAAACTAGAACACTTTCTAACACCATACACAAAAATAAACTCAAAATGGATTAAAGATCTAAAGGTAAGACAAGAAACTATAAAACTCCTAGAGGAAAACAGGCAAAACCCTCTCTGACATAAATCACAGCAAGATCCTCTATGACCCACCTCCCAGAGTAATAGAAATAAAAGCAAAAATAAACAAATGGGACCTAATTAAACTTAAAGGCTTTTGCACAACGAAGGAAACTATAAGCAAGGTGAAAAGACAGCCTTCAGAATGGGAGAAAATAATACCAAATGAAGTAACTGACAAAGACTTAATCTCAAAAATATACAAGCAGCTCATGCAGCTCAATACCAGAAAAATAAATGACTCAATCAAAAAATGGGCCAAAGAACTAAACAGACATGTCTCCTAAAGAAGACATACAAATGGGTAACAAACACATGAAAAGATGCTCAGCATCACTCATTATCAGAGAAATGCAAATCAAAACCACAGTGAGGTACCATCTCACTCTAGTCAGAATGGCTGCTATCAAAAAGTCTACAAACAATAAATGCTGGAGAGGGAATGTGGAGAAAAGGGAATCTTCTTACACTTGGTGGGAATGCAAATTAGTGCAGCCACTATGGAGAACAGTGTGGAGATTCCTTGAAAAACTGGAAATAGAACTGCCATATGATCCAGCAAGCCCACTGCTGGGCATACACACTCAGAAAACCAGAATTGAAAGAGACACATGTGTCCCGATATTCATCGCAGCACTGTTTACAATAGCTAGGACATGTAAGCAACCTAGATGTCCATTGGCAGACGAATGGATAAGAAAGCTGTGGTACATATACACAATGGAATATTACTCAGCTGTTAAAAAGAATACATTTGAATCAGTTCTAATGAGGTGGATGAAACTGGAGCCTATTATGCAGAGTGAAGTGAGTCAGAAAGAAAAACACCAGTACAGTATATTAACACATATATATGGAATTTAGAAAGATGGTAATGATGACCCTATATGCAGGACAGAAAAAGAGACACGGATAGAAAGAACAGACTTTCGGACTCTGTGGGAGAAGGCGAGGGTGGGATGATTTGAGAGAATGGCATTGAAACATGTATATTACCATATGTGAAATAGACTATTACCATATGTGAAATAGACGACCAGTCCAAGTTCGATGCAGGGCACTCAAGGCTGGTGCACTGGGACAACCCAGAGGGATGGGATGGGAAGAGACGTGTTCGGGATGGGGGACACATGGGGGACTCCATGAACAGAGGAGCCTGATGGGCTGCAGTCCACACGGTCACAAAGAGTTGGACACGACTGATCAACTGTAACACTCAAATTCTGTGGTGTTATGGAATAAAGAGTTTATGTGCAGCTTTTATTCTTCTTTTACATCTTCCTAGTTCTGAGAGCTAAATTTAAAGATTTGAGCTCTGCATTATTTCTCAGCTTTATCCCAGTAATGGGTTCAGGGTAGCACCTCTGGATGATGGTGGTAATAGTAGTTTTCTGAGTCCAGCCTTACATGCGGTCTTCTGGGTCTAGATGAGAAAGCACTTTGCCTTTCCTGTCTCAGACACAACAGTATGTAGAAATTGACTGTGTAGGCCCAAGGGATAGTCACTGTCTCACTTCTCCTCCCACAGCCAGGCTCTGGGGTCTCTGAGTAAGTCCTCATCTTTTCGCTGTGGCCTTTGAAGTACTCATTGTATGCACGCTCAGTCATGTCCGACTCTATGGACTGTAGCCCACCAGGCTCTCATGTCCATGGAATTTTTCAGGCAAGAGTACTGGAGCGGGTTGCCCGTTCCTACTCCAGAGGATCTTCTTAACCCAGGGATCGAACCTGCATCTCTTGTGTTTCCTGCATTGGCAGGTGGATTCTTTACCACTGTAGCACTTGGGAAGCACCCATACTACACTTAATCTTAGCCTTAGCCAAAAGGCTGGAAAGTACTGCTGCTGCTGCTGCTGCTAAGTCGCTTCAGTCGTGTCCAGCTCTGTGTGACCCCAGCCCCCATTGCCTTCTCCAGGAAAGTACTGAGTAGCTACCTAATGGTTACTTCCATAGAAATGAGTTTTTTCCTTATCGTGTGATTTCAGTATTAGCTTCAAGAAAGCTACATGTATGCCTTTATTTTCAAGCTTCAAATCTTGCTTGAAAAAGAAACTTTATTTTCTCATGAAATTTGGAAAGATGTGCTTACTCCTGTGTCCCAATGATTTGGGCTTTTAAAATTGCCATTTGGGAGTGGCTGCTTCATTTAATAGTAATGAGATGTCACTATGGGCCCTGGTGGGCATTAGAAAGAAAGCAGGATGTTACAAAAAGAACAAGACATATTTCTTGGAGTATTTAACAGCTTTCATTCCTTCTACGTGATCGTCACAGCAGTAGCAACCCATGTGAGGGACAGGTAAGGTAGTTAGTTGTTAATGCCATTTCCCATCAGAAGCTGAGCTTGAAGAGGTTAAAGGATTTTGTCAAGAAAGGAGGTAGCTGGAGCTCTTCTGACCACATCTTGCACACAAGACGGTTAAATTGTATTTTGTGGCAATGATATTAGAGGTGTACAAATTCAGAGAGTGGGGAAAGATTGTGAAGGAGTGACCAGGAAAGGCTTTGCAGAGGACCTTACAGACTAAGGGAAGAATCTGGACTTGTTGAAGAGGAGTAGATAGAGCACTCCCAAGTTAGGGGTGGCGGATCACAGGGATTGTCTTAAGGAGTGAAGAGTTTTTTTTGTTCCAGTTAATTAATGGAAGCTATTGGTTTATTTTGCTGTTTCTTTAAGAATTCCACTGGTTATTTCAGACTGCCTGATGGACTTGTTATTTGCAAGATTAGTGTTCTTTCATTTGGATAGAAGCTTACAGTGCCAGAATGTGTGTGTGTGTGGTGTGTGTATGTGTGTGGATCTCATGGCCCTGTATTATCACCTACCGTTTGATATTTTTCTGCTTTGAAGAAGATTGTGTCTGAGGAGGATATTATCTGACTGTGTTTCCCCATCAAAGAGAAGTGAAATAATACCTTGTCCTTGGTCTGGTCTCTGTGGTTCTGAGGGGTTTTCCCCTCCTGGTAGACTTCCTGTACTGGGCAAGGGGAGAAATGAAGAACTTGTATATATGAAAAGCCCATGTTCATTTATTTGAGCCTCAACATTCAATCACTAATTTTTCTTTAGAGTTCTCATAGCCACTTCGAGGTGTTGAGCCTTCCCTTGGCTCTGTCCTGATTGCTGAGGGGTATCTGGGGAGAGGCCCGGGTCTGATGCCAGGAGGTTTCCTTTCATGCGGGGCCTTCTGCTAGGACTCCCGTTTCCTTTCCTACGGGACCTTCTGCTAGGACTCCCGTTTCCTTTCCTATGGGACCTTCTGCTGGGACTCCTGTTTCCTTTCCTACGGGGCCTTCTGCTGGGACTCCCGTTTGGCAGATGTCTTCTTGTCACTCTAGGTGGGTTAGTGGCGATTGAAGCCCCTCTGTAGTGGTTTTCAAGTGGCCAGAGATTCACTTTGGTTTCATTTCACTTTCATTTCTCTCTGGAGGATACCCATCTTATTCTCCTTGACCATTCAAATTTTTTGGAAGTAGTTTTGAGTATCAGTGGCATTTTCCGTAGGTTTACTTTGCATTAAACCATCTACATGTTGCTAGTTGTAAGGGACATTTCCTTGGATACTGAGACAACATTGACTGAGCACCTTTTGGCCCCTTTGGAGTTGAGACGTGTGGATGCTTAAGGTTGTAGCCCTTGCGTGGTCCCTCAGAGTCCCCTGGGGCAGTCTAGACAGACCCTTAAGCATGAGGTGATACGTCAGGAAGGTGCCAAGCTCTATGGGCTCTCAGAAGAGAACTCTTTCCCAAAGCCTGGACTAGCTGTCAAGCTCTACCACCATTTGGTTGGTTGTTATTTAGTCTGGAAAGTTGGGAGTTAGACATACTGTCCATTTTCATACCAGAGCTGGGTTTGAGGGCTTCGGTAGACACAGTTTGGTCTTTGGAATCGGAAGGCCTGAGTTCAGGTCTTGTTTGTGCCTGGACCTCCCAGTGGGTCCATTGGGAGCTCACACTTACTAGGGAGGAAATAGGATTCAGAGCAGGACAGCCCGGATGAGGTCAGTTTAAGAAATCCCAGTAGAGTTTCTTTACTGGAGGATTTCCAAGCGCTTCTGACATACTAATGTGTACTGCTAGCCCTTGGAAGGATTACTCTGCAGTTCCTAGTCTCATTTGGATTTTTAAAACATGGAGCATTTTCTCAGATTATTATTCCACAAAGCATACTTAGGGAACACTGTCATTCCTAATTTCTAGCTCTTAAACCTACAAATCTGTGCAAGTTGTTTTCAGTTAACACAACGTTCTTTTGAGAAAAGAAGTTAATCCACAACTGGCCAGTGCATTTCATCATGAGCTGTACTGAACAGTAGCTATTGGTTATGATAGAAAATTTGAGAAAGTAAGAAAATATCGTTTTATTTTTAGGCATATTGGCATATAACATTTTAGTTTTATATTTGCAGCATGATTTGTTACTTGTATATACTACAAATTGATCCCCACAGTAAGTCTGGTTATCATCTGTCACTGTATAATCGACTTCTCCTTTGTCTATTTCACTTACCTCCAATCCTCTCCCCTCTGGTAGCCACCAGTCTCTGCTCTGTAAGATTTGTTGTGTTTATTAATTTGTCTTTTAGATTTCACAGGTAAGTTATATCATACAGTATTTGTCTTTCTCTGTCTGACTTATTTCACTTAGCATAATAACCTCTAGGTTCATACATATTGTGATAGACTTGTCACAGATGGCAGTGTGTGCTGTTGGTGGGAATGTAAATCGGCGCAGTCACTATGGAAAACAGTATGGAGGGTCCCAAAAAAATTGAAAAGGAACTACCATGTGATCCAGCTATTTCACTTCTGGTATTTATCTGGAGAAAACGAAAACACTAATTCACAAAGACATATGTATATTCCCTTTGTTCATTGCAGCATTATGTATAATACCCAAGATATGGAAATAATCTAAGAGTCTGTCCATGGATCCATGGATAAAGAAGATGTGTGTGCGTGTGTACACACACAGTGGAGTATTACTCAGTTGTAGAAAACAGAAACAGTGCTGGATTGTGTATCCTCAACTTTCACATACGGATTTTAAAGTACTGACAGCAGTCCTGTGAAGGAGACATTTGATCATGGCCATTTTGCACATTAGTAAGCTGAAGTTCAAATAGTATGCATGGAGATGCTGAAAGTCAAACTATGGTCTGCCTTTTGCCAAAGGCCACATTTCATTAACCATAATGCTTTGTTATAGAGCTCAGTCTTTTATTTTTAACTTCTCTTGCTTTTTTAAAGTTTTAAATGATTATTACAAAATTAATATATATTTACTAAAGATAAGTAGGTGAGAGAGAATTAGAAAATGCCCCCCAAGCTCATCATCAAGTAGAAGAACTTCAGTCTTTATTTTCCGTTGTTTTATGCAATGTTATATTCATTAACCATACTTGTGGTTAAATATATGTATGTACAACATATATACATTTTTATACTCTATATATATAATTTTTAATCTCCCTACAGATGTGCATTTTGGTTATTGCCACATCACTGATAAAGTATTTTAATAAACACACTGAACCAGGACTTGGAAACTTGTAGCTCTTTTATACAAGCTGCTGCTTGACTGTAGGCAGGTTCATTGACCTTCCTGGAACTCATTTCCTTGTGGATAAGTGAGGATCAGATCACTGGTTTGGAAGCTGTGGTTTTCTACACAGTTTCCTGCGGGCTAGGGGTAGAGATGTCATCAGAGCAGAGAGGACCCTGGCCCTTTACTCCCATCTGTTTTCACTCAAGCTTACACTCTTATAACTCTTTTATAGATTTGGGGTCCAAGCACATTTGCAAAGAGGAACTCACTGATTTTTGTGGAAGAGTATAAAATTTTTGGACCTGATGATCCTGAAGCTCTCCACTTCTATGATTCTCTTTTATGATGTCTGTTAAGTGTGCTCTGTACATTTAGAACATTTCTTCACCAATCTACACTAATCTAGAGTGGTAGATTAAGCAGATTTGCTGCAGTCTTTCAGCTGATCTCAGGAACCACGTAATAAGCACAAAAATAATCCCTGATCAGTGCTGAGCAATGTTCAAAGCACTGTTGAATTGTTTCTCAGCAAATTTACCACTGTCTTTGACTTGATCCATCTCAGGTCCAATTTAATGCCTCTTTTGGGGAATACTAACCAGGGAGTCATTGGTTCCTTAAAACAAATATATGTTTGAAAACTATGGACTCCACCAATAACTGGTTTTCCATTTTCCTTATGCATGTGAAGGTTATGAATCTTGAGGGATTAATTTGAAAGTCCCAGTAGCTTGACTTGTTTCTCTTGCCTCCGCAGAAGGAAGAATGTTCTTCAGAAATGAGGTGAATTAATGCTCAGGCACTCAAGAACCCTGGACAGCTTACATGAGGTGTTTAAAACCTGCCCTGACCATCTCGCCACACAGCTCTGTTATGAGGCCTGACAGGATGAACGCAGCGTGGAGGGACAGTGTCCTGCCCTGTCGGAACGGTGACTGCTGACCCGCCGGGAGCAAGCAGGGGGCCTCACACTGTCTGCCAGCACAATGAAGGAAGTGGTCTACTGGTCACCCGAGAAGGTGGCAGACTGGCTGCAGGAGAATGCTATGCCAGAATACTGTGAGCCTCTGGAACATTTCACAGGCCGGGACTTGATCAACCTCACCCAGGAGGATTTCACAAAACCCCCGCTGTGCCTGGTCACCTCTGACAACGGGCAGCGGCTCTTGCACATGATAGAGACCCTGAAGATGGAGCACCACTTGGAAGCACACAAGAACGGCCACGCCAACGGGCACCTCAGCATTGGCACCGGCAGCCCCTCCCCTAACGGCAGCTTCAGCATCAAGGTCAAACCCAACGGGATGCCCAATGGGTATAGGAAGGAAATGATCAAGATCCCCATGCCAGAACCGGAGCGCTCCCAGTACCCCATGGAGTGGGGCAAGACTTTCCTGGCCTTTCTTTATGCACTTTCCTGCTTTGTTCTCACCACAGTGATGATCTCGGTCGTCCATGAACGAGTACCTCCCAAGGAGGTGCAGCCTCCACTACCGGACACGTTTTTTGACCATTTTAACCGGGTGCAGTGGGCCTTTTCTATTTGTGAAATTAACGGCATGATCCTTGTGGGACTCTGGTTAATTCAGTGGCTGCTCTTAAAGTACAAGTAAGTAAAGCACAAGTCTGCAGTTTCAGGGATTGGGAGGTGGCACGACCGATGTTTAATATTCATTACTGGGAAATGAAATTGATCAAGCAGTAGGAATCAAAGCACATTCTTTCTTTTTTGTTTTTTAACCACGTAGTCTGTTGAACCAACCAGAGCTCTGGCAGCTTTAAGGAAGTGCTCTGTTTTATACCAGATTCATACAGTGATGAACAGGATTGTTAGAGATGAGGTTTTTTATGTTTTCACATCACAGGAAGGAAAACCCTCAGACATTTTCAGAGAGTACAGGCTATTAAACCACAGAAAACTATCCAGTCTTGGTGTGTGTAACCCATCAAATCAGTGGTTGACAGTTGGCCTGTGGGCTATGAATGACGCTATAGCTTTTTCCACACAGAATCAGATATCTGAACCATTGTGATATGTATCTGAAGATGCTTCACACAGAGAATTCAGAACAGCTGGTCCAGAGTGACTTGAGCTAGTGGAGAGTGATACCCAGTTTAGGTGGGATGTGGATGAACCTGCATGGCTTTCCACCTTTCTTTAGAATGTGTGGCATTTAGAGCAGTATTTCATTCTGGTTTCTCAGGATTTTCAGTAGGCATCTCCTTTTAGTTTCAGGTAAATCCAAAGTGGCTTTCATGTCCCAGGCTCTAAACTCAATGCAGCAAAGTTATTTGCCTGAGTTGCATATAGCAAACTGAACACATGCTTTGCCCTCATCACGGGTGTCTGATTTTTCCATTAGCAGAACATCTTTATGGCTTCCACGCATGGGAGTTGGAAATTGGTTTGCTAAGGAATGAGTGTCTCTCTGGTAGACTCTGTTGCATGACCCACAGTGTGGTTGAATGTTAAGGAAATCATCTTAAGTAAAGAAAACAAAATGCAGACTGAGAATTTATGTTGAACTTTAATGGAAATGATGAGTTTTTTCTTGTATGTTTTATAAAGTCTGTGTTTTCTTCCCTTATACGTTAGATATCTACAAGTGGAAATAAAAGCAACTCCCGAGTCTTTGCCAGTAAAGGACTATCTTTATGTTGTATGTAGGAAGCTATTCAAGTAGTCAGTTTTCATCTGGGGGCTGGTTTGGCTATCCCAGAGTTGAAGCAGGGAAGCCTGGTGTGCCACAGTCCATGGGGTCACACAGAGTTGGACATGACTGAACCACTGAAAAACAAGAGTTTAAGGTAAATTTGATACAGGAGCAACAGTCTGGGATGCGTTTGAGTTTGTGGAAGAAAGACTGTTTCTTGTTCGCTTTAGTTTTAAGAGGCTGAATAGGTAAGAATAGGCCGTAGAAGTGTGAGATGCTAAAAATTTACTAATTATATTCTTCTGTCAGACTTCAGTTCTGCTTTTGACTTTCAAAATTTTTCCCCTAGAAGCTCATTAGAGGGGAAAAAGAAAAATGTCTATATATTTTCCCTTAACAAAGGCAAGGTCAACTCTAAATTAGGCTTCCTGGGGTTTTCCTGATTTTTGTTGTTTTGTTTATATGAGTTTGTTTTCTGATTTTTATCAAAATTCTTACATGCCAGCTAATAATTTACTGCCCAGAAAAGAACATTTATGTACTAGTATGTACACATCAAAACCTTTCACAGAAATGTGAGTTTTGAATAATTTTATTCTTGTTCTAAGAAATGTCCTAACCACAGGGATAATTTCTTTAAAGTATATTACTGTTGGTATTTCTCTCAGCAGGGACTTTTCCTCTAATCTGTTTCTCTTGAGGCTTTCTAATTTTGTCTTTTACTGGTATTTGTTGCTAATACTATAGTCATTTGCACGTTTAAATTGTTCTACAGCCATAAATCACTTAATTCATGCCTGGGGCAAAATTAACCCAAGGCTGGGACACAGGCAGCCCTGGCCCCGGCCCCAGCCGTGTGCTGGCATGCTGATAGAGTGGATGAATCTCCAAATCTCAGGAGCCTTGTTTTTCTCACAGATTCAGTCAAGACCTCTCAGTCTAGATGATTTCTGTTGCTCTATGCCACTGTTTTATTTGATTACAAAATCACTGAATGAGCCAGTTACATTTGAGTGTTAGTAGCTGCAGAGCGTTTCTAGTTCACAATATGTCCAACTTTAAAGATTCTTTAAAGTCCTCTCTCTGGTTTCCGCGTTGGCAGGATAACCCCGTCATTTTCATGCGAGTCTTCAGCATCCGCCCCCCTGTCCTACTACTGGGGCACATCCCTAGCTTGCCATCTCCCTCCTTGAGACCTCTCTGGAGTGTGTGTGGAACACCAGACCTGGGAAGGGCAGGAAGAAAGATGCAGGTGGACACACCAAGCAGCGGCTATTAATGAGCCCCCTTTCCCTGGCCCTCATGAGGGCTGAACTGTTTCCTAGTGCAGAGAGACACCCTTATTCCACTTATTTGGCTCTGACAGTGTAGCAGTCTTATTCATCATGTTGGGAAAATGGATCCTTCTGGTTATGGAATATTCTGTTTAAAAGCAGTAACCCTCTCATTTTTTCTGTGCTCAACTCCTCTGGCACTTGACCCCTCTCCCTAGCCTGCACTCAAACTCAGCTTTTCTAAAACCAGATTTATCATCTTTTTCTTTCAACTTCTTCCTTTTTCGTAGGCAGTGGCATTTCCTAGAAACCTAGAACTTCTCAGTTCCTTTCGTATAAATAGTCACTAAGTTCTGTCGATTCTAATCGCAGATTCATTGCCTCTTTTCATTCCTACCTGCTGAGTATAGTGAGTACTCAGACGGAGGCCCAGTTCCTTAGCCTGAAGCTCAAGGTCCTCATATCTGGTCCCAGGCTGTTCAACCTCATCTGTAGCTGCTCTGCTCAGTGGTTTCCCTTGAACCCTCCAAGCTCATGTCACATTCCGTTCTGTTCTTTGTGTGTGTGTGTGTGTCTCCTTTACTGCTGGACTTTACGTTCCCCAAGGGAAAAGACCAGATCCTATTTGTCATTTATCTTGGTATCCCACTGCCTCATATAGAGTCTGGCACATAGAAAGTGCTTGTTTAAAGTTCATTCACTGAGACCCTCCTGTATGCGGGGCTGCTGCAATGCTCAGAGACCCCTTGATGCTCACACGGAGCTTGTATTCTCACTAGGGTGAAACAGTTTGTGAACAAATGAATATATACTACCAGATGGGTAAGAGAAATGCAGAAAAATAAAGCAGTCTAAAAGGTTAGAGAGTTTTGGAGACAGTAGGGAGGGGGTGGTATTTTAGATGAAGCGTTTAGAAAAGGCCTCTAATGAGGTGACCATTGAATAGACACCTGAATCAATGAGGGGGATACCAGTTGGTGTTTGGGGCAGGAGTCCCGGTAGGAGACACAGCAAAGGCAGAGTCTCTGAGGTTTACCTGGGGAAAAGCCACAGGCCAAGCAAACTGGGAGAAAATGGCCACACAGAGTCAGGGAGGTGTGGATGGCATATGGGTCATGGAAAAAAGAGGCAGGATTTTTGTTCCAGGTGTGGTGATAAGTCATTAGGGAAGAATGATGTGGACAGATGTGTATTTTAAAAGGAGCACTCTGGCTGCAGTGAAGAGAACAGGTCAACGAGACTGGAAGCAGGGGATGGGTTAGGAATCTATTACAAATGGTCCAGTTGGGAGATGACCATGAGATAGACTCATGTTTCGCCAATGAATACGTTTGGTACTGGGATGGTGGGAAGGGATGAACTCTTTCTAGAAGCCATGGCTTCTGTTACATTTAGAGCGCCTTATCATTTATAGCCACAGGGCTGGCTTGCGTTACAGAGACTCACATAAGGTTTTTGGGTCTGTCTCTGAATCTCTGAATTTTATATGAAGTTTAATGAGGAATGAATCGAAGACTGAGATTGAATTCACTTATTTGGGAGCTCTCACAGCTTTGCTGGAATATATTTTATTTCAGAGCAAAGTCGGGTGATGTGTATATTCTGATATTTGTTTTCTGTCACGGCTGCTTTTGGATCAGATATTTGCCTGCAGGGCTTCCCAGGTGGTGCAGCGGTAAAGAATCCACCTGCTAACACAGGAGACAAAGAGACAAAGACGGCGGTTCAGTCCTGGGTCGGGAAGATCCCCTGGAGGAGGAAGTGGCACCCCACTCCAGTATTCTTGCCTGGAGAATCCCATGGACAGAGGAGCCTGGTGGGCTACAGTCCACGGGCTGTCAAAGGGCCGGTCAGACCTGACTGAGCAACTGAGCACACACATTTGCCTACAGTGAATAGTAGTCATTTGGGGGGTGGGAGTGGATGGTATAAAGATGAATTAAACGTTGCAGGATGCATTGGTCCACTGGTGGTGAAAAGATTTGAAGAAAGAAAAAAGAAAAGGAGCCACAGGATACTTGGGACATGCGGTGGAGTTGAAAGAACTTCGTGGTTGAGCATTTGGGGCATGGGGTAGCATAATCTGGCATAAACCGTTGTGCGACATTGTGGAGAGAACGGTCACCACGTAGGTTCTTTGAAAATTGATCTCAGGCCAGAAGGGAAGGAACTGGAGAAGGGAATGGTGTTGGCCGATCCTGCATTAAGACTTGATGTCTCAATTCAGAACTGTTTGTCGGGGCTTCATTGATCCCGCAGGAAGGAACAAGTACAGGTTTCCAGCGTGGCTTCCCAGGATTGCAGTCTGAGAGTTTTTAGGTGTTTGGCAGCAGTGTGTTTTTTATGTTCAGAGACCGCTTCGGAAAAGACTTTGTATTTTATCCTTTGATAACATGCCCTGGGTTTGGAGGCCTTATTTGTTCGGAGGGTGTCTGCGGTGTTTGCCTCTCTCCTGTGGATGAATCTAATTTCCAAGGACATGATCCTTGTGCTGATTGGCAGCTGCTGCTCTCAGATGCTAATTTAATGTTGTTGTTTTGTGTTTTATTCAGTAGAGAAGATTCTCCATCAGCATGTATCTTTCATTTCACCCCTGTTTAATTCCATCAGTGTCTCTTTTCACACTAAGTTGATTGGTTTAAAGTACTTATCTCTTTCATCTTCTAATCCTCAAAGTAGTTTATGACCACAGTTATTGTCAACATTTTTAAAATTTTGTTTTCAAGTCTTTGATGATTGTGATTAAGTAAAGTCCTTAAAAGCTGTTGATGTAGAGCATTTAATGTGAAGGAGTTCCCTCCAATAATGTTTATTCTTCAAGTTCCAGAAGGGCCTTTTTTTTAAAAAAGCCATTTCACTTTATTAGAAATCAACGGTGCCCTGTGGGCCACTAGGCTGGTCTCTAAATGGAACTTCAGGGCGTCTTTACGTTTAGCAATTTATCAAGGACTATTGAAGACTAGTGCTAGAGATGTCGCACTGAGCAAACAAAGCCTCATAGAAACAAAGCTACATAGTTATCTTCTGGGAGTTTTTGTGTGTTCTCACGGTAACATCTCAGGTTTTTGAAGTGTGGGTTGTCCCACACTATCCTAAAGTACAAAAGTCATGAGGACAAAAATTCCCTTCTGCTGTTGCAGCTGTAGGGTCACCTAGTGCCTTATTTAATCAGCTGATAAACCAGCATATTCCTCTCCAGCCATAAAGCAAGATAAGAGCTCAGAAGTCATCATTCCCCTCCCTTGCTTCTCTCTCTACACACGTACCTGTATCTATTATATACTTAACTCAGAGTCTGTATTCTTCTGTCCCTTTTCATCCATGTTGTCGAAAATCATTATCACCCTGTTCACGTGGCACATTCCAGACATTTGAGTAACAGGAATTTTTTTTTTTTTTTTTCTTACATGCGTTGAGTTATTTGATCCAGTCAGCTCTTAAGACGAGCAGTACTATTCTCTTGTCTCTGTGAAGATAACTGAGACACAGAAAGTATGTTGACTTCCCCAAAATCCCACACTGAATATTTAGAAAATTGAAAGTTTTTCAGTGTAAGTCCACGGAAATGTCCTGGGGAAGTGTATTTTCTTAGCAGATGTAGTACCATTGATCAGACAAGCAGAGGACTGGTAGAAGAATGAAAACAGGTAAGTCCTGCTTTGAATAATAAGGTTTATGCAATGCATACAAACCAGGAGACATTCCTACGTGCCCCAGGATTGGACCTGCCACACCCGCAGGCCAGCCTGTCTTGCTGTTCCACCGTCGTTCGTGGACGTGTACTGAGTTCTGTCCCAGCTGACTGCTGTCCTCTGACCTGCCGGGTATGGTGTGGTCCCTGTTCACCAGGGGTCTCGGAGACCCCCGGTGCCACCAAGTGCAGTAACGCTTTTCCACTGCAGACCACCAGTCAGGAGTGCCCAACCTTGTTCTTTTATTTTATTCAGTTTTAATTGGAGGATAATTTGCTTTACAGTATTGTGTTGGTTTCTCCCATACATGCACGCGAATCAGCCGTAGGTATACGTATGTCCCGTCCCCCTTGAACCTCCCTGCCACCTCCCACCCCACACCAGCCCTCTAGGTTGTCACAGAGCCCCAGGTTGAGCTCCCTGCATCACACAGCAAATTCCCACTGGCTGTCTGTTTTTCCCTTGGTAACGTGTATGTTTCCATGCTGCTGTCTCAGTTTGTCACACCCTCTGCTTCCCCTGCTGCGTCCACAAGCCTCTCCTGTCTATCTGCATCGCCGTTGCTGCCTTGCAGATAGGTTCTTCTTCTCCTTGATGTCTCCTTGCTGTCTCGAGCTCGTTTTCGCCCCTTGAGTCTGACCCCATTGTCCGTCTGGGCTGCAGAGCCTGGGCTGAGATCCTGCTTTCATTCTGGGGACCTTTCCTGTCTCATTATCCTCCCATGTAATCTGGACCTCCTAGGTGTTTGCCGGCTTCTGCTCCAGCTCCCTGGGAATGGGGAAGAACAGCCACTCTGAGCCCTCAGTGATGGATTCGCTGCCAGGCTTACTTCTCATCCTCACAGTAGCGAACAGATGGTCTTACCTGCTCTCACCTTTATCAGTGTCAGTCTCAAGACCTAAATATTAGCCTGAACTCTAGGAATTGTCAGGAAACTAAATTCAGTAATCCCAGCAATTTAGGTTTTAAATGAGCATAAATATTCTAAGTGGCTTTTTAAACTGAGAGGATAAAAGGGAGAGAAAGAAAAAAAATACAGAGGTGCAATAAATTACAGTTTTCATAAGTTAGTTTTTATTTATGACACTAAAGAAACTAATGTACCTCGCTTATAGGCAGATTAGAAGGTAAAAATAAAAAAGAAAAATTTACTGATGGTGCCTAAGATAAATAATGCTAACATCTGGTTTCGTATTTGGCTTAATATTTTCCTGTATGCTCATATAGGTGTAATCTGTATATGTGTGTATTTTTAGTACCATATTTGCCTTGTATTTTACAATGTGCCTCAGGATCATCTCTGTCCCTTTCTCTTAAAAAATCGTCATGGATGTCTGTCTAAGTATTCATGATCTTATTTAGAAGTCATTGCATCTGTCCCTCCCAGCCTGTTTGTATCAGGGCAGTGGCAGTTAAGCATCAGTTATACTGTAAATCTTAGTTTAAGATAATCTACAGGCACCTATTGACTTGAGGTGAGTTTGGTCAGGTTACTTAACTACTTGTAGTAGCATTGTTTCCTCATCTACAGAATGGGAACAATAAAAATAGTGCCCGTCTCAGCGTCGTTGTGCCGATGGAGTGAGATATATGTATGGAGCACTTAACGAGTCCTTGGTGCCCTCCTGGTTCCTGTGCCTGCCCCGCCCCCGTTCCCATCTTACCCTCAGTCGGTCAGTGCTGTCCGACTCTGCAGCTTCACGGACTGTAGCCCACCAGCCTCCTCTGTTCACTGGATTTCCTGGCAAGAATACTGGAGTGGGTAACCATTTCCTCCCCCAGGGAATCTTCCTGACTCAGGGATTGAACCCACATCTCTCGCATCTCCTGTATCTGCAGGCTTCTTCTTTCCCCCTCGCACCACTTGGGAACAGCGTGTCTGTCTTCCCCCGACTCTCAGGCCAGACGTCTCGGTCACCACGTCTGGTCTTCATCCCCCCACTTCTCACCAAGTCGCTGCCCTGCAGTCACTGGTGCCGTCTCTTGCCTGGGTGGTTACAGGAGCTTCCTCCCAGTCTGCTTCCATTCTTGCTCCCCTTACGTCATGTGTCAGCTCCGCAGACAGAACGTGTAACTTCACAAGTGAGTGGGTGTGTGTGACCCTTCCTCATCTCATTACAGCGTTTAGGTTGGAGGTGCTTATGGTGACCAAGGAGGTCCTCCCAGACTGCAGGTCATCATGTCCTGCTTCCCCCTGAACCTCCTGCCAGTCTCCAGTGCCCTCACGTACTGACCTCTGTTTAGAATCTCCTTCCGAAGAAGGCGCTGCGGGGCTGGGGGTGGGGGCTCAGGATGGGGGGCTGGACAAATGTATACCTGTGGCCGATTCATGTTGATGTGTGGCAAAAACCAGTACCACATTGTAAAGCAACTACCCTCCAGTGAAAATGAATCAATTAATTTTTAAAAAAAGAAAAAGAGAATCTTCTCCCACAGATATCCTCATGGTTAACCCTCCTCACATGTAGGGACATTCTCTGATCAACTTACCCCCAATCTGTAACGTCCTATCCCCCAGTGACACTCTCGCTTAATTTTACCCTTTAGAATTTTCCCAGCATGCTCTATATTTTACTTATATGTTTATTGTCTGCTTCCTCTCCTAGAATATACATGCCGCAAGGCCAGCTTTTTGTCCATTCGATTCACTGCTGTAGTCCCAGAATAAGGCCTGGCACATACGCATGTTCATTAGGAGAGTAAATAAATAATAACAGCAGCTAACATTTATTGAGGATTGCACTGTGCTGATTACTATGCCTGCTGCTGCTACTGCTAAGTCGCTTCAGTCATGTCCGACTCTGTGCGACCCCAGAGATGGCAGCCCACCCATCCCTGTGATTCTCCAGGCAAGAACACTGGAGTGGGTTGCCATTTCCTTCTCCAATGCATGAAAGTGAAAAGTGAAAGTGAAGTCACGCAGTCATGTCTGACTCTTAGTGACCCCATGGACTGCAGCCTACCAGGCTCCTCCGTCCATGGGATTTTCCAGGCAGGAGTACTGTGCCTAGAATTTAATAAATGTTAGCCATTGGTGGTGATGTATGTGCTTATGATGTTTCTAGAAACCAACCCCCTGTTAAAGCAAAAGTGTTACTATCAAGGGTGATCCATGAGCTTAAGGGCAAACATGAATTGTTGAGTTCAGCCAGCTGTAACTGAACAGACATTAAGAATGTGATTCAGGGTGGGTAAGTTTTCATGAAGGAAGGGAATGAGGAAAGATACACATATTTGCATTATGTGTACACACTCATGGGCTTCCTAGGTGGTGCGGTGGTAAAGAATTCACCTGCCAGTGCAGGAGATGCAAGAGACTTGGGTTCAATCCCTGGGTCAGGAAGATCCCCTGGAGGAGGAAACGGCAACCCACTCCAGTATCTTGCCTGGGAAATCCCACGGACAGAGGAGCCTGGTGGGCTGCAGTCCATGGGGTCACAGAGAGTCGAACACAACTGAGCACGCACGCACACACAATTACATGTATTTGTATTATACACAGGCATGTATGTATGCACACATACTATTTTTGCTAATAGCCTGAAATACTAACAAGAAAGGTAACTTCTTCTGTTTGATACATACGTGTGCTGCGGTTTCTGGAGGATGCTTGATTGTGATTCTTTTTAACTCTCTCACATAGACCATACAATCTTAGAGGGTAATATTTTTTTCTTTATCTCATGTTACAATCTATATTTAACTCAGGAAATAAATTTTTTAAGGTGGCTTTAGTGCAGACAGTTTTATCATCTGATCTGTTCTTTACAGATTCCCTAAACCAGTACAGATCATTTTCTAAATCTAATCATCTGTTGCATTATTTTGCAGATCTTTTACATGAGGCTTAGAAAAAAATATAAGTCGATACCTTTTTTTTTTTTAACTTGACAGCTTTGTTAGTGAAAACAGCAGCTAATCAAAAGTATTATTATTGTTGTTTAGTCGTACGTGACTCTTCGGGGCCCCGCAGACTGTCACCTCACCCCCTCACCCCCACCCCCCCCACCCCCAACCGGCTCCTCTGTTCTTGGGTTTTTCCAGGCAAGAATGCTGGAGTAGGCTGCCATTTCCATCTCCAGGGGATCTTCCTGACCCAGAGAACTAACCCACATCTCCTGCATTGGTAGGCAGATTCTTTGCCAGGAGTCAAAAGGGAAGCCCAATTGAAAGGATAAAGACTTGGTTTTTGTTGCGTTTCTTTCTTGACTGACTCTCTGGCCCCAGGCTAGAGAGTCTTTACATCTTGATTCTTCCTTCTGTAAAATGGGATGACAGTATATGCTGAACAGTAATGTGGTTAAAATAATTAATACCAAAAATGCAAAGGTCTCTTTGAGTTGAACTTTTGTAAGGCGGAGGACTGTGCTTTACAGACTCATTTCTGAGCTGGGTGCATAGTTCCATCTCATTCTCCTGATTCACAAACTGCCATTCTCCTGTGTACACACTAGGAAATAGTAAATGAGTTCTGTATTTCCCCGGAGAGCATCTATTTTTACTTTTCTGTTTATTCTGCTTTCATTCTATGGCATTTATTCTTTCCTTTTTGTTTTACAACCCCTTCCTTGGGACTTTCCTTCTTAAAGTATGAAATTAAGCCCTGGGTTTTCGTGATCCATCGTCTGGAGAGTTGTGACTCCTGTGATGGGTAGAAAGGCCAGAAGGGCCTTGAGGGCAGTGAGGAGACAAGGGAGGCCAGGGAGAAAGATGGCAGGACCCACAGCCCTGCTTGGATGAATGCAGCCATCTTGACAACTGCTGTCAGTTAAAGTGTAGGAACGATGCAGAGTGAAGGACTGGTGAGCGTCAGCAGAGGTTATTTCCAGTAGAGGAAGGAGTTTAAAGGACAAACATTTGTGGGAAGAAGCAGGAAAGCGCTATCAGAAGTAGTAAGAAGTGAAGCTCTAAAGCATAGAGCTGCGGGATATTGCCCATGTTACAGGCACTGTCAGAAGTCTCACTAGTACTAAAACATAAGTAAGGAGCAGCTTTCTTTAGGGGCATTCTCTGATAGAAGGGACGAAGGCCTCTGTTGATAATGGTAATCCCAATTTCACTATTAAAAAATACCATAAACTAGAAACCAAGTTTTGAAGTGATCTGGAGAATGAAGTGGCTCTCTCCAGTTGGAAACTGGTAGGAAGCTGCATGCAGAGCTGTTATATGAGCTAGGTGGTTTGGGTAACAGGAAAGGCCAGGCAAAGAGATTTGCTGGCAAAAACAAGATACTTGGTGAGTGGAGCCCCTTTGGCCCAGGGTGATAGAATTCATATCTGCGAGATAAAATGGGAAGTAGCTTGGGCTCATGTGGAGAAGAGCCCGTGATGGGAATTGGAACGTCAGATGATGACAAGCGGTTACCATAATCCAGGGAATCCCAGGGCTAGTAGCCAGGAGTTAAAGGGAGGAAAACAGATTTAAGAAACTCGTTGGCGTTAGCTTCAGCAGAGTGTGGGCATGGGAGTGGGAGGCTCTGAAGAAAGGGAAGTGGGTGAAGGTGGCCCCAGGTGCCTTTTGTAGAGTCGGTGGTCTGTCAGAAACCTGACGACAGGCAGTGTTTCCAGGGTCCGGCAGAGGGCATGGCTGGCACAGAGGTCTGCCTAAGGTGGAGGGACTTGGTGCGATGTGTTCAGTCGCACCAAGGGCATCAGACTGAAGTTTAGGAATGATGGGGAGAGCAGAGGGAGGGGGGCTTGGCCCAGATCATCTGGGGCCTCGTGGGCTTGGTAAAGGATTTGGATTTTATTCAAAATATATTTGGCAACTATTGGGGGGTTTTTAAAGGGTGTGCTTTATTTAACTTTTAAAAAAGATGATTCTGGCTTCTCTCTGTAGAAAGGCTTTTATGGAGGTACAAATGGAATTAGGGACAGTAGGTCAAAGGTCACAGTAGCAGTTCAGGTGAGATAGAATGTTGAGAAGTAGATAACATCTCAGCACAGTGTGTTAGTTGCTCAGTTGTGTCTGACTCTTTGCAACCCTATAGACTATAGCCTTTCAGGCTCCTCTGTCCGTGGAATTCTCCAGGCAAGAATACTGGAGTGGGTAGCCATTCCCTTCTCCAGGGGATCTTCCCGACCTAGGGATTGAGCCCAGGCTGTCACATTGCAGGCAGAGTCTTTACTGTCTGAGCGACCAGACTGATCAGTCATTGGAGGGATGTAAGCAAACCTTACTGGGCACAGACTGTGCAAACAATAATGGAAAATGAACAGTTTCCTGTTTGATACCTAGAAGAATCTTTTTCAGTACTTTAATAACTAACAGCTTATCATTAAAATAACTGTCAAAAATGCTTTGCAGAGGTCTGGGTCAATATGAAATATGACTTAAAACCCTAAGTGAAAAATGTGAGTTAGGTAGATTTTGTAACTTAAATGAGATCGAATGTTGGCTCATCTATTGGTTCACAGCAGTGTAGTCTCAAAATAAAATTGGGATTTCTTACACAATCTGAAGCCATTTCCTGAACCTTTTTGTCTTGGGTAATATATTTATATTTCAGCGTAAATTATCTGAACTGCAGTTTTCCCATCTGTAAAATAAGGGTCATAGCATTGCAATGCAGGTTGTTCTAAGAGCTAAATGGCTCAGAGTTTGGCATAGAGGAGGAATTTGGCAAAACCCTAGTTACTGTTAATAACAGTCTGGGGAAATTCTTCAGTAGCATTTCTCTGAATCATAAGGAAAATATCCTTTTGCTGGTTAGGAAGCCAGTTTCCAAGGAAGTTAATTGAGATGATTCAGTTCATCAAGCTGGCCTTTGTGAAAGGCAGAGCCAGCATCTGTGTGTAGATGAGCTGGAGACACTGTGTCCCTCGGCAGTACCGGAAGGACCTGAACCGTGTGCGCTGGCTTCCATGGCTTCTCCGGAGACGCGGGGCCCCCGATCCTTGCCCACAGATTCGTGTGCCCTCCCCCTTGTTGATCGCCTCCTGCGTTGGAATTGTCACTTGGATGCACTGCCATGTCTCAGGACCTGTTTGTTTCTAAAAGTCAGTAACTTCTCAGGAGCTGGGAGAGCAGGTCTGAGCGCTGAAAGAACTATGCGTATTCTGGTTGTGGCTTAGTTGAGAAAACTTGTGGGAAACAATGGAACTTCCCAGTATTTTCCTTTTACTCTCCAGTGTATTCATTTCTTTCTTCGTTTTTCCTTTAGAACTTTATAGACTATCATTTCAAATGCCAAAAACAATGTAGTACTGCTCTTTTAAGCCTATATTTGGTGTAGTAAGTGATCAGGTTCTGAATACTCTTTTCTCTTTTGAGTTGGGAGAATAAAAAGTTTAATAAAGTTATTCTGAACATAGCATACTCTTCTTGCAGATCTTAAAAAATATTAACACTTTTATTCATATTTCTTTATATTTTTATATATATATATATATCCGATTTAACACGTATGTTTTTCTTTATGTCAGAGAAAGTAGTAATGACCCTATTACTCAACTACTTGGGAGAAGAATAGATAACCACGATCATACACAAGTGTCTATGATATGACAGTCATTGCAGAGTGTGAGCAGATAGGAAATAGACTTCTTTCTAACACGAAAGAGACATTTCCCATGTGAGAAGAACATAACTGTGGTTTTGAGAATTGTAATGTGCATCTTGTCCTTGGCATTTGCTTAATCTCTAGAAATACCTCATTAATGTTTCTTCTGTGCCTTTTTTGTTGCCTTAGTTACATTTTTAACTATTTTAGATCTTTAAAAAAAAAAACACATCTTGAACTTTGAAACTTAAGAAAGAATTCTACTGTGTGAAATTCTTTGATTAAGTAAATAATACCTTAACAGGATACAAGATTTTGAAACACTTTCATATATATATATATATATATATATATATATATATATATATCCTGCTTTCTAAAGTGTACAGTAGGAAATTCTTGTTTAAAATTATGCACTGAAGATACTCTAAGCATAATTTCAAAAAAGATAAGTAAATGCCAAAGATGAGAAGATTCTCAGTAACAGCCACTTCCATCTCGTCTCCGTGTTAATGTTGACGACGTCACATGGGTGTGAGTCATTTGATTTTTTCACTTCAAAGAGTAAATGTGACTGAACCTTTAATGTTTGTTACCTTTAAAATGTTTTGCTTTGTTTTTTTGTAAACAAAAACTTTTCTCATCCTCTATCCTTTTTTTGTATACCTCATTCTCAGGTAATCCTGAGTCTTTTCACTGCTATTCAGATGTGACTCAGGTTTGAGCTATGGAAATAGGTGGTTTGTGCATGTATATGTCTCGTGTGCACCGTGAAACCATCAGGCAAAGTGATTTTAAGGTAAAAATATTCATCAAAATGGAGCGATAGCCGTCATTTTGTTTCTCTTCCTCTGAAGAGAGAGACTGGCGTATCTAAATAGACTGAACAGTTTTCTGTTGTAGATGTTTCTTGTATCATTCACGTAAAATTGAAAGTAATTTCTGTTTCTTTGAACAGGATGGCGTGAGAGGGCATTTTCTTTTTGAGAAAAATGATCATTGTATCTTACAATGTAAAATTCAGTTGGTTATTTCAGGTATTTTGATCAGACATTTATAATCTAGTAATGTGATCTAGTATTGTCCCTCTGTATATGGCTTAATTATACCGTGCTTTTCATAATTCCTGGAATTAGAGGCACATACCTTTATAAAAGACAGCTTTGTACTGAATAAATTCTTGTCCTTGGGGGTGACAAGCACAGCTTTAATAAGAGAAAATAAGACATTTCTCTGTGGTAAGCAGTGTTTGGACCCGGTGTCTAAAATTGGGGTTAAGAGTCACAAGACCTGAACCGTACCTTTACAACCTGAGGACCTTACATGGACTGTGTAGTTATGAATGGAACACTAATACGGTCACATGGATTATTTTTAAATTAATTTTCAGTCAACCAAGTGACATACCACTTCATCCCTCTTGTTAAAAAGTACAGATAACACAGATACTCCTCCAACAACCAGACTCCAGTAGGAATGTCCATCCTGTGTAAAAATAGAGCTACATTGTACAATTATGGAGCGATTAAGTGTTCAGTATCCTCAGAGGAAAGCCTGTTCATTGTTTCTAGAAATATTTGTGTTTAAGTCAGAATGCCCTGGGCCAAGGAAAAACTTGAACTTCTCAAAGTTGAGGAGGAGGAGACCCACAGGACTGAGATTTTGGCCTGTGGCAAATCCCATGGATGGAGGAGCCTGGTGGGCTACAGTCCATGGGGTCGCTGAGGGTTGGACATGACTGAGTGACTTCACTTTCACTTTTCACTTTGATGCATTGGAGAAGGAAATGGCAACCCACTCCAGTGTTCTTGTCTGGAGAATCCCAGGGACGGGGCAGCCTCACACAGAGTCGGACGTGACTGAAGCAACTTAGCAGCAGCAGCAGCAGCAGAACAGGCTAGAACAGGTTGAAGTAGAGAGGGAAGGAACATTCTTGTCCAAGGAGACACTGAAGTTTGTACAACTTAATCTAGTTAAAGCCAAACCTATGTGAGACTTACTGTTACGAGAAGCTATCAGACTCAATATACATGCTCATGTGTACCTATCAAATAATTTCACCAGAACCACCAATAAATTTGAAATGGAAAAGATGCCTAATTCTTGCTTATTTGGTTATTCACCCACGTAATCCATACACTTGATGACTACCATTGTGCGTAAATGGCAAAGATTGTCCATTCCTTATTTCTCATGTTCTTATCCCTGGTTTACAGACTAGGAAACTGATAGAGAGTGTCAATAGCCTATCCCAAGGCCACACTGTTAGGAGAGAGAGGTGTGGGTTGGATGCTGTCATTCAGACAGGCTCTTTTCTTGGCATCATGCTTCTTTGGAGATCAGCTAAGATAAACAGTTTCTGGGATATACAAGTCCAGTGGTTTAATGCCTTTGACTCACTAAATGTCAGAAAAGTTTTGAATTCTCTTGGCATAAATTCATTACAATCTAATATCATTGTAATTTTCTGAACATCTTCTTTTTTATGACAGAAAAGACACTCCCTAAATGTTTAACCACAGACCCTGACTCAGCTCTGGCCCATCAGTTTAAACCCTCCCTGTCCATCAGTTGAATGTCAACTGGTGTTTCAGGCCTCAGGAAGCCCCATTAATAGCAGTGGGGAGTGTTTTAAACTCCCTTGACCTTAAAGTTAATGTAAAACAAACAAACAAAAAAACACAGTATCATTCTCAAAAGCTTCACCTTAATCTGCTCTTATAGTTTCAGCGTTCTGATAGCAATGTCTCAGGTTGTTTGGGGGTTTGTTTGTATTGTTGGAGCACTGAAAACTTCAATGAACCTGCAGAATTTGCTGACTGAGTGTCTGCCCTGTTTTTCCCTTTTTCTAGGTCTATTATTAGCAGAAGATTTTTCTGCATAGTTGGCACGCTGTACCTGTATCGGTGTATTACAATGTATGTAACCACACTCCCAGTGCCCGGTATGCATTTCAACTGCTCTCCGAAGGT
The DNA here is from genome assembly GCF_003369695.1 of Bos indicus x Bos taurus. Classification (NCBI taxonomy): domain Eukaryota; kingdom Metazoa; phylum Chordata; class Mammalia; order Artiodactyla; family Bovidae; genus Bos; species Bos indicus x Bos taurus. Next base: position 42,597,649 of record NC_040101.1, read on the forward strand.
AAAGCTTTCCTCGCTGTAATTTCCCATTTTGTTTTTTCTCATCCTGTTCAGGGGGTCCTTTGATTTAGGCCAGAGGTGAACATTTCTTTAGAAGCAACCCCCCTCGCCTTCATCTGGGAACATTACTGAGCAATACAGTTAGGTGACGCCACTCCTCAAAATTCCCAGACCCTGCCAGCGCTTCCCAGCTGGGGGAATATGTGGTCTACTTAGTTTGATGGGAGCAGTTCAGCTTTGTGTGTGGGTGTAGCTGTTTGGTTTCCTGCCAAACTTTTAAAATATCATTCGCTCCCTTGTTAACAGCTCCACAAGCCTTTATATGCTTTTGCCCTCTCTTAGATGGAAAGTTCAATTTCAGATAATATTTTTTCCTTCTTTCTATTAAGCCCTACAGTGGGGATCCAGAAGAGCAGAGCCAGAGACACTCTTCTTGTTTCCCTGCACCCTTTTGTTGTTGCTCTTTGCGACTCCGTGGACTGCAGCACGCCAGGCTTCCTTGTCCTTCACCATGTCCCAAAGTTTGCTCAAACTCATGTCCTCCACCCACCAAATAAGATCTCTCCTCCCTGGTGGGGCACTTCACTGTCCTGATCTTCTCTAGTAGCAAATAAGCTTTTCTTTAAAATAAACTATTCGTCTCTCACTGTCTCTACCTTCCCATCAGATTCACCTAACACTCCTTACCCCAGCCTCTGCCTTGGCATAATTTCAACTGGGAAGATCTTCCTAACTTTATGAAAGAATTAGCAGGAGATTTAGTTTTTAAAATGTTTAACTTCATGAAAGCTCTTCAGTGCAAAAAGAAGTAGAAGCAGCTCATTTCCTCAATCTGGGTGGGAGAAAATGTGGAATGCTGTGATTGTATGTTTGAAATGTTTGGAAGCATTTCTTTGTATCACACTTGTGCTAGTGAAACACCCTTTCAGTTTCATTCATTTGCCCTTGTGTTCCTTCCATAAGAGACATTCTTTTTGATAGAATCTTGGAAGAGGGCTGGAAAAAATCAGTCCCTTGAAAGAAGGATTTTTAAAGTGGTACTCTATCATTTGAAATTTTGGATTTGTTTAGGTTGCTTGCTTATTGTGGGTCCCCTTCCTTCCTAGACGTAACACATGTGCTCAGAGGTATCTCGTTTCTTACTCCACTCTTGCATTCTTGCTGCAATCTGTGTCTGTAACTAGAGAAGCCACCCTAGAGAAGGAATGGTCCCGAGGGTCCATTGTCTCCTTCAGCAGTACTGCCTCCCTGCACCCCCTTCTTGCTCTTCAGCCCTTCTAGAGAAAGCCAGGCTCATATCTTCTTTATCCTCAGTGAGAACTCTTTGGCGCTTGCCTGAAGCTCCTGACTCATAGGAAGTTTCTTGTTGTCACTGAGGATCCAGTGAAGTAGACTCCCTCGGTGAGGCTGGCTTGACAAGCAGTGTGTTTTCAGTAGTCAGCTGATTGATGGTTTAGTTCAATCCTTTAATATATATATATATATATATATAATCTGTGCATGGGAAGTTTTTCCACCAGGGAGCATGTCATACCAGTTTAGGTACAAGTGGAGTCTGGTCAAGCCCGTGTTGAAGATAGACCCAGCAGCAAGGAGTCGTGCTGTATAGCCTTTCTCCCAGATCCGGTTGCAGCCTGTTTCTTCTTAGGACCCCTGCGGCTCCACTAGTCACCAGCAAAGCCACTGTTGGTTAGCACTGGCACTTACATCTTGAGTCATCAGCAAGTCTAAACCAAGATCCGGCAGGTAAAAATAGATTGTGGGTTTTCTTGGTAAAGATAGAGGTTAACAGGAACTGTGTGCCCAACCAAACCCAAACATGTCACTTGCTTATCACGCTGCCAGAGACCCCAACTAGGGCCATCTTTCTGTGACAGTCTTCTGGACATTGGAGTCTTTAAAGTGAAGTATACAGGAGGGAGTGAAATGTTAGCAAAAATTATGAGTAAAAACTCATTAAATCTAATTCTTTTGTAGAACAGAACTCATGGAAGAATGGGTTCAAATGACAGTTTTTTATTCTGAAATTTTCCAACTGTGTCCCAAGGAAGAGAAACCAGTATAAGGAACCTTCATATACTAACACCCAGATTCAGTTCTTATCAAGATTTGCTTACATTTGCTTCATCTTACTTTCTTTTTTTCTTTTGAAGTATTTTAAAACAAATCCCAGACAATGTTACTTCATTGCTTCATTCACATTTAATATGCATCTAAATTTTTGGACATTTTAATTCTGTTGATACTTCAGCACAATTAACCGTAATTTTTTGGTACTGGCAAGTACTAGTTCATGGAATATCTTGATTGTCTTTAAAAATGCCCTTTTTAAAAAACAGTTTGTGTCAATTAGTGTAAATTAGGATCCAAAGACTGTATATAACATTTAGTTGTTCTGTTAAGTCTTTACATTCTAGAGCAGTTCTTTCTTCCCCACCCTGCTGCTAAGTCGCTTCAGTCGTGTCCGACTCTGTGTGACCCCATAGACGGCCTCCTACCAGGCTCCTCTGTCTCTGGGATTCTTCAGGCAAGAACACTGGAGTGGGTTGCCATTTCCTTCTCCAACACATGAAAGTGAAAAGTGAAAGGGAAGTCGCTCAGTCGTGTCTGACTCTTAGCGACCCCATGGACTACAGCCTACCAGGCTCCTCCATCCATGGGATTTTCCAGGCAAGAGTACTGGAGTGGGGTGCCATTGCCTTCTCTGCTTCCCCACCCTACCCTTTTTTAAATCCCATCAGTAACTGGTAGAGATCTAGCAGTTGTCCTGTAGAAGACACCACATTCTGGATTTGTCTGTTTGTTTCTTTGTAGTTCAATAAACTTCTTCCTCTCTCTTCCATATTTCCTCTAAATAGAAGCTGTCGTGGAGACTTGATTCAGTCACTTTAATTTTTTGGCGAGAACACTTCATGGGTAAACAAGGGTGATTTCTGAAGCTAGACAGAAGCGTTGGAAAAGGTCTTGAAGGCTTGGTGGTACCTCTTGGAGTCAGATCAAGCCTAAGAAATTGGAGGTCAGACAAGGGCCAGAATATCGCAGTGGGGAACAGTGTCCAAAGGGGATTGCTAGAGAGATCCCAGAGACCAGGTTTGCCTGCCTTGGAGCCATAGCTGGGGCTGGGTTAGTCAGAACAGAAATGAACCTTACTGAAAGTCATCCAATCCACTGTCTTGATATCCTCACCCCACCATCTTAATCAAATTCTGTCTGAACCTTTGCACAGAGAGGGAGTTATTACCTGTAACAGTGCAAACCTGCCCAGCAGTAGAAAGAGTGCTGGGGTCAGAGTGAGGGTGATGTCAGCCGGCGCGTGCTAGTTGTGTGGCAGTTGCGTCTGACATCTCAGAGCTTCGGTCCCTTTGTTGGCAAGACAGGGCTTACGACACTTTTTGTATCGTCATAAGGAATTGTGAGAGTGAAAGACGGAAGTGAATACACAGGGTCTGTCGCTGTAAAATGCTGTACGGAAGGAAGGAGGCTTTTGGTGTCGCTACCATGCTTTCACCCCTAGAGTGTGGTTCATCCCCTGAAAATGTACTTAACATGCATGAAGCACCTGCTGCAACTGAGGTGCTGGAGAGCAAGGGCGAGCAGTCGACGGAAGTCCCTGCCTTTGTGGAAAACGCCTGAAGACCACCTTAGCCAAACTTGCATCTTATATAATGTGGGAAATGCTGTTATCTGAGGGCCTTAAGCTAAGCCACTGGCCCTAGGGATAGAGAGGAGGAAACCAATCTAAGCAGCTGAATCAGTGCAGCTTCGCAATACATTTGATACAGGGAATGAGGAGAGAAAGGAAGGATTTCAAAGGTGACTTTAGATTAAACAAATAGAGATTGAGGTACTTGTGAGACATCTCACTGGTGGTATCCAGACCAATGAATAGTGTGCGTCTGAAGTTGAGAGTGGAATCAGTGCTAGAAATGAAATATTTGTGATTCATCATACCCTGGATGGGATGGATATGGATGAAAAGGCCAGAGACAGGACACAAAAGTACGAGGCTTCCAGAACTGGGTATCCCCTGACTTTAAACACCATCCAAGGCCTGTTGGCTGGTGGATACTCTTAATGATTATCAATTATCATTAAACTCCAAGGGTAGAGAGTTGATCTTTAGAATATGATTTCGTTTAACATAAGTGTGTGAACTTAAACTTGATTCTGTCATCATACAAAGCTCCATAATTAGTATATTTTAATTCTTCTCTTAATGCCCATTCTCAAAACGCATGGCTTCTAAGAAAAATGTTCCAACAGGTATACAGTATTAATTATGAACATCGTCCCTAGTGCTCATTCATTTGATGGCAGTGTTCTCTTTACTTCATAAAAATGTTACAGCTCAGGGAAGTAATTGTTCTGTGAAATGATGAGGTGAGGAAGAGGAGGCATGTCATCAAATACTCCTGTAACAGAGATGAGCTGCTGGGGCGTGGGAAGGGAAGGAGGCATTCCCTTCCTGGGTCAGGAGCTTCTGGGAGGCATTCGACTAGTGTCCCAGTATGTGATGTGCTGGGCTTAGGAGGTGGCCAAGTTTGTGACCCTTTGATTACCCCTTGTTAATTATCTCAACACAGCTTTTCTCCAAGGAGCATGTATCCAAACCAGAAAACATCCTCTTGTCATCTTTTCCAAGTTTCTAGGATTCCGTTTTTAAAAACAAACAAAAAAGCAGAAGCATTCTTCTGTGTCCTAAGACTTCTGTAAGAAAAAATGTTGCTGTTTTAGCAGACTCGTCAAGAAAAGGAAAAAAAAAATCCAAATCTACCCCAGGCCCCAGATATACGGATACACTAATGTTATTGAAAGAGAGGGTATAACTTATGCTGTTAATCACATGTGTTAATCGAGTGGCTGCGCTTTAAAGTGAGATTCACGTTGGTTCTGTTATTTGGTCTCCACGGTGACCTTAGATTTGAAAACCTTCAAAACGAGAGAGTTATGTTCCTGCCTGGGTACTTAGCTGGCTAGGGCCTTAATCTGACATGGTGTTTTCAGTGAAATAATTCTCTTGAACTGCAAAGATATGTCTTTTTATTTTTCCTTTCAACGTACATGAACATAGCCCACTGTTGGACAAGGATTATGTTTGGGTGTCATCCGAGAGTAATTGTTAAGCGGAACAATAAAATACACATATAATAACAGAGAGATCTTCGTATTCTTCACTGCCACTCTCAGCTTTTTGTGTGTGTGTGTGTGTTGCACAAATTAGAACGATCAAAGCACTCCTTCAGTTCACTGCTAAGCCACGGTGTAGTAATTCTCCCTCTCCCGGGTCTCTTTACTGGCATGTGTTCAGTCTTATAAGACACAGGATTCATTGCTTTTCAGGATTTTATTATCTTTTTAAGTTCTTTCCTGCTTTCTTAGGTAACGGCTTGAATGTTTGAAAGCTGCCCTCCTAGCTGCAAATTTTAATATTCTGATTAGCTTCTGCTAACCTTATCTGCATTTGAGAATATGGCTGGTGCTCTGTTACCAAAATAACTTTATGTCATCGCATTGAATTGTGTGGAATTTGAATTGTCACTGCTTGATTTTACCTGATGTTCTGCTTGCCTCCCAGTTTCTTTTTGTCAGTATAGTTTTCATTTTGTTCATTCTAATTTTTTTAAAAAAATTCTTGCTTATGATTTCTGATATCCTTCCCCATTCCAAGTCTCCTCATCACTTTCCTTTTTCTCTCTTCACTGTTCTGTTCCTTTTCAGGAATGAAACAGAAAAAATAAAGAAATGTACTAAGTCACACATTTTTTTCTTTAAAAAAAAAAAAAAAAGATGTTTTTTCCTCCATTTTAAAGAAACTCTTCAGTTGTTGCAGAGACATTGTAAAAAAAAAAAAATTTATACACTCTCCACCTTATGTTTCAATATATTTCTTAGTTCTTTATGCATATTTTTCTTGCATAGTTCTAATCATGCTTTCTCTGCAGTTATTCCTGTGTCATTATATTTAATGTTTGTTATATGCATTTTTACATGATCTTATAAACCTTCTAAATGGTTTTAGTTTATGAGAAGTCACTAGGGATTGTGAGGCAGAGAGAGTATAGATGACTTCTTTTCATAAACAAGCAGATTGCTGACTTCCATTTTTTTAAGATTCGTCCATTTATTTATCTATTTTTTGGCTGTGCTGGGTCTTCATGGCCGCATGCAGGCTTTCTCTAGTTGCTGCGAGCAGGTGGGCAGCTCTCTAGTTGTGCACAGACTTCTCATTGCAGTGGCTTCTCTTCTGAAACGCAGGCTCCAGGCATGTGGGTCGGTAGTTGCAGCTCCAGGGCTCTAGAACATGGGCTCAGTAGTTGTGGCACACGGGCTTAGTTGCTCCTTGGCATGTGGGATCTTCCTGGACCAAGGATGGAACAGATGTCCCTTGCATTGCAAGGCAGATTCTTAAGCACTGAACCACCAGCGAAGCCCAGATTGCTGATTTCTGAAAAAAGATTTCTAGAAGACTTGTCCTGTGTGGGGTAAACTTTGAGGGTACACAGATGTATCAGTCAGTCACAAAATATGAAGTGAAAGTTGCTCAGTTGTGTCTGACTCTTTGCAACCTCATGGACTATGCAGTCCATGGAATTCTCCAGGCCAGAGTACTGGAGTGGGTAGCTGTTCCCTTCTGCAAGGGATCTTCCCAACCCAGGGATTGAACCCAGGTCTCCCGCATTGCGGGTAGATTCCGCCAGCTGAGCCACCAGTAAAGCCCAAGAATACTGGAATGGGTAGCCTATCCCTTCTCCAGTGGATCTTCCCAACCCAGGAATCAAACCAGGGTCTCCTGAACTGCAGGCAGATTCTTTACCAGCTGAGCTACCATGGAAGCCCATATCAAACCAGTCAATCCTAAAGGAAATCAATCCTGAATGTTCATTGGAAGGACTGATGCTGAAGCTGAAGCTCCAGTACTTTGGCCACCTGATGTGAAGAGCTGACTCATTGGAAAAGACTCTGATGCTGGGAAAGATTGGGGACAAGAGGAGAAGGGGGTGACAGAGCATGAGATGGTTGGATGACATCACTGACTTGATGGGCATGAATTGGAGCAAACTCTGGGAGATAATGAAGGACAGGAAAGCCTGGTGTGCTGCAGTCCATGGGGTCGCAAAGAGTTGGACACAACTGAGTGACTGAACAATAACAAATGTATCAGACAAATGGGCATCCAGAAACCGTGAAAGACATGTAACATGTAAGATTACTCTCTGACTACAGTCCCCACTCTAACAGACGTTTGGAGCTCAGTTGCCATGGAAACAGGGAAGAAGGTGGCAAACTCTGCTGTGAGTGTTGGCTGCACTGAGGGGGTGCTGTCCGAGCCAAATCTGAAATGGATGAGAGGCAGTTGGCCAAGTGGAGTTGATTGCTAGGTGGAGAAAACAGAGAGGGTGTGAAAGGGAGTCTTAAGAACGCAGTAAAGTTAGACACACCTGGCATGTGATCCTGTGGGCTGCGTGGCCAGAGATTACGCCAGAGAGGGAAGTTGTGGGCAGATTTTCAGAGGTCTGGTCACTTTTTCCAAGGAGTCTGGCCACAGGAAGCCAAGAAAGGTTGAAGCAGGGAATCTGATGTGATGACATCTGTCTCTTAGAAAGCCATCTCTCCTATAATATGGAAAGTAAGCTATTTGGGAGGTGGGGAAGGAGGTAGACTTCGAGTAGTGCCAGTTTATGTGTACCTGTTTTCATGCCAGGTGTGATTCTAGATGTTTCTTCATTGCATTCTCACAGTCGTGAATGAGAGGAAGTTGCAGTTGGTCCAGAGATGCCAGACTTGCCTGTTGTCCTGCAGGTACTAAGTGGCAGAGGCAAGAAGTTCGGCCTTGTCTCTGTTCCTGGCACTTCACGTGAGGGAGACAGACGAGGCTGCTTTTGTGCAGTTTTTTTCTGAATTTAGAGAAGAGGAAGATCTAGACCAGGGCAGACATGGGGAAGGTGACAAAGGTTTCCTGCATGGCAGCGGCCATCTAGTGTGAAGAGAGAGAGCATTCGCCAAAGATATCCAAATGAGCTGCAGAGCTGACGCTGTGTGACTGCCTGAAGCGCGATCCACAGTACAGGCAGCTGGACGGCAGGGGTTTCATCCCAAGGAAGTTTCCAGATACTGCAGGTCAGTGGATTTGACTCAGAAGCCATAGACCTGCTCGAGAGACTCCCACAGGCCACGTGTGAGACAGTTTGAGCATCACAATGAAATCATGACAGTAATTATACATTAATAAGAAACATTGAAAAAATTAGTGATAAGGGAGAAGAAATTAACTACTAGATATTAAAGAAATACTGGAAATACTAGATATTAAAGAAATACTGGAAATAGCAAGTCTCCATTTTTCAAGCGCTATAGTAATATTTTAAACAAAAATCGTCCATAGATGCTAAAACCATTGGGTGAAAGATGGGGCACCACAATATTTAGATCATTTCAAAAAGTCACATACAGCTTGTTAATAACAAAGGGGCAAAGGTGTGTATTTGATTGAGAAGTCCGTCAGACATTCTGGCGGCCACCTGATAAACCAGCTGCGGGACAAGCGATACCAGACGTTCTTTGATTTGACACATTGGGTAGGGCACATCATTCTGTGTATGCCTGCCAATAGCATTGAACCTGGATTAAAACATAAGGAAACAATCCGATAAAACTAAGTGGAAGGGCATTCTATTAAAAAAAAACAACAACAAAACTAGATTGCACTCTTTAAAAATTGTCATTAAAAAGTGACTGAGAAACTGTTGTAGAACAAGAAAATTCAAGAGGGCGACAGGTACCCTCTATTCATCTCCTCTGATTGGATCCTAGATTTGGGGGGACGCTATACAGGACACTGTTGAAACTGTGGGGGAGTCTGAATAAGGATGTGTGTGAACCCCAGTGGTATTGTATCACTGTTAAGTTTCATGAGTGTGATTATAGAAGAAAATCTCCTTGTTGGCACCTTTAAAGGTGAAGTGTCATAAATATTCAACTTAATTCTCATGAGGCCCAGGGGAAAAACTAGGAGAAAGAGGAGAAGCAAATGTGGCAAACCATGATAATTGATGAGTCTGAGTGAAGAGTCTAAGGATGTTCATTCTTTTCTTTAGATTTACACATTTTCAAAGCAAATATCTGAGGGAATATTTTTTCACTTCATGACCAGGTAGGCTAAAGGACCTAAGTGATAATTTTTGTTGAAGGGAAATATTACCTGACTGACATAATGGAATTTCTTTAATGTGGCAAATAAGTATCTGGATAAATGGAAATCCATAGCTGATGTTTGTTTAAGATTTTATGAAGCTTTTGGTAAGTCTCATTACTGACGGCCATGACAAAATTCTTTACGTTTTTTTCCTGGGGAAAAAGGAGGCTGATTGAGGATTAGTGTTTCACTGCTTGCAATTATTTCAAATGGGCTTCCTGGTGGCTCAGGGGTAAAGAATCTGCCTGCAGTGCAGGAGACACAGGCTTGATCCCTGGATCAGGAAGATCCCCTGGAGAAGGAAATGGCAAACTATTCCAGTATTCTTTCCTGGAGGATCCCATCGACAGAGGAGCCTGGCAGGCTACAGTCCATGGGGGTCACTAAAGAATCAGTCACAACTTAGTGACTAAACAACAAATAAATTATTTAAAGACCCCCTCCCCACCTGGCCTAGCCAGCGTAGGAACTGGTGGTTATATTGGATAATGGGGCAGAAACAAACCCCTCAGAACTTAGTGGAGGGAAAGTGTTTTTTCAGAGTTATATGTCTGGGTTCTAATAGGACAGGCATAGGGGACTCTCCCTACTTCAGATCATTTGAGGTGATATAATATTTGCAGATGAAACAAAATCTTTCCAGGGGTGAAACTAAGTCTTTCAGATTACCATCTGAGGAAGAATTCATAAAAGTGATCACAGATGAACATGCATGAGGCCTCTGTATTTAAAAAGAACAATCCAAATTTCACTTTTTGGCTTCTAGGCATTGAGTTCTCACTTAAGGAACCCCTCGCCAAAAAGATGGACCTAACACGGACATTGTAATGCTGTCTGATATCGTATAGCTCTTTATAATTTTGGCAATCACTTTTGCAAACATTATCTCCGTTTGATGGTGAGGGTTGAGGGTGAGGAGGTAGTGTTGTCACCATTTAACAGATGAGAGAACTGGGGCTAGAGTGGATAAAATGGTTTATCCAGAGCCACCTGGATAGCTGGCCCCAAACTGGACTATGCTCCTTGTCATTCTTTTTGTTTGTTTTGTTTTAATTGGAGGATTCTTGCTTTACGGTATTGTGCGGGTTTCTGCCGTGCATCAACAGCCACGTGTCCCCTCCCTCTTCAGCCTCCCTCCCATGCCCCCCAACCCCTATAGGTTGTCACAGAGCACCGGGCTGAGCTCCCTGCATCACACGCAAATATGAAAGTAAACTTCAAGATCTTTGGAGCCTTCCTCCAATACAGCACAATATAAAGCAAGGAAAGTTAAAATCAAACTGAAAACACCTTGTTTAAGAAGGCAGAAGATACGCAATTTGTTTGTGAAGGATTCCTATGAAAATAACTTTTATAAATGAGAAGTCTGATTTAAGTGGAAAAGCAATGAGAAATCTTTAGTGAATAAGGAACAAAGTTTTTAAACTATTCAGCTATGTTTAATGGCACGTGTAAAATAAAGCCTGCCTAGCTGATTTTTCAGGGCTGCTGTAAGATGAGGCATTGGTAAGAGGCAATGATTATATTAAAAAGCATTTCCCCTCTTGAGCACTCACTTTCAGCCCGCCCTTCAAGTTACACCAAAGCCCTGGAATCGTGCATTGTTGTTTGATGAGTTTGGGTTCCAGGTTCTCCCTCTCCTGCCAGGAGGTGGTGAAGCATTAAGTGTAAGTGCTGGCTTTTCAGATGTGGTTAAGAGATAGGCAAGTATACAAGGCCATCTGCACAATGAATGGTGTTAACAGCCCATTACTAGAGAGCTGTGTACTCAGCATTGAAAACATACTTGGGGGAAACCTGTGTTTAGTAACCAAAGGCTCACTGGTTCGAACCCCTCTGGAGTGGTCTTTCTCATTCAGAGGCCTCTCCCTCTGCCTTCTGCTCTCAGTTCCCATGTCCTGTATTGCTTAAGTGCTTTGGCCAGTTTACTTAATTTCTTGACCATTTATTAGAAGTCAAAGAAAACTGCTTTGTTTTTCCTGAAAAGTGATTTTCCTCTGACCCCGGGAGACATAAGCATGTAGATACAAGACCTTGTCACAGCTTTGAAGTGCCCACTGGGAAAGTGCTTGTGTGAACGTCCCCCAAATAGCTGTGCTTTCAGAAATGAACACTTGAAAGCCTCCTGGTGGGGAGGTTACAGCTCCAGGGATACTCCACCCTCTTTCCCACTGAACACAACCCAACACAGGCCGTGATGTCTGGAGCAGCTCTTTGATGACTCTGGAAAATGGTAGGGGCAGAGTGGAGAAGGGAACTGAAATGAGAAGTGAGAAGTAAGGAGAATCCAGCTGGGAGTCGCCTGTTTTTGTTGCTCCTGCTTCTTCCTCTTCCCCTTCCCCTTTCTCCCCTCCTCCCTCTTCCTCCTTTTCCCTCCTCTCTCTTCCCCCTTCCCTTTCCCCCTCCTCTTCTGTCCTTCTCCTCCCCTCCTCCTCCTCTTCTGTTTTCGTCTCATATCTCCTGCCTATACTCAGAAGCAGCCTACATCTCAGAACTGCACAACTCCAGGGGAATTGAATGGAAGTTAACCTTGGGGCAGAGACTAGGAGAATTTCTACCAATTCCCATGCAAACCGTGCTAGCATGGAGTGTGTACATCCTAGACTTCTTCTGTGTATGTTGTTTTTACAGTGATACTTATACCAAACATTTTGTTTTGTTTTTTTCCTCTTGGTAGAAGAAAGTATTTATGATATTTTACTTACTACATGGTCACTGTATACTTACTTTTGAATAATTTATTTAAGTTATAATTATGGCCTAGTTCAGTGCGTTTGAATTGCTATAGTATACTTCTGAAGTACTTCAGCTTCTGGTTCATTAGGTCCTGAGAGGGTACAGACACACCTCATTTTATTGAACTTCACTTTGGTAGACTTTACAAATACTGCAGTTCTTAGAAGCTGAAAGTTTGTGGCAATTCTGGGTTGAAGAAGTCTGTCAGCATCATTTTGCAACATCACCTGCTCACTTCGTGTCTGTGTCATGTTTTGGTAGTTCGCACGATTTTTTAACTTCCTGTGTTTGTTATGTGCTTTGTGGCCAGTGATCTTCGATGTTACCACTTGCTGAAGGCTCAGATGATAGTTGGCATTTTTAGCAATAAAGTATTTTATAATTCAGGCCTGTTTTTTAGATATAATGCTATTGCACACTTAATAGACTACAATATAGTGTAATGTAACTTTTTATGCACTGAAAACATAAAAATTAGTGAAATTGACTGAACTGGAATATTCACTTTATTGTGGGGTCTGAACCCAAAATGTCCCCAAGGTCTGTCTGTAATCACAGCCACCTCCTGGAGTTGCCAGTACTCCCTTGGCCCAGATTCTGAATAGCAAGGGAACAGTTATTTAATAATTCCCATTTAGGTTGTTTCCAGTTTGTTGCTTTTATAAATGCTGTTTTTCATAAAGGTTTTCTTCCTATTCCGTATCATTTCTGGGAGGTAGATTCCTAGAAGCAGTTAAGCACTGACTCACACACAAGTCTTGGCTGTTTGGATTGCTGGTCAACATTGATGATTATTTTTGCAGAGGATTTTTGCCAGTTGTAATAAATATATTATTCCCCAGGTTGATGATGAGCAAATTGAGGCTGAGAATGGTTCGGCTGCCCAGGATCAAACACCTGATGGGTAGAAGAGCCATGATTTTAGCCCAGCCTGTCTGCTTCAGAAGCCACCCTGCCTGTTCTCTGCATACTGGCTGGCTGGCTGGCTGCTGCAGCCACCACATTCGTTCCCTCCTCTTAAAGGAGCCTTTTTGAGAAGATCAGTGACATCGCCTGTGCCGCACAGTTGGCTCTTTCCTTAGCCTTCCTAATTCGATATAGAAAAGAATGAGCTCCTCTTAATGTTAATTTTTATTTCTATTTGTTTGACAGAGCCCGGGCCTTCAGCTGGTCACATCCTCTGTCCTTTGATAAATGTTAGTTCCTAGATGGTCTTATTTTACTTGATTGATATGTGCTGTGTACGTGATAAAGATGTTAACTTGTTTCTATTCCAGTTGTTTTGTAATTTGTCTTATAGTTTATTTGCTTTTCTAAAGCATAATTAAACATTTTAATGTAGCTATAACTATCCATTTTCTTTTCCTGTTGCTCTCTGAGCTTAAGAGATTTCCCCCTTACAGAGGCTTGACAATCATAGATAGATATTTTTAAAAAGAAAGCATACATAGAGGTATTAAGGGTACTTGTAAGAAATGCAGCAGTTTGGGGCTGTTTTTCCTCAAGGCCATGTTTACCTCATAATCTCTCCCTCTTTTCCTTTTCATACAGTTTCCCCACAGACATTTTCCTGTGAAAATGGGAGGGCAGATTTTGGGAGGGATGGTGCTCAAGGATGTGATTTATAGTTTTCAGAACACAGAGGGAGTTTGGGAAGGACAATTTGAAATAATGTAAAATGAAAAATTCCCTAAGCATTTTTTACCATAATTTTCTACTGTATATTATTCATTCCTATGATAAGCTTTATCATAGCAATCATAAGCTTTATGTTAAGCTTTCAACATAAAACTTTCAGAAAATTTTTATCATGTTTATACATGCATGTAATCTAAGAAACAAAATTGTGTTACACTACTTATTATGGCAAACAGTAGTCCCCAGCCCTTACCCTAACCCTATTCCTCTATTCCAACCCTCTTTCCTACTTTCTTGCAACTCTTTTTAACTCAATCTCATGGTATTAATATTTACCTTCATTTCCCTTTTTACAGGATTTTTTGTGTATGTGCTTATCCTCGGGTGTCTAAGTGACATGGCAATGCTGTTTCTGTATCATTTCTAATACAAGCAGTTACCCACTTCCTGCTGGTGAAGGTCAGGATTTAGAGCCCTGTCGCTCTACATCCCCACATCCACCAGCTTGCATGCATTCAGTGCCTTTTCCTTGCCTTCTTTCCCTCCCCAACCAGCCCACTACCAGAGTTAATGCTTCTTACCTTATCTCCCCAGTGTAGTTTTCTGTCTTTGGTTTAACTGAATATTCAGTACTTACATTATTATAGTTTTGTAAATGCTATTCATAGCCTAGTCATATACTTTCCTATAATTACTTTTCCTTTCCATCACAATATTTTGTTTCCTACAGAGTTGGTAATTGCCTTGCTTTTTGTTCCGTTAGTTTTCTGTGTACTTATTCCTCCCACCCCCAACCCACGTTATGACTCAGTCCAGCCACAGGACTGGGTGTCCTGTTAGGGAGGGCTCCCTCTCTAGGCCGGAGCTCTCAGTCCTCCCTTTCTTAGCATCCTAGCAAATCCCATTTCTTCTTTTTTCTGTTTACTCCTTTGCTTTGTAGAATGTATATTATGTAATTTCCTGCAAGAAGAGTCATAGGTGATAAATGTTTTGAAATCTTGTATATGTGAAATGGCTTTAGTTTATCTATCCTTGATCTGTTCTTTAAGTTTATGCTCAGTTAATCATGGGGCTTCCCTGGTGACTCAGTCGCTAAAGAATCAGCCTACAGTGCAGGAGATGAGAGTTTGATCCCTGGGTCAGAAAGACCCCAAGGAGAAAGGAAATGGCAACTCACTCCAGTATTCTTGCCTGGGGAAGCCAATGGATTCCTGGCAGGCTGCAGGCTACAGTATATGGGGTGGCGAAAGAGTCGGACATGACTTAGCAACTGCAGCACCATCACCACAGTTAATGATATGGCTGGGAATAGAATTCTAAGTTGAAAATCATTTTCCCTCAGAATTTGGAGGCATTTTTCTGAAGCCTTTTCTTTCCTTTTACTGCTTTTGAAAAAGCCTGATTCTTGATCTTTCGTGTGAAGCTTGTTTTTGATCTCTGGCTGCTTTATGGTCTCTTGTTAACCCCAAGTTTCTGAAGTTCCTAACACAGCTGAGTTTAGCTGTGTTATCTGTTTGCTTCTATCGAGCCGGGCTTTCATTGATCCCATGCAGTTTAGAAATCCATTTCCTCTATGTGATATGTTCAATATGACATCCTTAACTAGAAATCTTGATCTGTTTTTAAAAGGGAAATTATAATAAAACATGCTTCCCAGAGCCTGAAATATTATCATTTAAATGTCAGAAGGGGATTATGGTCATTAAATTGGCTAACCAGAATTTAAGAGAGTGTTGACAAACATAGAATGCAGATAGTCATGCATTTCATTTGCCAGAGCAAATAAAAGCTTCAGTGAATAAGTTGTTCTTGCCATTGATTGCTCTAGTATCCAGTCTTTCAGAGAAAGACAGATTTATTTATAAACTTTTATTAAAAGGAAAAACATACACTTCTGTTTTTCTGGGCTCCAAAATCACTGCAGGTGGTGACTGCAGCCATGAAATTAAAAGACGCTTACTCCTTGGAAGGAAAGTTATGACCAACCTAGACAGCATATTCAAAAGCTGAGACATTACTTTGCCAACAAAGGTCCGTCTAGTCAAGGCTATGGTTTTTCCAGTAGTCATGAAGCTTCAGTACTTTGGCCACCTCATGCGAAGAGTTGACTCATTGGAAAAGACTCTGATGCTGGGAGGGATTGGGGGCAGGAGGAGAAGGGGATGGCAGAGGATGAGATGGTTGGATGACATCACCGACTCAATCATCATGAGTTTGGATAAACTCGTGGGAGTTATTGATGGACAGGGAGGCCTGGCATGCTTCGGTTCATGGGGTTGCAAAGAGTCGGACACGTCTGAGCGACTGAACTGCACTACCCACATAATTTCAGAAGGTTGAAAGTACATTCTACTCAGTCCCTAGCTTTAGTTTGGTCCCCTAAAATCACATACCCCCCAAAATTCATTTATTTGATTTTCCAGTCTCCACGTGCTTTAGCTATGAAATCAGCAGAACATTTGTCCTCTAGGCCAAGGGTCCCCAGCCTCCGCGATCTAGTGCCTGATGGTCTTAGGTGGAGCTGATGTAATATAATAGAAATAAAATACACAATAAATGTAATGTGTGTGAATTATCCTGGTACCATCCCCATCCCTAGTCCAGGGAAAAACTGTCTTCCATGAACTTGGTCCCTGGTGCCAAAAAGGTCGGGGACTGCTGCCCTAGGCCAAGTGTGTGAAATAGATCTTTAAATTTTTCTCAGAGTTTTCCCCCCAAATGTCAGTTAAGGTAGTAAGTTAGTCAATGTTTACAGTATAAAGAAAAATATTTAGTAACTAACCATGACATGGTTGGATGGCATCACCAACTCGATTTACATGAGTTTGAGCAGGCTTCAGGAGTTGGTGATGGACAGGGAAGCCTGGAGTGCTACAGTCCATGGGGTCACAAAGTTGGACATGACTA
This sequence comes from Bos indicus x Bos taurus, assembly GCF_003369695.1. Lineage (NCBI taxonomy): Eukaryota > Metazoa > Chordata > Mammalia > Artiodactyla > Bovidae > Bos > Bos indicus x Bos taurus. The sequence continues at coordinate 42,614,120 of NC_040101.1, forward strand.
AACAACTGAACTGAACCATCTGCTAACACTTGCTGTAAAAAGAGCTGACATCTAAGGAAAGCTCTGAAGCTGCATGCTTCATCTCTAGGACCACACTCTTCTGGGGGCCATTGAAACAGCAGTGAATGTTGAGCAGGCACACTTCATTGGGGGGTGGGGTGGATTTTACACGTCCTAATGTAAATTTATAAAGGAAAAACACTCCAGTGTGTCTCCTGTCGTCTCAAATCCCCTGCTGAATACTTCTGTAACTAGATGTATGGGTTTTTATCTCCAAACAAGCAACTGTCTCTATATAAGTCCATTTTGGCACTCTCTACCTGGAAATAGATCCCACAGGCTAAAGGCTCAGTCTCACACCAAGTGCCTTCCCCTACCCCACTTCAGAATGCTAATTGCTGGTTCAGATGGTTGCCTGTACTGCTTATCAGCTAGTTGTAAATCGGAGGTTCCTGTGACCCCCTCCTTGGAGTCAGTTAATTTGCTAGGGCTGCTCACAGAACTCAGGAAAACATGTTACTTATTAGTTGAGCAGTTTTGTTATAAAAGAGTATAACTTAGGACCAGTCACATGGAAGAGACATGTAGGGTAAGGTATCTGGGAAGGAGTGTGTACTGCACTCCCCACATCTTCACATGTGCACCAGCCTAGAAACTCTCCAAACCCCCATCCTTTTAGATGTCTGTGGAGGCTTCATTATATAGCCATGGTTGATTAAATCATAGGCCATTGGTGATTCACTCAGCCCCCAGCATCTTTCCCCTCTTTGGAGGTGGGAGGAAGTGGGAATGAGACTCTAACCCTCTAGTCACCTGGTTGGTTCTCCTGGCAATCACCCCCTATCTTTCGGGACTTTCCAAAAGTCACTTTAAACTCAGAAACACTCGGGTGTGGGTGAAAGGGCTTTTATGAATAACAAAAGGCTCCTTGGGCTTCCCAGGTGGCACTAGTGGTAAAGAACCCACCTGCCAGTGCAGGAGGCATAAGAGGTGCGGGTTTCATCCCTGGGTCAGGAAGATCCTCTGGAGAAGGGCATGGCAATCCGCTCCAGTATTCTTGCCTGGAGAATTCCGTGGACAGAGAAGCCTGGCGAGCCATAGTTCACAGAGTTGCAAAGAGTCAGACATGACTAAGATGACTGAGCACTCATGCAGACACCTTTATCTTGTCCTTCTTAGGAAGTTGCAAAGCTTGTAGGAGCTCTATGCCAGGAACAGGAATGAAGACCAAATATATATTTCTTACTATAAATCACAATATGATAAAACTTAATTCTGAACACAAATTGTAATCACGGCATACTTGTGTGTGGGTTAGTAATGAGTCTGATTTCCTCTTCTCCCCCCAGCTTTTTGGAGACTGGGAAGCCCAACTGCGGAGGATAATGAAACTCATCGCTGGCGGCGGCCTGTCCATCACAGGCTCCCACAACATGTGTGGGGACTACCTGTACAGCGGCCACACGGTCATGCTCACACTCACCTACCTATTTATAAAAGAGTGTAAGTCTAGAGCGACCTCGCGTGAGAATCTCCTCACCTGCCGTTCCCCACGGGAGCAAGGTGGGATCTGGGGAGGGCAGCCCCTCGTCTCACGAGCGTGCTCACAGGCACCCAGGGAAATATATGTCACAGGTGCCTGCACTTCTTGGGAGAGGTGTCTCGTTTCCTTAGCTGTCAGCTGTGGTATCAGGGTGTTTTATGACTGCTGGAAGGAACCAGAAGGGAGGAGACAAAATTCCAGGCCTGGCTGGATGATGGTAGATGTTGTGTTCACTTGGCAGCCATTTTTCAGGCATGGGCACTGTCTCATCTGCTCCAAAGAAGTGCGTGGGGGCTGGAGGTGTCTCTTCCCTCAGACAGGCTCTGGTCTCAGGGGAGCTAAATGATGCAGACATTAAATGCGAAGTTTCTATAAAAAAATGTACTTAAAATATTTTATTATGAAACATACAAAAAATAATATTCAGGTACCCCTGTATGCTGCTCAGATATAATATAAGTATTTGTCAGATCTGTTTCAGATGACCCTTGTCAAAGCAACAGTCCACATTTATTATATATAAATTATATATTTAATATATTTATATTTAATAAATATATTTATATGTTTATATTTATATTTTATAAAACATACTTACATTTTAATTAATATATTTATAATATATAAATAAATAATTATATAAATTATATATAAATATATTAATATATTCTCTTATTAATATATATTAATGCAATAATTATAATATGTATTATTAATATAATGGAGAAGACAATGGCACCCCACTCCAGTGCTCTTGCCTGGAAAATCCCATGGATGGAGGAGCCTGGAAGGCTGAAGTCGCTGAGGGTCAGACACAACTGAGCGACTTCATTTTCACTTCTCACTTTCATGCATTGGAGAAGGAAACGGCAACCCACTCCAGTGTTCTTGCCTGGAGAATCCCACGGAAGGGGGAGCCTGGTGGGCTGCCGTCTATGGGGTCGCACAGGGTCAGACATGACTGAAGCGACTTAGCAGCAGCATTAATATAATAATAATAAAATATTAATATATATCTAAAGTTTTCATTCCTTCCCCCTCCCATTTTCCTCTGTTATTTCTCAAGTATGTTTTAGTCCTTTCTCTACTTGTAGAAAATTCCACTGTCCTTAATATTCTACCGTTAGAAATAGTTTCAGTGAGCTTTATCTAGGCAGTTCCCATGAAGAGCAACAGGAGAAGCCAGGCTGCGGGTATCACAGAGGCGGGACACACATGCGTTCTGAAGGTATTGGAGAGCCTGTGGCACCTGTTGGAACGTCAGTGTGGTTGGAATTCAGAGCAGTGGTAATAATGAGAATTGGAAAGTGAACTGGTGAGTAGGAACCAGACTGTGGAACATGCCTTGAGTCACAGGAAGGAGTCTGAATTTGCATTCTGAGAGACATGAGGTGCCCATTGAGAGGCTGTAACCACTGGGGCGGTGTCATCTGATTTACCCTTTAGAGAGGGAGAAACCAGTCCTGTAATGACTCACAGGACGGATTGGAGAGGGCAGAGCAGGAGTAGAGTTCGCAGACTGCCTGCCGCTATAGTCCAGGAAAGAGAGGGGAATGGCCCAAACTATCAGGATGACATTGGTGTGCAGAGAAGTGGGGGAAACTGGGAGGAATTCACAAAAAGGCGTCTACAGGTAATAGGATTGATTGTGGGGGTACAGGGGGCAGGTGATGGACTGAGGGGTGAAAGCCCAATTTTGGTCTAAAAACTGAGATGGGGAACACAGGAAGAGAAGGGAAGACATACTTTGGGGCACTGAGTGAGAGGAGAGACAGTGGGTGCTCTGCTTGTTCTCAGTAAGCGACCAGATAGAGTGAATTCGAGCAGTGTCTGTTCAGAACTGTCAGGGCGTGATCTGGCCCTGGCACTGGAGTATAACTGGGCATGGAAAAATGGGCACAGAACAGGCCTAATGTCAGCAGCCCTGGAGCCAGATTCCTACCTGCTGCTGGTTGGTCCCTGAAGTACTTCAATGGGGTTAAGCTTTATTCTTGAAGATGAGCCTGTAAACCAAGTTGGATGACGTGGGCCACAAACTGATTCTGAATCCTGGTGCACTCACTCACTCTGTGACCTTGGGAAAACCTCTGATGTCTTAGTTTCCTTATCCTTAAAATCAGATACTGAGAGCTCCTTCATGACTTTACCAGTGGCTCAGCAGATAAAACCTCTGACCTTGGGAAAAACCTCTGATCTCTTAGTTTCCTCATCCTTAGAATCAGATACTGATGGCTCCTTCATGGCTTTCCCACTGGCTCAGCAGATAAAAAAATCCACCTGCCAGTTCAGGAGACACAGGTTCAGTCCCTGGGTCCAGAATCCTTGGAGGAGGAAATGGCAACCCACTCCAGTATTCTTGCCTGAGAAATCCCATGGACAGAGGAGCCTGGCGGGCTACATCCATGGGGTTGCAAAGAGTCAGACACAACTGAGCAGCTAAGTATACTCACACAACTTCTTCATCAATGAGGGAGAGGTTGTGAAAATAAAAACAGATGGCATATGGGGACACTAATAGAGGAGCTGGGAGAATGAACAGTAGCTGCTCTTTGTTGCTGTATTGTTATGTTATCAAATACAACTGTTCCTGGAAAGGGAACATGGAGCCCTGTACATATACTCAGACTTCTGCCCCAACCCCTGACCATGCCATTTAAAATTGCAAACCTCCTTCCCTTCACCCTCTCTGCTGCTAATCCCACTTATCTTAAATCCAAAGCATTTAACACCTTCTAACATAGAGTACAAGTTACTTGATGATAATTATTATTAATTGTCTCTTTTCATTAACTGGGAAGGGATCTCCCCACAAAGGCAAACTGTTTGCCTGTGACGTTCGTTGATACCAAGATCTAGTGACTAGATCTTGTCCTGGCTACATTGTAGATGCTTAATAAATAGTGGGTAAATGAATGACTGATACTTGGACGCCCTGAGAATCCTATAAAAGGCTAAACTATCTTCCCCAGGGTGAGGAGGGTAGGCAACATTTTCGTCTAACGTGTCAGACCCTCTGAAGCCCATTCATGGAGAATACAAGGTAGGAGGGCTTACAATCAGTAGAGGTTTTGAATCTCCCATCAAATGACTTCCCAGACACTGTCCTGCCCTTGGGAGTGGACATGGGCTAGAATTCCTGGTCACTTGGATTCTCTTATTTCTATTTGAGAAATGGACACCTCAAAGACTTAAAAAGTAGAATATGGTTGCAGTTAAAAAGTAGAATATGGTTGCAGAGCTTGGAAAGCAAATAGGGTGGTTGTATCCATTATAATTGCCTAGTCTGTGTATAAGGATCCATAGACCAAAAGGTATTGATTTTTGTACAGAGCATTAACCCCGTATTATTTCCAGGTAAATTTAGTTATCAGTAGACAGTTTTGGTTTTAATGGAGTGTGATGCATTAACCTGTCCTTGTTTGTCCTTTGAAACTGTATTTGTGGTTATATGGGTCAAGTAATAACCACATATAAATTACTGTGGCTAATACAATCACTTGATGAAATAAGCTGCTTCCCTTCTAACCTTGATTACATAGAAGCCAAAGCCCTTGGATTTGCCACCCTAAGCGATCTTTTTTCAGTTGAGGCGTGGTTGGGTGCCCTTCGTCATACTTGAATAATAGGACTCTTCTTGCACATTTCTCCTTTTCAGATTCCCCTCGACGACTGTGGTGGTACCACTGGCTCTGCTGGCTTCTCAGCGTGGTGGGCATCTTCTGCATTCTCTTAGCCCATGACCACTACACTGTGGATGTCGTGGTGGCATACTACATCACCACAAGACTCTTCTGGTGGTACCACACTATGGCCAATCAGCAAGTGAGTTTTTCTCCTCCTCTGGTGTTAACTCCTGATGCTCTTGACTAACTGTTGCTGGTGTGGCAACAGGGGGAGTCACCTGAGACTATATTGTCTCCTGTGGTGCTGATCCACTTCTGAATCAAAGCTGAACCAGAAGTGTTTCTATAATGACGTAGGAGATGGCATCCTTCTAGAACAAGTATCACATTCTCATCGTCCCTGGAAAATACTTTTTTAAGCTGTGCCCACCTCTTGCTTGATCTTGCATTCCTACCTTCTTTTCCATCTTGGGCCCCTCACCAGCTTAATACTTAACATTTAATTAAGTCTCTCCATTTTCATCATAAGAGAGTAACTAAAGCACTAATTGAAGTATTTATTTATAGACAAGAGACTTAAGTAAGCCACACGTTCTCCATGTACTCCTGGCATTGGAGTTATTTGTTTCTCTGCTAGAGAAACAGGTGTGGTCTGGTTTGCAGTTGGGTACAAAGTGTAGAATGGTGGTATGAGTGTGAACCTGGGGACATAAAGGTGATCAGGGGCTGGATCTGGGGGCCTTTGTGAATTGTCATATGGAAAATATTTGAATCTAAAGTGAAAAATTATAAGAATCATGTGTATGTTCCTATCGGGGCTGAAACAATCAGTTGTTCTTCCTGACTCGGTTTTCTCTTTCTGTGTTCTCTTAGGTGCTAAAAGAAGCTTCCCAGATGAACCTCCTAGCCAGAGTGTGGTGGTACAGGCCATTTCAGTACTTTGAAAAGAATGTCCAAGGAATTGTACCTCGATCTTACCATTGGCCCTTCCCCTGGCCGGTAATCCACCTCAGTAGGCAAGTTAAATACAGCCGACTGGTGAATGACACATAACAGCTCTACATGGTGGAGAAAGAGGAACTGTCCGAAGTGCTAAGAACTCCATGAGAGAAGATGCCATAAAATAAACAACTCCCTAATCCTATTATCTTTCAACAATTACCTTGACTTAACCTATTGAGTTACCTGGTCAGCACTGTGATCTTTTTTTCTCTCCAAAGGACCTGCGTTGGACAACAATAAAGAAAACTCAACCTATCATACACTGTACACATTTCCTGTCCATAAGTTTGGGATTTACATAATCTGCGACCACCATGTTCCTTTGTATATGATGCAACAGCATAAATGTAAGCTTTTATATCATCAGTTCTGGTCTTTCCAGTTACATCTGGAAATAAAGCGTATTATTTTCTTGGGAAAACATACTTTTCATATCTCTTGCCCCAAAGATTGGGCTGTAAGCCATTTTCTAGCAAATGTCTCTATGAAGGTTTCTTAAGTACCTGAATGGGGTTCGATTCTGAAATCTTTCTACCTGTTGCACCGATATTCAAATAAAAATGACAGACACAGGAAGGTTTGGTAACTTTGGGTTTTGTAAAAATCAGCAGAGACAGTGTGTCAAAAGTGCAAAAAAAAAAAAAAAGATTCTGTTATAAAGTGATTTTCTAAGTATTTCCTAACTTTATTTTTCAAAATGATGTTATGAAAACCAAATTTAAAGATTTTTACATGTCAGAGAACAGAGAGTTAAAATTTAAAAATGCTTCTTGGGAGAGAAATTTGTCTATGTTTCTAGTGCCTTTCTTGTCTTGATTGTATGGTCAGTAGGCAATCTTCAATGTTTTTATTTAAAATAAATATTCCATGAAAATATAAATGTATGTATACACTACTAAATTTTGCATTTATAGCTAAATTCAATCAGAAGACTGTTTATGGTTCTCAAACTGCTATGAATTAAAGAATGGGGGAATTAATTGGAAAGTCAGAGCCTGTTCCCATATTGTGAGCAGGCGGCGATGACATGTACCACTTCAATTATTTTACCATCTATTTGGTAGTTCGATTTTAACTATACAACGAAAACAGCCATGAATACTTTGTTTTTAAAAAGAGAGTTTTGAAAATGATCACTTAACTAAAATTTGAAAGCTATAAATTAGTTATCCATACTCTCATGACAATTTTGTTGGTGAACAACAAAAAAAGAGATCTATTTCTTTAAAATATATTTGTGCAGGAACTGCATGTAGTTCTAAGTTTTACTCCTAACAGAAGTATGTTTGGGGAAGTATTCTATTCTATACTTGCCAATGTGGAGAACAAAATAGTTTTTTAAGGATGAAGAAGTATATATATCCATTCTGTATTTTATGTGCTGCAGAATTATCTTCCGTAGGGTTTTTTGTGTATTCACAAGGTGATATTTGTATTGTAAAACAATAATGGTGAAGGAAATAAAAAGGCTTTTAAAATTTTGTTTGTTTTAAATCTTTGTACAGTTATTATTCCAGAGAGTATACTGATTATCTTAACAGCTTACCTAGATCATAAATTAATCAAGATGCACTTTTTAATAAAAACTGGTACTTAAAAAATGTCTATTCTTTCTAATGTGTTCACATTCTTCACAAGAGTCATAAACGAAGTCCTTGAAGCAAGATGTAAAAACAAGTTTTGGCATTTCCTCGCTGAGTTTCTTTGAGAGAGGGCCTTTATAATCATGTTTCTTTTCCCTTGAGATGCCTTGAAATGTACTCTAAACTTCAGTATAACCTCTACAGATAGCATATATTTTAAAAAACTTAAGAAAAGACTCACAGGTAAGTTCAAGCTGCAGACCACTGTTTACCAATAATTTTCAATCCTCCAATTCTCAATCAAGTCACTGACTTTTTCCCCTATAACTGAAAGTAATATAAGTTTTTCAGTTTAGATGGAAAGGGAAAGTAAATTCCGAAATGAGAATATGGTCATGGTACTTTGAGAATCAATGGTAAGAAAAACTTTTTAAAAAGGAAAAAAATATGTTATTCTTGATGTGGGGAAAAAATGATGTTAACAGTGGAAACCTGTTCTTATGAAGGGAAGCTATTGTCTTACAGCTGTAAAACCAGAAAGAGTTCCTGCATGGGACCAGGTGCTGTATATTAAAAAGGTAAGTAACTTGAATAATGGAAATGAATTCTTGACATATGCTAAAAACAACATTTTTTTCCCTTAAATCAAAAGTTACATTTAAAAGATCATTATTTTAAGTTTACCTACTACATTTGTACCAAGAAGTTCCCTTAATGGTTGTGCTTCATGCCTGGCTGTGTAGAATCATGAACTGACATATCTTGTGGCTCTCAAGTCTGCAACTTCCAGGTAGGAAAAGAGAAATCTTATATTCTGGAGAATTGTAGTACACTTGATCATGACTGGCTGAATGAGGACACATGCTTTTCTGTGCTTCGGTTTTGTAAGCCAGAGCCCTAGACCATAGCTTCTTTATCTAACCCTCTTTCAGAGTTAGGCAATTCTCAAGCATTATCTTGTTAACCCTTACATCACCACAAGGTTCCTTATTAACCCCATTTTATGGAGGTTGATTTAAGTATGTTTAATAACGTTCCCAAGGGCGTGCAGCTGATAAAAATCTGATTGAAGTTTAAGTTTTCACACCCTCCTCGACACCCTCTCCACCCACTTACTGTGAGCTTTCATGAATTCTTCAGCAAGAGTCCACATGTATACCTGTGGTGGATTTATTTTCGATATTTGGCAAAACCAATACAATATTGTAAAGTTTAAAAATAAAAAAGTCCACAGCGAGAGAAATCTGACTGTGGTAGTCAAGCTAAGTAGAGTGACTTACCGTGAACCAAGTAGCAGGAAATTCACACCATGAGGTAGAGAGACTCATTTTGCCAGTTTCTGATCATTGTATTTGTTTTATTTGTATCCCAAGCAAAAACCAAAATTGATAAATACAAGTATCTCAAAATTATAAGTATTACATAAAACGAGAGTGCCTGCTTTTTTTTTTTTAAGTTGATTTACAATGTTGTTTCAGCTGTACCATAACGTGAATCAGTTATACATGTATCCACTCTTTTTTACATTCTTTTCCCATATAGATCATTATATAGAGCATATGGAGTAGAGTTCCCTGTGGAATACAGTAAGTCCTTATTACCTATTTTATATCTGTATATGTCAATCCCAGTTTCCCAGCTTATCTCTCTTATCTCTCCTCTGGTAACCATGAGTTTGTTTTCGACATCTGTGACTGTTTCTTGTTTTGTAAGTAAGTACATTTGTACCATTTGTTCAGATTCCATGTATAAGCAGTATCACCTATCTGTCTTCCCCTGACTTCCTGCACTCCATGTGACAATCTCTAGGCCCATCCATGTTGCTACAAATGGCATTACTTCATTCTTTTTTATGGGTGAGTAATGTTCCATTGTATATATGTACCATATTCTTTATCCATTCCTCTATTGGTGATAATTTAGGTTGCTTCTGTGTCTTGGCATTGTAAACAGTGCTTCTGTGAATGTTGGGGTGTGCGTATCTTTTTGAATTATGGTTTTCTCTAGATATATGCCCAGGAGTGGGATTGTTGGGTCATACGGTAGTTCTGTATTTAGGTTTTTAAGGAACCCCCATACTGTTCTGCTTAGTGGTTGTACCAATTTACATCCCACCTACAGTGTAGGAGGGTTCCCTTTTCTTCACACCCTCTCTAATATTTATTGTTTGTAGATTTTTTTGATGATGGCCTTTCTGACCTACTTGAAGTGATACCTCATTGTAGTTTTGATTTGCATTTCTCTAATAATTAATGTGAAGAGTTGACTCATTGGAAAAGACCCTGAGGCTGGGAGGGATTGGGGGCAGGAGGAGAAGGGGATGACAGAGGATGAGATGGCTGGATGGCATCACCGACTCAATGGACATGAGTCTGAGTGAACTCTGGGAGTTGGTGGACAGGGAGGCCTGGCGTGCTGTGATTCATGGGGTCGCAAAGAGTCAGACACGACTGAGCGACTGACTGAACTGAATAATTAATGATGCTGAGCACTTTTCATGTGCTTTTTGGCCATCCATATGTCTTTGGAGAAATGTCTGTTTAGATCTTCTGCCCATTTTTTGAATGAAGTTTCTTTCTTTTTTTTTTTTTTTTGAGCTGCATGAGCTGTTTGAGATTAATCTCTTGTTGGTTGCTTTGTTTGTAAATATTTTCTAACATTCTGTGGGTTGTCTTTTCATTTTGTTTATGGTTTCCTTTGCTGTGCAAAAGCTTTTAAGTTTAATTAGGTCTCATTTGTTTGCTTTTATTTTCATTATATTAGGATGTGGATCCAAAAAGATGTGCTGTGATTTATGTCAAAGAATCTTCTGCTTTTATTTCCCTCTAAGAGTTGTATAGTGTCTGGCCTTACATTTAGGTCTTTAATCCATTTTGAGGTGGTTTTTATGCATGGTGTTAGAGAATATTTTAATTTCATCCTTTTACATGTAACTGTCCAGTTTTCCCAGCACCACTTACTGAAAAGACTGTCTTTTCTCCATTGTATATACTTGCCTCCTTTGTCAGCCCGCTAACACTAATTTGACCACCACTATACAAAAAGTCAGGTTTTCAGTTAACTGGGAAATGGCATATGCTCCTTGGAGCCTTCACATTGACACACTTTTTCTCTTTTTGGTGGGGAAACTCGTTTTGAACAAATCAAAGCTGAAATTCTGTTTATCAGCCCCTTAACATTCTTGTCTGTCTGCGAGAACAAATAAGCAGAAACTTAAACAATGCCTGCCTTCACAGGGCCCAGACTCCAGCTCCCACAGGAGGGCAGAGATGGCTGTAAAGAGTGAGAGGTGGACTAAGTGAGGGGAAGCGACAAGAAGGCTGGAGTTGGGCCCCAGAGGACGTAGAGGGTTCAGAGAGTGGCTGAGGCCGCAGCGTTCCAGGAAGGCACAGAAGGACGTTGCAGATGGCTCTGGTTTGCTCTTGGTGAGAAGAATGTAGTGCGGATTTATTGTAAGAGTTCCTACTTATCGTGTGTTTCAGAAATCCTGTTAATTCTGGAGCCCTGATGTGGCACAGTGCTATGGTTTAGCATCAGATGATTGAGAAAATGCACGCTTACGAATTAGAAACATCCTCGAGAGAAGCTGTGGTTTATTAATCACAGTACCATACATGGACTGTGGTCACTGGGAGTAGTACTTACTTATAAGAGCCATCACTCCATTAACACACCAAGGCTTTTGTGTCTAAAGATTGGAGGATCTCTTGAGACTTCCTGGGGAAAGCTTACCGGAGATTATAAGGCAGAGTTCCGTGAAATAGGCAGGGTCCCTTTTTTTTTTTCCCCCAGAAGTTTAACAACAACCAAAAAAAAAGAGTGCAGATCCAGAGGCCTGTGTAACCTCCAGTGTCATGGTTTCTGTGTCAAAGGTGTGTGGCCACAGGGAGCAGGAATGGCATTTCAGGTGAGGGTAAGGAAAGGTTGCAGCACCCCAGAGGAGCCAACCCAGAGTCCCCTCGTAACCCCATGGTGGCCCAGAACCACACGTATTTTGATGTTTTGTTCTTAGGTGTGCACATATTAGGGCTGTTCTCATTTTCTTAGAGAACTGACCCCTTTATTATTTTTTTTTGAACTTTTCAATTTGTATTGGGGTGTGACTCAGGTGAACAGCAAAGGGACTCCGCCATACATATACATGTATGCATTCTCCCCCAGAGTCCCTTCCCATCCAGGCTGCCACATAACATTGAGCAGAGTTCCATATGCTATACAGTAGGTCCTTGTTGGTTATCCATTGTAAATATAGCAGTGTGTACATGTCCATCCCAAACTGCCTAACTATCCCTTCCCCCTGGCAACTGTAAGTTTGTTTTCTAAGTCTGTGAGTCTCTTTCTGTTTTGTAAATTCGTTTGTGTCATTTCTTTTTTAGATTCCACTTAAAAGGGATGTCATACAGTATTTCTCCTTCTCTGACTGATTTCACTCAGTATGACAGTTGGTTCATCCATGTTGCTGCAAATGGCATTATTTCATTCTTTTTAATGGCTGAGTAATATTCCATTGTATGTATGTACCACATCTTCTTTATCCATTCCTCTATCAATGGATAGACATAAAGGTTGCTTCCATGTCTTGGCTGTTGTAAACAGTGCTGCAGTGAATATTGGTGACCCCTTTATTATATCATCTGTCATCTCTCTGTTTATTTGTTCAGTCACCCAGTCGTGTCTGACTCTTTGTGACCCCATGGACTGCAGCACGCCAGGCCTCCTTGTGCCTCACCATCTCCCGGAGTTTGACCAGTTCTTGTCCATTGCATCAATAATGCCATCCAGCCGTCTCTCTCTTTATTCCTGATCATTTTTGTTGTGAAGTCTGTTTTGTCTGAAATTAAGGTAATTTAAGATAACTGAGCTTTCTTTTGACTAGTATTTGCATGGTAGATCTTTCTCCATCCCTTTATCTTTAGACTCTTTCAGTCTATATTTAAAGTGGATGCAGAAAGTGAAGAGGAACTCAAAAGCCTCTTGATGAAAGTGAAAGTGGAGAGTGAAAAAGTTGGCTTAAAGTTCAACATTCAGAAAACGAAGATCATGGCATCCAGTCCCACCACTTGATGGGAAATAGATGGGGAGACAGTGGAAACGGTGTCAGACTTTATTTTTCTGGGCTCCAGAATCACTACAGATGGTGACTGCAGCCATGAAATTAAAAGACGCTTACTCCTTGGAAGGAAGGTTATGACCAACCTAGATAGCAGATTCAAAAGCAGAGACATACTTTGCCAACAAAGGTTCATCTAGTCAAGGCTATGGTTTTTCCTGTGATCATGTATGGATGTGAGAGTTGGACCGTGAAGAAGGCTGAGCGCCGAAGAATTGATGCTTTTGAACTGTGGTGTTGGAGAAGCCTCTTGAGAGTCCCTTGGACTGCAAGGAGATCCAACCAGTCCATTCTGAAGGAGATCAGCCCTGGGATTTCTTTGGAAGGAATGATGCTAAAGCTGAAACTCCAGTACTTTGGCCACCTCATGCGAAGAGTTGACTCATTGGAAAAGACTCTGATGCTGGGAGGGATTGGGGGCAGGAGGAGAAGGGGACACCAGAGGATGAGATGGCTGGATGGCATCACTGACTCGATGGACGTGAGTCTGAGTGAACTCTGGGAGTTGGTGATGGACAGGGAGGCCTGCCATGCTGCGATTCATGGGGTCATGAAGAGTTGGACACGACTGAGCGACTGATCTGATCTTATAGATAGTATATGATTGTTTTAAATGTATTTTGAATCTCTGCCTTTTAATAAGTGTATTTAGATCTTTCACATTTAAGCTACTATATATATGTATATATATTTGAATTGATATCTACCAAGTTCTACTCTTTATATTTGTACAGTATTTTCTATTTGTTTAGTCAGTAGCTTCTCATTTCTTTTGATGAGTACCCTGTTTTAGTTTGAACTATGAAGACCTACAAGACCTTTTAGAACTAACACCCCAAAAAGATGTCCTTTTCATTACAGGGGAATGGAATGCAAAAGTAGGAAGTGAAGAAACACCTGGAGTAACAGGCAAATTTGGCCTTGGAATACGGAATGAAGCAGGGCAAAGACTAAAAGAGTTTTGCCAAGAAATGCACTGGTCATAGCAAACACCCTCTTCCAACAACACAAGAGAAGGCTCTACACATGGACATCACCAGATGGTCAACACCGAAATCAGATTCATTATGTTCTTTGCAGCCAAAGATGGAGAAGCTCTATACAGTCAACAAAAACAAGACAGGGGAGCTGACTGTAGCTCAGATCATGAACTCCTTATTGCCAAATTCGGACTTAATTGAAAGTAGGGAAAACCACTAGACCATTCAGGTATGACCAAAATCAAATCCCTTATGATTATACAGTGGAAGTGAGAAATAGATTTAAGGGCCTAGATCTGATAGATAGAGTGCCTGATGAACTATGGAATGAGGTTCGTGACATTGTACAGGAGACAGGGATCAAGACCATCCCCATGGAAAAGAAATGCAGAAAAGCAAAGTGGCTGTCTGGGGAGTCCTTACAAACAGCTGTGAAAAGAAGAGAAGCGAAAAGCAAAGGAGAAAAGGAAAAATATAAGCATCTGAATGCAGAGTTCCAAAGAATAGCAAGAAGAGATAAGGAAGCCTTCTTCAGTGATGTATGTAAAGAAATAGAGGAAAGCAACAGAATGGGAAAGACTAGAGATCTCTTCAAGAAAATTAGAGATACCAAGGAAACATTTCATGCAAAGATGGGCTCGATAAAGGACAGAAATGGTATGGACCTAACAGAAGCAGAAGATATTAATAAGAGGTGGCAAGAATATACAGAAGAACTGTACAAAAAAGATCTTTATGACCCAGATAATCATGATGGTGTGATCACTGACCTAGAGCCAGACATCCTGGAATGTGAAGTCAAGTGGGCCTTAGAAAGCATCACTACGAACAAAACTAGTGGAGGTGCTGGAATTCCAGTTGAACTATTTCAAATCCTGAAAGATGATGCTGTGAAAGTGCTACACTCAACATGCCAGCAAATTTGGAAAACTCAGCAGTGGCCACAGGACTGGAAAAGGTCAGTTTTCATTCCAATCCCAAAGAAAGGCAATGCCAAAGAATGCTCAAACTACCGCACAATTGCACTCATCTCACATGCTAGTAAAGTAATGCTCAACATTCTCCAAGCCAGGCTTCAGCAATATGTGAACCGTGAACTTCCTGATGTTCCAGCTGGTTTTAGAAAAGGCAGAGGAACCAGAGATCAAATTGCCAACATCCGCTGGATCATGGAAAAAGCAAGAGAGTTCCAGAAAAACATCTACTTCTGCTTTATTGACTATGCCAAAGCCTTTGTGTGGATCACAATCAACTGTGAAAAATTCTGAAAGAGATGGGAATACCAGACTACCTGATCTGCCTCTTGAGAAATTTATATACAGGCCAGGAAGCAACAGTTAGAACTTGACATGGAACAACAGACTGGTTCCAAATAGGAAAAGGAGTTCGTTAAGGCTGTATACTGTCACCCTGCTTATTTAACTTATATGCAGAGTACATCATGAGAAATGCTAGGCTGGAAGAAGCACAAGCTGGAATCAAGATTGCTAGAAGAAATATCAATAACCTCAGATATGCAGATGACACCACCCTTATGGCAGAAAGTGAAGAGGAATTAAAAGTGTCTTGATGAAAGAGGAGAGTGAAAAAGTTGGCTTAAAGCTCAACATTCAGAAAACAAAGATCATGGCGTCTGGTCCCATCACTTCATAGGAAATAGATGAGGAAACAGTGTCAGACTTTATTTTTTGAGGCTCCAAAATCACTGCAGATGGTGACTGCAGCCATGAAATTAAAAGACACTTACTCCATGGAAGGAAAGTTATGAGCAACCTAGATAGCATATTCAGAAGCAGAGATATTACTTTGCCAACAAAGTTCTGATTAGTCAAGGCTATGGTTTTACCAGTGGTCGTATATGGATGTGAGAGTTGGACTGTGAAGAAAGTGCCGAAGAATTGATGCTTTTGAACTGTGGTGTTGGAGAAGACTCTTGAGAGTCCCTTGGACTGCAAGGAGATCCAACCAGTCTATTCTAAAAGAGATCAGCCCTGGGATTTCTTTGGAAGGAATGATGCTAAAGCTGAAACTCCAGTACTTTGGCCACCTCATGCGAAGAGTTGACTCATTGGAAAAGACTCTGATGCTGGGAGGGATTGGGGGCAGGAGGAAAAGGGGACGACAGAGGATAAGATGGCTGGGTGGCATCACTGACTAGATGGATGTAAGTTTGAGTGAACTCTGGGAGTTGGTGATGGACAGGGAGGCCTGGCGTCCTGCGATTCATGGGCTTGCAGAGTTGGACACGACTGAGCGACTGAACGGAACTGAACTACCTAGGCTTAAGGCATATGAATCACGGGTTAACTTTGATTGTCAGGGAATTTGGGGAGGTGGGGTTGTGCACGTACACTTAGGGTATATAAAGTTTTCACAAAAACTGGTCGGGGTCCTTGGCTAAGAGAAGACTCTGCCTTGGGCCCACCAGTGTAATGAACTGCCCTCCACTCTCTGCATTGTCCTTCTGAGTGAGTTTATTTCCCGGAACACATGGCTACAACACTTTGTGGATGAGCCAGGGCAGCAATGAAGAAAAACATGGATGGGCTACCTTGATTTGTTGGCACTTAAGAGTCTGCTCACTAGGCTAGCTCTGTGCTGTCACATGAAAGAACTGTATTTGTCTGAGTTGTTTTCTGCTAATACTATTTATCAGCCTGAAAGAGGAGAGGAAAAGATGGTTTCAGCCAAAGCAGTCTGTCTTTTATGCATTCTCTTTTATGTAATGAAGAGCCTGTGACCGTGGAAAGACAAGTATTGTGTTTCCCACTGGGATGTGTAGCAAAAACTTCCTGATACTTTAGGATGGTGGTTCAAGTGGGGAAAAAGTCATTTTGGAAAATGCATGATCTGACTTAAAATGTTTGTTTTGAAGTTGTCTCTGAAATCATTGGCCTTTAGGGGTTTTGTCTGTTTCCTTTTTTTTTTTTTTTTCCTTTTTGGCTTTAAGAGGCCACAGTCAAATCACTGCCACGCTTGATAATGTATTCATTATACACCTTATTGGCCGAGAGACTTTTGACCTCTGGCTGGTGTTTGGCTGCAACTGAGGCCCCTGACAGGGGTAAGAAGTGAGAAGACAAGAGTGTTTGCGGCATAAACTTCCTTTTTACAGCAGGCAACATTACACACTATTTCAATGACCCTTGCAGGCTCCCTACCAGAGGCGGGCAGATGAATCTGCAGGTGGTTGCTAGCTCTGTTTCTTCACGGGCTCCAGGGATGAACATGTAAAAGCAAATGGCTTGAAAGGAATTGTGTCCAATTAGTGCCCCTGGCACATATGTGCTTTGGAAGCATTGCTGGTTCTGGATTCTGGAGCGCATTCCTGAGCTCGTGAGCTGACACTGGATGATTCCACAGAGCTCATGTTCCTGTTCACTCAGCTTGCAGTGGACACTCAGAGCCCTGGGGAGATTTCCCCTGGGGCTCCTGTTGCCTGAGCCCTGAGGGAAGCTGCTGCTGGAGGCAGAGGAATTGAAGCCAGGAATAGAGCCAGAAGGTCTTGTTCTTGTACAATCCTCTGCACGAATTGCACCCAACACACAGCAGAAGTTGTTGTTGGGGGTGTGGGGTGGTGATACGATTCTTCAGGAGAGAAAATGTCAGTGCATTCAGCACATATAACCTCCACACAAGTCCGAATTCAAACAAAGTCACCAAAATTGGAAGGTAGCAGAAATGTCACTTTAACACATGGTGAGTATGGAGAACTGTGACAATTTGGCTTCCCGTAGATCTGGGCCATCAAAACTGGCTTAATTTCTCAAGATGTTCAGAGCTTAAGTACCAATTAAAATCAGTAATGACAACGAATTTGCTTGGACCCTAGGAAATCCATTTCCTTCTTGAGAATGAAAGGAGTCTGAATCCAGGTCTTTTTCATTTGACAAAAATGATGAGGAATGGATGGCAATCTTCCTTTTGCTGAAAGGAGGTCAGAGCAGGAAAGGCAGCCAAGCTCACTAGAAAGACCTGCTGGTTTCTGTTCTGATTTAGAGCAGCTTGTATCATATGCCCAGGACTGAAGGCAAATGAGCTGGTGGAATTGGGGCTGAGGCCTTGGGGACGAGAGACATTGGGTGGTGGTCTCTGGAGGGCAAGGGGCCATTGGGGACCGGAGAGCACAGCATTCTCTGCTTCCCAGTTCTCCCTTCCCTTGCAGTTTGGTTTCAATGTTGGAGAAAATCTAAGTTAGAAAATACACACGGGCACACACACACATGTATATAAATTCAGCATTCATATCAGTGTATTTAAGACTCTAATAAATCTTCCCTTTAAAGAAATCTACTTAAATTTCATTAACTAATATTTTCCAAATTTATCTGGCGTTGAAATCCTTTTTTTTGTAAACTCATTCCTTGCCAATGTTTTATTATGAGAAAACATAAGTGTGCACTAAATTGAGAAGAATTTCACCTTGAGAACCCCTGGAGGCACCACCCAGCTTCTACCTTAATTTTTTTTTAACTTGCTGTAACACATACCGATCCATTTGTCTGTTTATCTGTCAGTTATTCTTATCTTCACAAATTCATTTGAAAGTCAATTGCTGACATCAGTTTACTGCTGCCTAAATACTTTGGCATTTATTAATCAAAATTCAAAATTTGTTCAGTTTTTTTCAAGGTAAAACTTATAACTGAAGAAATACACAAATCTTAAGTGCATATTTACCAAGTTGACAAATGCAACTCAAACACCTGTTGTGACCTTGAACATTAGTATCTCCCTGGAGAGCTCTTTGCCTTCCCAGTCAACCCTGGCCAGTCTTTCTCCCTCTCACTCCAGAGGCATGTATCCTTTTTTTCCGCCATTGATTTTTTGTCCCTACCCTGTACTGTGTAAGCACTCTGTGTCTCGCTTATTTCACTCTGCATAATATTTTCAGATTTATTCATGTTGTCATATGTACTGATAATTTATTTTTTATTAGTATTTCATTGAATAAATATATCGCAGTTGGTTTATACACTCTTCTATAGATTGATACCTAGACTGTTTCCAAATTTTGGATGTTATAAATCAGGCAGGTCAGAACAGTCTTGTATACGTTTTCTGTGTGTGCATGTGTATACGTATATGCTTGTATATATAGACATACCTCATTTTGTTGCACTTTGCTTTATTGTGCTTCAGAGATACTTCATTTTTACAAATTGAAGGTTTGTGGCAACCCTGCACTTCATCAAGTATTAGCACCATTTTTCTAACAGCTTTTGCTTACTTCATGCATTTGTCTGACATTTTGGTAATTTTTGCAATATTTCAAACCCTCCACCGGAAAGGCTCAGATGACAGTTGGTATTTTTTATCAAGAAAGTATTTTTACATCCTGGCATATGCATTTTTTAGACATCATACTATTATTGTACCCTTAATATAGGATAGTGTGAGCATAACTTTTATAAGCATTGGGAAATTCATGTGACTTGTATTATTGCAATGGTTTGGAATTAAACCTGCAAGATCTCTGAGTTTTGCCCATGTGTAGATATGTTTTTTTTTCTCATAGGTAAATAGCCAGGTGTGGAATTGTTGGGTCAGGGTGTGTTTGATTCTGTAAAAAATTAGCAGACCTATTATACTTTTAGGAAATTTTTCTTGCTCTTAAAAAAGGACCCAACATTGAAAATACCCACTTCACGTTGGAAAGGTTGAGTCTAGATATAATGCCTAGAAGTTCTGAGGGCATAACTGACTTAGTATCATTGAGGAACTGGGTCCTTAATGATTTTATTAGATGCTTAAGTAACCAACTCTGGGGCTGCCTTCCTTGGACTTGTTATGTGGGTTAACAGTGTTCCTTATTAAGTCAGTTTGAACCAGAGATACTTACAAAAATTGAACAGAGTGCAACTATTTTTAGAAAATCTACCAAAGTATTCCAGACACACAGAAAAGTATACACAGATTAATTTTCACAAACTGAGCATACCTGCGTAGCTGGTCACCAGATGGAGCAGCAGCATTACCCGTATCACAGGCCTTGAGGAAATAGGGCTGTATCACACACCATCAGAATTAAATGTGAAAAAATTAAATTGGAAGCCCCATGGAGTTTGCTGGTTAATTCTACCAAACATTTCAGGAAGAAGAAATTATACCAGTGCTCCACAAAGATGAAACTGACAGCCACATTAGAAACCCCTCACTCCTCCTCCAGCTCTCTCCCGGCTTCTCTCTCCCCCAAACCTCCTCTTGCAGCCCCCCTACTGGCACAGGTTTCTCTTCTGTATTCTCTCTCCATATTCCTCTCCGTTTGTATGCTTTATTCAGCAAGGCAAAAGCTTTATCGTTAGCTAAAATAGTAATCCCTGAAAATATCCCCCAAGATGTCCTGGGTGCCGGGTGAGGGGAATTGAGAAGGAGGCAAAACTATGAGAAAGGGACCCAGCAAAATGCTTGCTGTCTCCACTGAACAGTGAAAAAGTAGGGGGCAGAAAACGAGTTGTGTCACTCACCAGCCGTGTGACTTTGGTTGTGCCAGTACTTGAGCTTTGGGTGTTCATTGTGAGTTGGGTAGATTAATAGTAGCTACTTCACAGGGGTTGCTTTGAGGATTGAGGGTGAAGAACTTACGTGCATTTAGGGGGTGCAGTAGTAGGGTCATATTCTGGGATTTGTGGGATAACTTCTTTCCAGTTCCTACCCTAAGCAGGAAGGAATTCTTCCCAGGAAATGCTGTTGGCTAAAGCACTTTTGAAAGTCCCTTGGACTGCAAGGAAATCCAACCAGTCCATCCTAAAGGAGATCAGTCCTGAGTGTTCATGGAAGGACTGATGTTGAAGCTAAACCTCCAATACTTTGGCCACCTGATGCAAAGAACTGACTCATTGGAAAAGACCCTGATGCTGGGAAAGATTAAAGGTGGGAGGAGAAGGGGACGACAGAGGATGAGGTGGTTGGATGGCATCACTGACTCGATGGACATGAGTTTGGGTAAACTCCGGGAGTTGGTGATGGACAGGGAGGCCTGGTGTGCTGCAATCTGTGGGGTCGCAAAGAGTCAGACAGGACTGAGCAACTGAACAGAACTGAACTGAAAGCACTGAAGATCATGGGGCCACAGGAGCTGCCGACAGACTCAGGTGAGGACTTTTGCTGGGATGTGAGGATGGGGGGTAAGGCGGGACTTAGGAAGCAAAGCATCTTCTTTTCCAGAAATGAACTACAAGAACGGCAATTAGAGTGTACTTTGAATAATTGCATATAATCTCCGAATGAGATGGAGAAGGAAATGGCACCCCACTCCAGTATTCTTGCCTGGAAAATCCCATGGACGGAGGAGCCTGGTAGGCTACAGTCCCTGGGGTCGCAAAGAGCTGGACACAACTGAGCGACTTCACTTCACTTCCGAATGAGAATTATCTACAAATGCTATATTTGGCCTTTGATATAGAACACACCCCTCCTGCACTAATCTCATGTGAAAAAAAATTATGTTTGGGGGAAAATTACCGAAGACAATTAGTCAACAGTAAATGAGTAAGAATTTGGATGGAACAGAACAGATTCAATGGTCAAGGCTTCTCAGAGACTGACCTTTAAAGATACTTAAATTAATTGGATATTAAATTATATACCAGTTTGTCCCAAAGTTCATCCATTAGTGAATAGTTGATATGATTTTTTCCCCATAACTGTTTATCATGTACTATTAATTAATACCTTTCTTGCAATAAATTCTTTTAAAAATTGCTTTAGCCTGACTCTATATTTCTAATTCACTCTATAATTTATATTTCTAATTCACATCAAAACCAATTCATAGCTATCAAAAATGTCCACCTTGTAACACATAGAATCCTATTACCTTCTGGGACAGAGTTTTGCTCTCATTATCTTTGCAGATATTACATCATTTCTGACTAGCCTCTGCTGGTCATTTTCGTAAGGTCTTGAGCTAAAGAATCCCTCCAGAATTATTTTTACAGATACCCAGTGCTTGATTCTCTTCAACCAAACCTACTTCTCTCATATTCTTCCCCATCTCAGCAGAAGTCAACTCCATTCTACCAGTTCTAGAAATCTTTGGAATCATTCTTGACTCTTATTTTCTCTGTTGTTTATGAATCCCAACAGGAGACCCTGCTGACTCTGCCTTCAAAACACATCCGTGTGATAACCACTTAACATTATCTCCTCTTCTAGCGTTCTAGTCTAAGGCTCTTGCTTGGGTATTGCAAAAGGCTCCACATTAAAACCTGTGCATTGTGTGTGTTTTGACATAGAATCCAGGTGATGGATACTAGAGTAAGCTTTCTAAAAGCCAGATCATGCAGCTGCACTGTTCCAAAGTCTGTGATGACTTTCTGATCTGGAGCAAAATCTCCATGCTCCCTGATTCATGAATGACTAAATGAAACCTAGTAAGATCTTTACATTGTACTCAGTTGAATTTTGTTAATATTTCCAAGAGCTAGTGTTCTAGGAAACGTGGATGCTGCATGCCTTTTTACAACCTGGCCTCAGAAGTCACGTGGCTTCACTTCTACAGTCTCTATTGTCAGACATAAGCAGTCACTGGCCCTCCAGACTCAAGGGAAGATGACATAGATCCCCACTTTTCTATGGATGGCATGTCAGAGGATTTGCAACCACGTTTTCAAACTGCTTCAGCAAAGTATGATTCAGTTAAGTGAGGAGTAGTTGGGAAAGTGTTCTGGGTGAGGGTAAAAGTTTGAGCAGGGGCAGGATACGACAGGTGCATTTAGGAACCGTAAAGAGAATCCATGTGCCCAGAGTGGGAGACTGAGCAGGAGAAATATCAAAAATAAAGGAAAGGGCTTGGACTGGGTGAGTCTGAATACCTGGCTAATGGGTCTAGTCTTTGTTCTGTAGACAAGTGGTCTTTAAAGTGTTCTGCTTACATATCTCTAAAAGAATTCAGAAACATGCATTTTTAGGTTGGCATCCAATTTTTTCCCTCATATTTAAAAACACAGGCATACCTCAGAGACATTGTGGGTTCAGTTTTAGACCTCTTCAATAAAGCAAATACTGCAGCACCATGCAGAGCCACATGAAATCTTTGGTTTCCTGGTGCACATAATATTTATGTTTATATAATACTGTAGTCTATGAAGTGTGCAACATTATGTCTAAAATAACAATATATATACCTTGATTAAAAGTAATTTATTGCTAAAAATTGCTAACCATCATCTGAACCTATAGAAAGTTGTGATTTTTTTTTGTAATAGTAACTTCAAAGATAACTCACTGATCACAAATCACCATGACAACTGATCATAATGAAAAAGTTTGCAATATCGTGAGAATGACCAAAATGTGACACTGAGACAGTAAGTGAGCAAATGCTGTTGGAAAAAATGGCTCCTTTAGACTTGCTCCTTTCACGGTCCTCACAAATCTTCCATTTATGAAAACTGCAACAGCTGCAAAGCACAGTATAGTGAAGCAATAAAATGAAGTATGCCTGTCATTACAAAGGTTAGCCACTCTCTCTATGTGGTCATTCAGGCTGATGGAAGCTTTTCACTTTCTTCTTTCCATAACCCCAAGGTCACTAGCAGTATCTCCCTCCAAATCTTTGCCTGGAGCCCAGAAGATCACACACAGGAAGATTTTATAGGTTAAAAATGAAATTGGTACATACTACTTCTGCTCACTTTCCATTGGTCAGACTTCAAGTTGCATGGTTATTCCTGATGGCAGGGGAGGCGAAGAAGAGAGGAACACAGATTCTGTAACAAGAACTACTGAGTTCTTGCTACAGAACATAGGTAAAGCATTTAGTTCATTGGCTGGCAGACAGTAAGCATTTAACATAGTAGCTGTTCCTATTGCTACAATATTACCATTATTACACAGTCAGTTTACAGGCTGTGTTCTGTGCACAGATGGATTTGTACTACCTTTGCTGGAGCTTACAGGCCCCCAGGTAGATGCAACTTTATGCAAAGGAGGCCCAAGAGCTTTGGAGCCCAATTAGTAGCTGATAAACCTGAGCTGGCAACTCTGCAGCTACAGTCAAAGGGGGAAGAAGAGGGAACTCTTGCACTAAGTCCCCACACAATTGGATGTCTATTTCCTGCCTGCCTGCAATAATCATTTCCAAACAAATGCCCATCCCTGTACACTCCTCTCTCCTCAACTTCCTCTCCATGTGAATCCTAGGCTAGACTCAGCTAGAGCCTGAAGAAAAACAAGGACTTGACCTAGGCTGGGAGCAAGTTTTTGCCCCGGAAGCTTCTAATTCAAGGGGCCCACCAATAACTGGAAAAGCAGTATGGGTTTTCTTTAGGAATTCTAACCTTCTGTGCCTTCTGTGTGTGACCTGGGTGGAATGAAATGGACTTCAAAGACTTAATCAAGCCTTAGAAATCTTTGCTTTGCTCTCTTTTCCCTGCCTTCGATACCTGCTGATCTGGGCCCCAAGGGGTTAGAAGAATGAACAACATTTTCACTAGGGATCCTAGTAACCATGTGATGAAAACAAAGACACTTGTGGGAAACTGATGTTTGGTTTAGCCTGGGAAAGACATCAGGGAAAATGTAAACACTGTCCCAGTAGATGCTTCTCCAAATTACCAAGGTGACTATGTATAATCAAGTTTCTCTGGTCACGAGCTTTCTAGAAAAGAAGGGGCATCTCCTTGCCCAAAGTGTTGGTTGCCTAGTCATGTCCGACTCTTTGCAACCCCATGGACTCTAGCCCACCAGGCTTTTCTGTTCATAGGATTTTCCAGGCAAGAATAGTGGAGTGGGTTGCCATTCCTTTCTCCAGGGGATCTTCTCGTCCCAGGGATCAAACCCTAGGTCTCCAGCATTGCAGGCAGATACTTTGCCGTCTGAGCCACCAGGGATGCCAAGCTGAAATCATTCATCTAACAAGGTCCTAACTTACATCTCTGTGCTGATTTGTCCTGCAAAGTCTTCTCTTAGTGTTGTGTGGTGGGTGTGGTGGGGGAAAAATTTAGTATTTTCCAAATCAAATGGAAGGAGCAGTTCAGTGTCAGACAATGAATGATCCTTCCCCGACTATGCAGGATGCAAAAAGATGAGATGAGCTCCAGGTGTGACCTTTCAAGGATGGTGCAGGACTTCAGTCCGTAAGCAGGCTCGGCTGGGGTGCGCCCTGCCCCGTGCGTGAGTCAGCACGTAAGTAGTTAAGTTGGTTGGTGAGCCTTGGCTTTCTGGGGTAGAGCATTCAGCCTCGGAGCATTAGCCTGCAGCCTGACTCAGAAGAGCAGGGGCCGAGGATTCAGAAGCGTCCTGGCACTCAGGCTTGAGGGAGCAGTGACACGCGGTTCTGAACAAGCAGCTGCCGCAGTGGGTCTAGGTACGTACGTAGCTTTGCTTTGATTGATAGTGTTTTGTTTTCTCCCGTGAGAACAAAGCAGTGGTTTTTCATGTTTGCAAACAAGAACCCTTGCACACTGAAAAGGAACAGCTGTTTATTAGCTGCTATTTGTAATGAAATAATAGAGGGGCAGGGAAACAGATTCTTAATACTCATTATGTTTCTGATTGCAGTGGCTGAGTTTCTTTAATTTTTATATGAATTCTGGTGCTGTGTGGTCAGGTCATTTGAATGTCATGGTTATAGTAGAATTCAAAAGGTATCATTTTGGCAATTCTTTCAGTGAATGATCATATCTACATTCAGAGATATGGATTGAGTTTGCAGAATTATTTGCTGAATGGATGAAGCCAAGTGGCAGAAATCCACTTTCCTACCTCATTTTGGAAAGCGAGGTTCATATTCTTAAGCTTAAAGAACAAACTTCTCCAAATTTACCAAATGCCTGAGTGAGACCAGTCGCATTTGAATGTGGTATTTATCTTTCTTACAGCTTGACTTTCATCTCAGGTGTGTGCAGCATGACCTGAAGTAACCTTTAGAATCTCAGTTCTTTTTTTAAATGAATCCCCTCATCTGAATCTCCTGGGCTTTCCCAACACTTTTAGTGACTTTCTCTATTCTGTTGATTTTAGAACAACTCAGATTTAGAGTGGACTAGAACTACTCCCAAAACTTGGATTTGATGGAATTTCCAGGGATACAGGGACTTAAGTTTGTCTGCATCTCATTGTATCTCCATTCTGACTCTGCAGCAACATCGATCAGCTGACACTGATGACCTTTTCACCAGTTAGTACCTGCAAGATTTAAAATGGTGGCAGGGCTGGGGGGAGGGGTTGCTGCTGCTGCTGCTGCTGCTAAGCCACTTCAGTCGTGTCCGACTCTGTGCGACCCCATAGATGGCAGCCCACCAGGCTCTGCCGTCCCTGGGATTCTCCAGGCAAGAACACTGGAGTGGGTTGCCATTTCCTTCTCCAATGCATGAAAGTGAAAAGTGAAAGTGAAGTCGCTCAGTCATGTCCAACTCTTCGCGACCCCATGGACTGAAGCCCACCAGGCTCCTCCGTCCATGGGATTTTCCAGGCAAGAGTACTGGAGTGGGGTGCCATTGCCTTCTCCGGGGGGGTTGCTACTTGTCGAGTTTATTGTTTAGTCACTAAGTCATACCTGACTCTTCTGAAAGCCATGGACTGTATCCCACCAGGCTCCTCTGTCCATGGGATTTCCCAGGCAAGAATACTGGAGTGGGTTGCTATTTCCTTCTCCAGGGGATCTTCCTGACCCAGAGATTGAACCTGTGTCTCCTGCATTGTCAGGATTCTTTACCACTGAGCCACCAGGGAAGCCCTTGTCAGGCTCAGACCCTACTTAACAAGTTACTGCTTCTCAGCACAGTGATCAAAACTGGTCGTTAATCATCCTGGAATTAACCTAGAATATTTCCTCCCCAGTGCCCACTGAAGTGGGTAGCCTTTCCCTTCTCCAGGGGATCTTCCCAACCCAGGGATCAAACCCAGGTCTCCCGCATTGCAGGTGGATTTTTTTACCAACTGAGCTATGAGGGAAGCCCCCAGTGCCCACAGCTTCTCATATATTCACCTGAATTTCCAGCCCATGGGAGACTCCTTCTGGTAAACAAGTTTTTCTTTGAAAAATGCAAACAATACTTTAAGATTTAGGTGAGCTGTCTCAGTCCTTAATACCTTCATACAAATCAGTTTAGTGCTTCTTTAAAATCCCTCTTCCTGAAGTAAAGGCGTTTTTCCAGAATGAAGGAAAGGTGGTGAGAATCAGGAATTTGAAGCCTAGGTTCTGAAGGCAGAGGGTTAGAGAGAGAAATCTAGATGGGCACTGCAGTAGTGGCCAGGGGGCCGGTTTGAGAATCCTGAGTCATGAAAGAGGGAAATTTGGGATGTGAGAGCAGAGTCTAGAAGGCATCGTTCGCAGCGGTGCAGGTGAAGGTACCTAAAGATTTAAGGGGCTGCTGGGCATAGTTAGCATTGAAGGGGATCAACTTCCAGATTCTCAACTTGCATTTGAACTGTTTTCCAAGAACTTTTTTTGCTGGAGGATCCATATGAGTTCTGCTTCAGAAAGTAAAGGCAAACGTCTACTCATCTGGAGCCTCACTCCGGGCGTATAGCCTCACTCCGGGCGTATAGTCTCACTCCGGGCGTATAGTCTCACTCTGGTTTCAAGACATATAGAAATCTCCTGGGCATCACCCCAGAGATGATTTCAGAGCAGATTGTTCCAGAGAGGGAGACTGGTAAGCCCAAAGCAAGCGGAAACAGACCACATCTTGTTTCTCTAGGTTTCAAACTCGTGCCAAGTACTGTGTCTTGTCTTAGAGTTTCAGTGAAGGAGTGAGAAGGTTATCACATAGTTGAAGTGTATATATGAATATGTCTATTGAAATTGAAACTGAAGTCTGATAGTTTCTAATAGTAATTCTGGTTACTATTTGGCAGCCCAATTTGATAAAAATGGGTTTGACTAAGGTCTGTGGCTATTTTTTTGTAAATCTAACATACAGATTCTTCTGCTTATGTTTGGCCAAAATAAATTTGAAATATGTGTACAGTATACAGGAATTTAGAAAATACAATTTTTATAAGTATTTCAGCATGTAAGAGCTTTAGATGTCCTCTTTTGAAACACACGAGAGTGCTCGCTTTGGCAGCACATATACTAAAATTGGAATAATACAGAGATTAACATGGCCCCTACACAAGGATGATACTCAAATTTGTGAAGCATTCCATATTTTTATTTATTTTCAGGGAAGTAATGGAGAAACAGACATAAAGAACAGACTTATGGTCATGGAGAGAGGGGAGGAGAGGGTGAGATGTATGAAGAGAGTAACGTGGACACTTACATTGCCATAAATGTAAAATAGCCAGTGGGAATTGCTGTATGTCTCAGGGAACTCAACAGGGACTCTGTATCAACCTAGAGGGGTGGGATGGCGAGGGAGGTTAAAGAGGGAAGGGACATGTGTATACCTATAGCTGATTCATGTTGAGGTTTGACAGAAAACAACAAAATTCTGTAAAGCAATTATCCTTCAATTAAAATATAAATTAATAAAAAAAAATACACAAGGAAGTAGAAATTTCTTTTAGGGGTTTCAGGAGCCAAAGCTTTTGAAGACCACTTGTCTGTATTATCCTTGAGGATATGCCTGGATATGCCTGCCTGACAGCAAGTGCCTCTGCCCTCAGAGAGCCCCAGAGTCTCCTTGTTTTTTGCCTCCTGCATCTTTACTTACCCCCAACCCCAGCTTCAGGATCCTGCCATTTCCATCACTCAGCCCCCATATCATTTCCTCTATGAACCAGCTGATTGATTGATTTCTGTATTTAGTAGTTGCCTGGTGATTTGAAGATAGAGTGTGAATGGTAGAGCAAAATTTTCATCAGGCAAGGGCTGAAGAAGAGGAGGGTTTATCGGGCATGTTATTGATCACCTCTCCTGTGTCAGGGTGATGTGGCGGCTGCAACTGGAATCCAAAGATGTGAATTCACATCCTGTATCTGCAACTTACTAGCTCTTTGAACTTCCTTGAGCCTCAGTTGCGTCATTGGTAAACCTAGGGCTCTGTGTGTGAAACTCTAGGATGGTACAAGTGATAGAGGGAAGAACAGAATGGGACTCGAACACCAAATTGACATATGCTCATTAAATAGTAAGTTCCTGAATAGAAGAGTGTATAAAGTTTAAGAGGAAGAAATACATTAAGCCCTTGACTCCATCTGGGGGATCACTGTTAGGATAATTAATGCCTTTCCAGCACTCTGCAGCTTTCACAGCAATATCAACATTTTCTCTGTGTACAGCTCCCACATGCTGTGAAGTAGGTTCTCAGCAGGAAGATGAGGAAAGGCATGCCCCCCACCCAGTCATCTTTGCCAAAAGGAAACAGTTGTGCTGTGAAGGCATACCAGGAGACTGAGCCCCATTGGTTAAAGCAGACATGTCAAGAGCAAGCTCCAAGTTCAGTTCAGTCACTCAGTCGTGTCCGACGCTTTGTGACCCCATGAATCGCAGCACGCCAGGCCTCCCTGTCCATCACTAACTCCCGGAGTTCACCCAAACTCATGTCCATTGAGTCGGTGATGCCATCCAACCATCTCATCCTCCATTGTCCCCTTTTCTCCTGCCCTCAATCTTTCCCAGCATCAGGGTCTTTTCAAATGAGTCAGCTCTTCACATCAGGTGGCCAAAGTATTGGAGTTTCAGCTTCAACTTCAGTCCTTCCAATGAACACCCAGACTGATCTCCTTTAGGATGGACTGGTTGGATCTCCTTGTAGTCCATGGGACTCTCAAGAGTCTTCTCCAACACCACAGTTCAAAAGCATCGGTTCTTCAGCACTCAGCTTTCTTTATAGTCCAACTTTCACATCCATACATGACTACTGGAAAAACCTTAGCCTTGACTAGACGGACCTTTGTTGGCAAAGTAATATGCTTTTTAATATGCTCTCTATATTGGTCATAGCTTTCCTTCCAAGGAGTAAGCGTCTTTTAATTTCATGGCTTCAATCACCATCTGCAGTGCTTTTGGAGCTCCCCAAAATAAAGTCAGCCACTGTTTTCACATCTATTTGCCATGAAGTGATGGGACTGGATGCTATGATCTTAGTTTTCTGAATGTTGAGCTTCAAGCCAACTTTTCCACTCTCCTCTGTCACTTTCATCAAGAGGCTCTTTAGTTCTTCACTTTCTGCCGTAAGGGTGGTGTCATCTGCATATCTAAGTTTATTGATATTTCTCCCAGAAATCTTGATTCCAGCTTGTGCTTCTTCCAGCCCAGCATTTCTCATGATGTACTCTGCATAGAAGTTAAATAAGCAGGCGGACAATATACAGCCTTGACGTACTCCTTTTCCTACTTGGAACCATTCTGTTGTTCCATGTCCAGTTCTAACTGTTGCTTCCTGACCTGTATACAGGTTTCTCAAGAGGCAGGTCAGGTGGTCTGGTATTCCCATCTCTTGAAGAATTTTCCACAGTTTATTGTGATCCACAGAGTCAAAGGCTTTGGCATAGTCAATAAAACAGAAAGAGATGTTTCTCTGGAACTCTCTTGCTTTTTTGATGATCCAGCAGATGTTGGCAATTTGATCTCTGGTTCCTCTGCCTTTTCGAAAACCAGCTTGAACATCTGGAAGTTCATGGTTCATGTATTGCTGAAGCCTGGCTTGGAGAATTTTGAGCATTACTTTACTAGCGTGTGAAATGAGTGCAATTGTGCGGTAGTTTGAGCATTCTTTGGCATTACCTTTCTTTGGGATTGAAATGAAAACACCTTTTCCAGTCCCATGGCCACTGCTGAGTTTTCCAAATTTGCTGACATATTGAGTGCAGCACTTTCACAGCATCATCTTTCAGGATTTGAAATAGCTCCACTGGAATTCCATCACCTCCACTAGCTTTGTTCTCAGTGATGCTACCTAAGGCCCACTTGACTTCACATTCCAGAATGTCTGGCTCTAGGTGAGTGTGAGTGATCACACCATTGTGATTATCTGGGTCATTAAGATCCTTTTGTACAGTTCTGTGTATTCTTGCCACCTCTTCTTAATATCTTCTGCTTCTGTTAGATCCATACCATTTCTGTCCTATATTGAGCCCATCTTTGCATGAAATGTCCCTTGATATCTCTGATTTTCTTGAAGAGATCTCTAGTCTTTCCCATTTTGTGTTTTCCTCTATTTCTTTGCATTGATCACTGAGGAAGGCTTTCTTATCTCTCCTTGTTATTCTTTGGAACTCTGCATTCAAATGGGTATATCTTTCCTTTTCTCCTTTGCTTTTTGCTTCTCTTCATTTCACAGATATTTGTAAGGGCTTCTCAGACAGCCGTTTTGCTTTTTTGCATTTCTTTTTCTTGGGGATGGTCTTAATACTTGTCTCCTGTACAATGTCATGGACCTCCATCCATTATTCATCAGGCATTATGTCTTTCAGATCTAGTCCCTTAAATCTACTTCTCACTTCTACTGTATAGTCATAAGGGATTTGATTTAGATCATACCTGAATGGTCTAGTGGTTTTCCCCACTTTCTTCAATTTAAGTCTGAATTTGGCAATAAGGAGTTTTGATCTGAGCAACAGTCAGCTCCCTGTCTTGTTTTTGGTGATTGTATAGAGCTTATCCATCTTTGGCTGCAAAGAATATAATCAATCTGACTTCAGTGTTGACCATCTAGTGATGTCCATGTATAGAGTCTTCTCTTGTGTTGTTGGAAGAGGGTGTTTGCTATGACCAGTGTGTTCTCTTGGCAGAACTCTATTAGCCTTTGCCCTGCTTCATTCTGTATTCCAAGGCCAAATTTGCCTGTTACTCCAGGTGTTTCTTGACTTCCTACCTTTGCATTCCAGTCCCCTATAATGAAAAGGACATCTTTTTTGGGTGTTAGTTCTATAAAGTCTTGTAGGTCTTCATAGAACTGTTCAGCTTCTTCAGCATTAATGGTTGGGGCATAGACTTGGTTTACTGTGATATTGAATGGTTTGCCTTAGAAACGAACAGAGATCATTCTATCATTTTTGAGATTGCATTGAAGTACTGCATTTCAGACTCTTGTTGACTATGATGGCTACTCCATTTCCTGCCCACAGTAGTAGATATAATGGTCATCTGAGTTAAATTCACCCATTCCAGTCCACTTTCATTTGCTGATTCGTAAAATGTTGATGTTCACTCTTGCCATCTTCTGTTTGAGCACTTCCAACTTGCCTTGATTCATGGACCTAACATTCTAGATCCCTATGCAATATTGCTCTTTACAGCATCGAACCTTGATTCTATCACCAGTGCCATCCACAGCTGGGTGTTGATTTTTCTTTGGGTCCATCCCTTCATTCTTTCTGGAGTTATTTCTCCACTGATCTCTAGTAGCATATTGGGCACCTCCCGACCTGGGGAGTTCCTCTTCAGTGTCCTATCTTTTTGCCTTTGCGTACTGTTCATAGGGTTCTCAAGGCAAGAATGCTGAAGTGGTTTGCCATTCCCTTCTCCAGTGGACCACATTCTGTCAGACCTCTCCACCATGATCCGTCCATCTTGGGTGGCCCCACACAGCATGGCTTAGTTTCACTGAGTTAGACAAGGCTGTGGTCCATGTGATCAGATTGGCTAGTTGTTTGTGATTGTGGTTTCAGTCTGTCTGCCCTCTGATGCCGTCTCTCAGTGCCTACCATCTTACTTGGGTTTCTCTTACTTTGGACGTGGGGTATCTCTTCACAGCTGCTCCAGCAAAGCACAGTCGCTGCTCCTTACCTTGGATGTGGGGTAGCTCCTCTTGGCTGCCGCCCCGACCTTGGACGTGGGGTAGCTCCTCTTGGCTGCCGCCCCTGACCTTGGACGTGGGGTAGCTCTTCACCACCGCTCCTTCCAAATAGGCACCATTCCAGAGTTCTTCTGCAGTGAGTTCTTTGCTAGTCTCTCCATTTCCCCATCAGAGAAGGAGATGCCTGGTTCTCTGCTAAGAGCCAAGGACAAGTCAACACTGGGTGAGAAAAATGGAGAACATGTCAAATATCGAGTGCAAATACCTTATTGAGAGGAATGGGAGGAACTAAGCTTACGTGGACCATCTCTCAGGGCAGGCATCAGGGCAGAATGGGTATCCCTGAAAAAATTGTAATAGGAATTTTGATATGGCCAGTTTTCCATTCCCAAGATCAAAACTCCAAATCAGGAGGACAACTACCCCATGTCACTGGACATGAATGTGTGAGGTCACCCTAAAGAGATGGATTTGTGACACCCAGGCTCCCTGCAGTGCAGGATGCTTCTGGCTGTGCCTCTCAGCTAATTTCCCATTCAGATGAGGAAATTTTCCCCAAACTTTTCCAAAAGGTGTCCCCCAGGACAGCAGTGTCATCTGAGACTATACATGAGAAATGCATCCTTAGTGGCTTAAGAGGTGGTTTGGGTAGTGACAATGATTTATTGAAGAAAAAGTTTTTTTTGGCCCACTGGAGCAAATTGTGCATAGATCTTCCAACTTAACATTCCTTTGGTTGCTTGAAATCAGCCATGGTAGGAGTAGTTTTTGTGTTGTGTGCTTTTAAAAAAAAATTGAAGTATAGTTGATTTATAATGTGTTAGTTTTGGGTATACAGCACAGTGATTCAGTTATACACACACACACACACACACACATTCTTCAGACTCTTTTTCCTCATAGGTTATTAGTATCCTGTGTTTTATGCAGTAAGTCCTTATTGGTTACATATATTATATCAGTTCAGTTCAGTTCAGTCGCTCAGTCATGTCCAACTCTTTGCAACCCTATGAATCGCAGCACGCCAGGCCTCCCTGACCATCACCAACTCCCGGAGTTCACTCAGACTCACGTCCATCGAGTCCGTGATGCCATCCAGCCATCTCATCCTCTGTCGTCCCCTTCTCCTCTTGCCCCCAATCCCTCCCAGCATCAGAGTCTTTTCCAGTGAGTCAACTCTTTGCATGAGGTGACCAAAGTACTGGAGTTTCAGCTTTAGCATCATTCCTTCCAAAGAAATCCCAGGGCTGATCTCCTTCAGAATGGACTGGTTGGATCTCCTTGCAGTCCAAGGGATTCTCAAGAGTCTTCTCCAACACCACAGTTCAAAAGCATCAGTTCTTCGGCGCTCAGCCTTCTTCACAGTCCAACTCTCACATCCATACATGACCACTGGAAAAACCATAGTAGAGTGTATATGTTAATCCCAAACTCCTAATTTATCCCCTGCCCTTTCTGCTTTGGTAACCATAAATTTGTTTTCTTTGTCTGAGTCTCTTTCTGTTTTGAAAATAAGTTTATTTGTTCTTTAGATTTCACATATAAGCAACATCATGTGATATTTATCTTTCTCTTGTCTGGCTTACTTCACTTAACATAATAATATTTAGGTTCATCCGTGTTGCTACAAATGGCATTATTTCATTCTGTTTCATGGATAAGTAATTGTCTGCCTAACTTCCTATACAGGAAAGACACCTCAGAGTGGGGAGGCCTCTGAGAATTCCCTTTACTGAAGGCATTAATTCATTCATGGGTCTTAAATACTCATGCCAAGTCAAGGGAAATTTTTGTTGTAGAAAATAGGAGATCTCATGGGTTAAGACTAAAGTATGAGAGGAATTATTCATTAGTGCTCGGTAAAAGTATCTACACCAAAAAGAGTAATTGTGAAGCAATCCTATTTAATAATTTTTAAGTGCACTTACCATTTGTTTCTCAATTAATCCTCACAACAGCCGTTAAAGGTGGTTGTTGTCTAGTCTCTCATCATTTTACAGATGAGAGACTAGAAGCATAGAGAAGTTAAGTGACTTCCTCTCGTTAGGACAGTAGTGGGATTTGAACTTACCAAACCCGTATTCTAAACCACAGTTATTTATCCTCTCCATGCGAATTTGATGTGCGTGCATGTTCAGTCATGTCCAACTCTTTGTGACCCCAAGGAAAGGGCTAAAACTCCAGCCTCTTTCCTCTGAACATGAGACCCCATTTTTGTAGCATGAAAACCTATCTCAGCCAGCAGCAGATTTCATAATTTACTGGAGTCTCTCATGTATCTCATTAAGTGCAAACTTCAGACACAGAGCAGAGGTTGGAAGATGGAATGTGAAACATCAGGTTTCAGCTTGCTCAGCTGTGGTCCATTAGGCAAAACAGGAGTCATTCCTCCCGGTGTTTCTTATGCAAAAGTAAAACAACACTCTTGGGCAACCATGTTTTTTCACCTTTTCCCCTTTTCTGGATTCTGCCAGAAATCTTGAACAAGGTTGTAATACTTTTAGGGGAAATTAAATCTATTTCTCTCCCATATGCATTTTTAAAATTCCAATTTGCTAGAATCTTGGAAGAACTGCTATATTCATGAGATTTTTGTTCTGCGTTGTAGTCACAAACATTAACCTCAGGTTTCACTCTAATGCTTTTAGACCTGCCTGAATAGCCGGTACTCAAATTGAATCCGTTTTAACAATTTGTTTTCCCACATCTCCTTTGGTTAGTGGCATCAAATTCTCTCAATCTTAAAAAAATTAAAGTGACGTCTGGTTTCCCCCGTCCTTCACCTCCCACACTGAGCAGTTGTCAAATCCTGGTGACAGGCTTCACCAGTACTTCTCAAATGTGTGCCCTCTTTCCATTCCCACTGCCACCTCCATGCACCACCTTGGTTCTGCTTCCCTCCCAAATGGGATTCCACCTTTCTTTATAAACGGTTGTCCATCTCTAACCCCAGGTTCCAAAATGTTTTTTTAGCTTCCAAAATATTTTTCAGCATCCCTTTTTTTCCTTATTATCAATTTTTAAAAATTGAAATATAATTCATTTACAATTTTGTATTAATTTCTACAATACAGCAAAATGATTTAGATATATATATACATTCTTTTTTAAAATATTTTTCCATTATAGTTTATCATAGAATATTGAATATAGTTGTCCGTGCTTTATAGTAGGACCTTGTTCATCCATTCTATACATAAAAGCTTACATCTTGTAACCCCAACCTCTCTCTACATCCCTTCCTTATCTGACTAGTTTTTTTTTTAATTTTTCATTATTTTTTTATTTTTCACTAGTTTTTTCATTTTCATTTTTATTGTTTTCTATGTCTGTGAGTTTATTTCAGAAAACAATTTTGAATAAAGGAAGCAATGGATTAAATTGGCAGTTGCAACTTGTGGTTGACAGGTGTTAAGTTTGTCACACATAGCATTGACCTAAATAATGATAAAATATTTATTCAGAATCGTTTGCCTGCATTTGAAATCAAGAAATTAAGATAAACACTGATATCACTGGCTTTTTGGACATAACGGTTATCATACTAAGTGAAGTCAGAGAAAGACAAATATCACATGATACCTCATATGTGGAATCTAAAAAAAATGATACAAAGGAACATATTAACAAAACAGAAACAAACTCACAGACATAGAAGACAAATTTATGATTACCTGAGGGGAAGGGAGGGGAGAGATAAATTAGGAGTTTGGGATTAGCAAACTCACTACTACATAAAAATAGATTAACAAGGACCTGTTGGAGCATAGGGTGCCATATACAATGTCTTGTAATAAGCTATGATTTAAAAGAATCTGAGAAATACGTATATGTATGTATTTGCGTGTGTATATGTATAATGGGATCACTTTGCTGTACATCTGAAAGTAACACAACGTCATAGATCAATTATACTTTACCTACTGACTTTTCACTAAAAAACGAGAAAACCCATCAACACCGGGCTTTCGTGCCCTTCAGACGGGCACACGCTTTCTGACTGTGACAGTCCTCACTGATCCCGTTTTCTCCTCAGCACCAAGTGTTGCTATGATACTCTTATCTTGCAGATGTCTTTGAGTTTCAGTCAGCTAAAGCACACCTCAGTCCTTGGGAGAGTTGCTGATACACACGTCCACTCGTTTACTTCCACCTTCAACGCGTGTATGATGCAGGCAGCCTCCTTCCTGGGCAAGATTTTAAGCATCGCTTAGCGTCTCATTTTCTCCTCTACAAATTGGGTTTGTTTTTTCTCCCTGCAAAGACTTTTCAAGGATAATTTGGCTTATGACCTGCTTAAACTAGAGCAAGATGTTTTCTTTTGTTTCATAATTCAGTTTGATTATGGCAGGACTTGTGGTTTGGCTAGAGATGTCCTGTCCCAGCAGTGCTGGCCGGACTGTCAGGAACATCATGCCAATTTTCTGATGGTTTTTTCTCCCTTTAATGGTGCTGTTAAGGGCTTACATAAACCTGCTATTGGTGGCCTGTCTCTTTCAAGATATTTTGAAGTAGTTTTTCAGCAGTGTGAGGTGAGATCGGAAGCCCTTTTTCTTTTTTTTTTTTTTTGGTTGACTGCTCATTCTATTTAAAAGGCTTATAGCTCAATAGTTTGGTTTTTGAAAGAAATAGTTCCTCAGCCAATTCACAATTCCAGCTTTGAAAAAGAAACTCACTAAGGCTGATTGATGTTCAGCAAGAATGCATTGATATAAACAGACCGGTTGTTTACCCTGGCATCTCTTCAAATATGTCAGTGATCAGGCTGAACCTCAGTAATTAAATCTTCTGAGTATACCAACGTGGGAATTGACACACTGGAATGGAAACAATATGAATCTTCCATCCCGTCTTTATCTGTGGACTCATTTGTTAGGCAATGGTTAGAGCCCTATGTCACATTGTGGTACCTGTTCTTTTAGGAAAACACCAATATCCTTATCAAATTCAGGATAACCTTGCTCTCTTATGATGAATCCAAGGTTTAGCTCACCTGGGCATGAAGAGGCAGCTCAGCCTGTTTACTGATTAGAGAAATTAATAAGTAGGTAGAACCTGTTCTGTTCCATTAGACCTGACTACACTAGTTGATGCCTTAGTTTTTCTAAAAGTACCACATGATCTGATCATTGATGGATTGGTTGGTTAGGAGCTCAACCAAGATGGAGTAAGGTGAGCACTGTCTGCCTCGTTTCCAAGGAAAAAAAACACAAAAAACTATTTTCAGTGGAGTTTTTCATTTGATGATGCCTAAGATTGGCTGATTGCAGCCATGAAATTAAACTCCTTGGAAGGAAAGTTATGAACAACCTAGATAGCATATTCAAAAGCAGAGACATTACTTTGCCAACAAAGGTCCATCTAGTCAAGGCTATGCTTTTTCCAGTGGTCATGTATGGATGTGAGAGTTAGACTGTGAAGAAAGCTGAGCACCAAAGAATTGATGCTTTTGAATTGTGGTGTTGGAGAAGACTCTTGAGAGTCCCTTGGACTGCAAGGAGATCCAACCAGTCCATTCTGAAGGAGATCAGCCCTGGGATTTCTTTGGAAGGACTGATGCTGAAGCTGAAACTCCAATACTTTGGCCATCTGATATGAAGAGTTGACTCGTTTGAAAAGACCCTGATGCTGGGAGGGACTGGGGGCAGGAGGAGAAGGGGACAACAGAGGATGAGATAGCTGGATGACATCACCAACTCGATGGACACGAGTTTGGGTAAACTCCGGGAGTTGGTGATGGACAGGGAGGCCTGGCGTGCTTTGATTCATGGGGTTGCAAAGAGTTGGACATGACTGAGCGACTGAACTGAACTGAATATTGGCTCAGTGGATAATGAATCCGCCTGCAATACAGGAGACACAGGAGATGCTGGTTTGATCCCTGGCTCAGGAAGATCCCTTGGAGGAGGAAATGCAACCCATACCAGTATTCTTGCCTGAAGAATCCCATGGACAAAGAAGCCTGACAAGCTACAGTTCATGGGGCTGCAAAGAGTTGGACACAACTAAGCATGCAAGCATGTCCTTGTCCAAGAGTAGATTAGCAGGGTTGACACCATTTTTTTAACCTAGTTGAATTAGTTACTCAGTGTGACTTTTTCATACCCTGCATTCATCCTTTAAAAAAATTATCTTTGTATTACAAAAATAATACATGATCATAGCACAAAAATTAAATGTTTAAGTAAAATGCAGAAAATAAAAATTCTCCATATCCCGACTTAATAAAACCTTGTAGCATTTGGAAACAGATTTGTTTGTTTTTGTCTCCATCTTCATTTTTACTTTCTAAATAGCTTTAAAACATGAAGTTCTTTCTTTTAAACCCCAAACTTAAAAAAAAAAAATCTTGGAGGAAAATGTTTTCAAATATGGTACACATTCTTCTGCTGATTTACAGACTATCAAGCAAAAATGACTCAAGCTGTTTCTGTGATCACTGACTGTTGTCATAGACTGAGTCATTTTTCATCTCAGCCCTCTTTTAGCTATCGCTTTTGCTACCTGCGTGCCTGCTTCTAGAAACAATCTGTGATTGGAAGACAGAGAAAGATTGGTTAGAACTTTATGTAAATTAAAAATCACCAAGCCCTGCATGAGCTGAAGAGACTCTCCTGTGGTATAAAATGCATGGATTTCCTTTCATAAGTTTCTATGACCTGGGAGCCTTTTATATTTCCTCCCTATTTTAGCCATGTCTTAGAGTTGACAGTACATGAAATGTGATCTCTAAATTAGAGAAATTTTAATATATTTCAAAATGTAATGTGGAGCATCCTTTGATATACCCTTTCATCATTTGGATGTCTTTGGGGAAAAAAAAACCATCTATGTGTTTCCTCTGCTTATTTTTCAATGGAATTGTTTGTTTTTTGGTTGTTGAGTTGTATGAGTTCTTTATATTTTGGATATTAACTTCTTATCTAACATATGGTTTGCAAATATTTTCTCCTGTCTGTAGGCTGTCTTCTCATTTTGTTGATTGTCTCATCTGCTGTTTGGAAGCTTTTCCATTTGCTGTAGTATTGATTTTTGTTTTTGTTGCTTGTGCTTTTTTTGGTGGGGGTGCATATTCAAAAAAATTATTGCCAAGGTCAATGATCTTCCCTATATTTCTTCTAGGAGTTTTATAGATTCAATTGTTATGTGTAAACCTTTCATCTATTTTGAGTTAATTCATGTGAGTATTGTGAGATAGGATTTCGATTTCAATTTTCTATATGTGGATGTAAAACCATTTGATTCATGGCATTTATTGGACTGAAGGAAATTCTAAAAGAAGATTTATAATTTGGATAAGGAGTCAGTGTCATTAGCTGATTTAATCAGGTGGCTGTGTTAATCATGATGGATGGGGGTCTTTGCCGTGGTAAAATCTTTATTTGCTTAACACATAGGCATTTACTTCTTTATGCAAAGCACACTCCTGTCTGAGGACTCTGAGGTAGATTTCTTCCAAATGGTGCCTTGGAGATCTTGTAACCTGGGGGATATGCAGTTACCATGATCTCTCTGAGATCATGGAGAACTCACACTTGGTCTCAAATGCCTCCACATTAATACTTCAATCCAGAAATGACACCCGTCAATGCCATCTCCAGTCCATTGACCAATGAAATGACTGCCAGAGGGCTGGAAAGTGTGAACTTCCTGTGTGTCTGCAGAGGAATGGAGAATCAGATATGGATGAGTATAAAGTCTCAATGACAGTGACTTTGGGCAAGTAACTCATCTATATGACATGGGGGTTGGACTAGATGATTTTAGAATCCTTACCTCTTCTCACAATTCCTGAGTCTAAATATTTGACCTCCTATTAGCCTTGGTTTTATAAAAAATATTTATGTATTTATTTGACTGTGTTGGGTGTTACTTGCAGCACTTGGGACCTTTTGTTTGGCCCATGGACTCTCTAGCTGTGGTGCATGGGCTTAGTTGCTCTGTGGCATGTGGGATCTTAGCTCCCCAACCAGGGGTCGAACCCATGTCCTCTGAATTGCAAAGCAGATTCCCATCCACTGGACCACCAGGGAAGACCCAGCTCTGTGCTTTTGACTACTTTGTAGGAATTATTTGATTGTTACCCTAAGGAGGTTGGTCTTTCCTGGTCATTCAATTGGTAAAGAATCTTCCTGCAGTGCAGAAGGTCTGAGTTTGATCCCTGGGTTGGGAAGATCCTCTGGAGAAGGAAATGGCAAACTACGCCAGTATCCTTGCCTAGAAAATCCCATGGACAGAGGAGCCTGGTGGGCTGCAGTCCATGGGGTTGCAAAGAGTTAGGCACGACTGAGTGGCTAACACTTTCACTTTCACAAAGGAGGTTGGGTATGTTAATACTATTAGTAGTAAAAGACTTGTATTGCATGGTGTAGCTGATGGTCAAGCTGGAAGGCTCTGAAGACGGATGATCTGGTTTTGAATCCAGCTTCATCTCCTACTGGCAGTAGGAGTCTTGGCTATTTAACTTCTCTATGATTGTTTTTCTTTTCATCCAAATGGAAACTAGGGATAGGAATAATACCATCCTCCAAGTATGAGTATTAAATGAGGCAGGTTGTGCCATGTTTTTAGAAGAGGTCAGGAACATACAAAGAGTTCCATAAGTTAATTTCATTTTATTTTTTATTATTATTTTAAAAAGTCCTCCTTGTCCTATTTTAATAAATTTCTACGTGGCAGCAGCTCAGAAAGTTGTCACCCTTTGTGTTGGTGTGATTAGCCAGCCCAACCCATGCAAATCTCCTTAATCTACTGATGTGCAAAATGGAGTCACAAACACTACCTATAGGTGATCTGGGTCTTTACACAAGACTGCTCACCCTTTGGGATTTGTGTCTCATCTGCTTTAGCTTAGACTTCATCCCTGCCTGGACCTGTCTTGACTCCATATCTGATGGATCCTGCCTTTGACTCCTGCAAGCTTGAGATTCCTGCGTGGTTCTGACTTC
Source organism: Bos indicus x Bos taurus (assembly GCF_003369695.1). Lineage (NCBI taxonomy): Eukaryota > Metazoa > Chordata > Mammalia > Artiodactyla > Bovidae > Bos > Bos indicus x Bos taurus. Next base: position 42,655,547 of record NC_040101.1, read on the forward strand.
ATAGGCCGAGCTCCTTGATTCTTGGGGAATCCACTTACCTCCAGTGGGACCTCCCTACCCTAATCTCAGCCTCTCAGGATCAAAACCCTTCCTCAGCTTCTGGTTCACAGTGAGGCTTGGTTCTGGCTTCACACAGTGGAGGGAGTATTAGACAGTTACCCCTCTCAATTCATTGGCCATATCATTTGAGTCTGGCTGTCTCAGAGGCCACGTAAGCTTATCAGATCAGATCAGATCAGAGCAGTTGCTCAGTCATGTCCGACTCTTTGTGACCCTATGAATCGCAGCACGCCAGGCCTCCCTGTCCGTCACCAACTCCCAGAGTTCACCGAGACTCATGTCCATCAAGTCAGTGATGCCATCCAGCCATCTCATCCTCTGTCGTCCCCTTCTCCTCCTGCCCCCCATCCCTCCCAGCATCAGTCTTTTGCAATGAGTCAACTCTTCGCGTGAGGTGGCCAAAGTACTGGAGTTTCAGCTTTAGCATCAGTCCTTCCAAAGAAATCCCAGGGCTGATCTCCTTCAGAATGGACTGGTTGGATCTCCTTGCAGTCCAAGGGACTTTCAAGAGTCTTCTCCAACACCACAGTTCAAAAGCATCAATTCTTCGGCGCTCAGCCTTCTTCACAGTCCAACTCTCACATCCATACATGACCACAGGAAAAACCATAGCCTTGACTAGACGAAACTTTGTTGACAAAGTAATGTCTCTGCTTTTGAATATGCTATCTAGGTTGGTCATAACTTTCCTTCCAAGGAGTAAGCGTCTTTTAATTTCATGGCTGCAGTCACCATCTGCAGTGATAACCATCCCAAATCGATGACGAACCCACAATGTTAAGTTCTCCTGCAGACATTTTATCACTCCAGGTAGAACACATGAGTAAGAACTTTTTCTTCTTTCCCCTAGATCTTAAGTGGGTTATCCTTGGGAAAAAGTCAGACAGACTGCAACAAGAAAGAGCATGAGATTGGTATGCATTTGCTCCATAGCATGGGGATGGCCTGCTTTCCTTCCCCTTTGCATTTTGGCTGATCCAAGGCGGGGGTGGGTGGTGGGTGGGAGGGGGGATAGAATCCTCTGTGAATGGTTCGAGTACATTTGCTCTAGGCAGGGGAGACAGTAGTTCTCACCAGGCAAGCTTCCTCCTCAGGCTGGTTCTGCTCAATACAAGAAAGACAGTGTAATAATAATAATAAAAACATTTTTGATTATCTCTCTTTTTAAAAAATTTTACTTTTATTTAGTTTTGGTTATGCTGGGTCTTCATTTTGGCTCATGGGCTCTTTGTTGCTCTTTAGGTTTTCTCAGGTGGCAGATTTTCTCTAAAGCAGTGGAGGGCTGCTCTCTAGTTGTAGAGCACGGGCTCTAGAGTGCACAGGCTCAGTAGCTGTGGCCCTTTTAGTTCAACCAGGGATCGAACCTGTGTTCTCTGCACTGGCAGGGGATTCTTAGCCACTGGGACACCAGGGAGGTTCTGACAATGTGCTTTAGCGTCAAGCTCCCATTGGATCGAACCTATGTTCTCTGCACTGGCAGGGGCTTCTTAGCCACTGGGACACCAGGGAGGTTCTGACAATGTGCTTTAGGCCCTAGACAGCATTGAGTCCCATTGGACTTTGATAAGCAAGTTGCTTTCTGTTTCACTTGGTCCTTTTTTCCCCCCCAAGTTCTATCAAAGGATTGTGTTGGGATTTTTCTGGTGGTCCAGTGATTAAGACTCTGCACTCCCAATGCAGGGGGCACAAGTTTGATCCCTAATTGGGGAACTAAGATCTCAGATGTGGTGAGGTGCAGCCAAAACCTCAACAGCAATGAAAAGGACAGTGAGGTACTTTTCCCCACAAGTGCACAGTACCGGTGGGAGATGCTATGCATCTGAGATTTATGTGGAAGGAAAAATTACATCAAAGATATTGTCCTTTGTCCCTGAAATCATCATGATAAATGCAACTGTAGCCTGCTTTCCTCCAATCAGCCTTCATAATCTTGTATGGCAAACAGGTCAAATTTGTCACTGCCAAAGGCAGTAGATTCTTATGGGTGGTTTTGGAAAGAGACAAATCATCAGAAAAATTTCCAAATGCTCTGCCAAGGTATATAGCTCCACACTGTTTATCTAATGGTAGAGAAATAGGGAAGTTTGGCAATTTCAATTTTATCTAAATTTTAAAACCCTCTGGAAGTTTTGAAAAATAGCAAAAACCTCCTTCTCCCCAAGGTTGAGTATGTCAAACTCTAATAGGGAGATCTATAGAACCAAGCTTGAGGAATACACCAAGAAAATGACTGTGCTATAAGGTTTTAAAAGTACGGAACCTACCCACTTGGGCATCCACATTCAATTTAATAACTCATTTGCATCATGCTGTAGAGTTAGCGAAGAACTTCAAAGAAAACACCTATATTAATCAGCTGATTTTTGTGTTAGTCTTTATTTTTCACACAAGGAAAATGAAACTTGGATGAAGATCACTGAGAAAAAAGCCTCAATCTTCAGATTCCAAATCACAATCTTTTCCATACCCCCTATGTTTCTGTTTATCTTTTGCCCTTTGTGTTGAAAGTAGGATTGGGGTAAATTTGTGAAGAGGAGCTCTGTAGACTTGGAATAGTGTGTCTACCCTTTTGTCTGAGAAAAGCAGGACTGTCAGTATTGCTGGGAATGTGTGTGAATGTTAAGTTGCTTCTGACTAAGCTAAGTCATGTCTGACTCTTTTATGACCCCATGGACTGTAGCCTGCCAGGCTCCTCTGTGCATGGGGTTTTCCAGGCAAGAATACATAAGTGGGTTGCCATTTCCTCCTCTGGGGAATCTTCCCAACCCAGGGATCGAACCCACATCTCTTATGTCTCCTGCACTGGCAGCCAGGCTCTTTACCACTGGTGCCACCTGAGAAGCCTGGGAACATGCCTGGAAATATGGGTTTGGAAATTCCTGGGGGAAGGAGAGCTATGGTGAGTTCCTCTATCACATGCAGTCTTCCTTCCATTATGGTCAGAGCTGGGACCTCCTTTATAGAACTTGGGCTCCCAACTGAAGGGAATGACATTCCTTAGTTGTGTTTTTAGGTTTAACATATGACGGGTACATAAGGAAATCAATAAACATTCTCTCCAGTTTGGAACAGTGAGAACTCTCTTCTCTCTTCTATTCCTTGTGGTTTGAGGTCGAGATTCAGCTGCAACAAGTGAAAACATCAGTCAGCTGATGATGGGACTGCTTTTGGGTTCAAAGGGATTTTTCAGTCCTTTGTAAAACCCATAACATGGTAAGGTATCACTATGTCAGCCCTGTGTACTTAAAATTAATCTCTTTGCTAGCATAATGAAAAGTTCACTGTGCCAAACTGCTCATCAATTTTAACTTTAAAAGTGTTCCCAGAGGTGGTTTGGCGTACACAGTGTCCAATGCACATATTCTCCAAAGAGGTCCAATACTCATTCTTGTGAGATTTAGCTTGGATGAGTTCTTTACTGGAGATAACAGAGTCCCCTCCTGTTAGCTAAAGAAGAAAGGACTTTATGAAGGGAGAGAGATCACTTGCAGAATCTTTGTGAAGGTTGAAGACAGAGAATTAAGACCTGAGCTTCTAGGAACATCTCCCCACCCCCGCCACCATCAACTTAAACTGCAGAACTCATCTGGTTAGGGATGGGCTGTCTTGGTCATAGTCATGGAATAAGGAAGCAGCTCAGAGTCATGCTGCCATGCCATAAACTAGTAAGACGGATGTCCCATGCCCTCTCTCCCCAGGTAGCTCAGTTCTGAATCAAGGTCTCACCGAGTGCCTCTGAAAGGCAAAACCTAAACTACATCTGGCATTCAAGGCAAATGAGGATCCAGCCTCTGCACACAGGTGGGCCTAGAAAGGGTGTGGAGTGAAGTTTGCCACAGTAGCTGCTGCAGGGCTTTAAACTGCCTCTCTGCTGTCCACCGGCATGTTAAAGAGCACAGCTGGCTTCCCTTCCACTGGTCCTCTCGTCTGTCCTCTCTGTCTATCACCCACCCATTGATCTGAGTTTTGCACTTTTGGTATCGTTTCCTTTTGCAAAACAAAACAAAACAAAAACAAAACCTGATACTGAATGTATTTGAAAGATACAGATTTCAAAGAATATATAATCACATCAGCATTATCTCACTAACATTCTAAATAATAATCCCTTAATATCACCAAATAGCTAGTTAGTGTTCACATTTTCCTAATTGTCTCATAATTTTGAAAAAGAGTGTGAATCAGGTTCCACGGAGACCACAATCTGGGTGTTAAACTAAGTACTTCAGTTCAGTTCAGTTGCTCAGTCATGTCCAATTCTTTGCGACCCCATGAACCGCAGCATGCCAGGCCTTCCTGTCCATCACCAACTCCTGGAGTCCACCCAAACTCATGTCTATTGAGTCGGTGATGCCATCCAACCATCTCATCCTCTGTCGTCCCCTTCTCCTCCTGCCCTCAATCTTTCCCAGCATCAGGGTCTTTTCATATGAGTCAGCTCTTCGCATCAGGTGGCCAAAGTATTGAAGTTTCAGCTTCAGCATCAGTCCTTCCAATGAACACCCAGGACTAATCTCCTTTAGGATGGACTGGTTGGATCTCCTTGCAGTCCAAGGGACTCTCAAGAGTCTTCTCCAACACCACAGTTCAAAAGCATCAATTGTTCGGCGCTCAGCTTTCTTCACAGTCCAACTCTCACATCCATACATGACCACTAGAAAAACCATAGCCTTGACTAGACGGACCTTTGTTGGCAAAGTAATGTCTCTGCTTTTTAATATGCTGTCTAGGTTGGTCATAACTTTCCTTTTTAAAAGTAAGCTATTCTTCAAGTATTCCAAGAATTAAAGAATGAAAAAGGATGTGACCATTAGCATGGAGCATATGAAATTAGCATGAAACCTTTTAAGGCCCCTACCCCGCAGGCATAAGTAAAATATTAAGAGAATACATAGTGTTAATAACTATTGGTTAATGGTTTAGGTGTTGGGCACTTTTGAAAGTCTCCCTCAGTGTCAGGATGTTAAGAGACAGAGGGCATGGTCAGCTTTGTCATCTGCTGAAGAGGAGTGAACACATGACTTTATCTATCCCCAGAGGCTGCAATGCCAGGGCCAGGGTGGGAGTGCGGTAGACACTTGATGAAAGGCAAGAGGTCTTGTCTGGGAATCTGGAGACCTGGATTCACATCCTAGAATAATTATTATTTAATCATGCTCACTTTTAACCATCCTTTCTTGTTCTGGAAGCCCTTTAAACTTTGTGTGTTTCCTCATCTGTAAAATAAGTAGAACATAAGTGAGTGTCTTGGGGTGATGAATTGAAAAGGATAGCCATCCTTATCCAAACAGGATTTGTCTGGCCATTCACAAGGCAGAATACTAGCTACTATGTGATCATGGCTGTGTGGCCATTCAGACGGAAATAAAACACATGTACAAAATATTCACAGTGATTACATTTTCCCCTCACCCAGAGATAGTCTTATTGCTGACTATTGGAGCCCAGTGTCTTGCTGGACACCACAAATCCCCTTGGCCCAACATTTTTCCTTCACTGACTGTGTCACAGTGCTTGGAATCTCCTTGATTCTCACGTCCTTAGTGTTCTGGTATGGGCGTTCAACTGTTGCATGGGAGAAATGATATATTATGCCATGATTATCTTCTAACACCCTGGTTAAAGTGATCTTATCTGACTCCATGGTGGATCATCTTGCTAGACTCAGTGGGAACGATCATGGCATGGCTCCATATTATAGAGAGAAAGATGGCTGGAGAGGTCCCGAAGAGACCACATTTTAGATCAAAGGGCCAGTGTAGAGGGCCTCCCCCGTAAGACGGAAGGATGGGGGAAGGACATGGAATGCCAAGTCACTAGTGGATATGTTGTTTCTGTTCTACCTTGATTGTATTTTGGAGAACTAACCTTCCCTCTTCGGGTGTGGTCTTGTTACATATCCCCCCAGTGGAATATGGGGATGGGGAGGTATGTATATGGACAGGTATATGATCTGAGCTAAGTCAGGCAGATGCTGTCTCTTAGGTACTGAATCCAGACTGGAGCAATCGAAAGACCTAACATAGCGGGCATGGATCCATCTTGATGGCGATGCCCTGAAGAGATGATTCGATAGCTCCTGCCACATAGATCCTTAGAGCTTCCCTCTGGCCTTCCTGAGCCTTCATTTTGAACTTCTTTTGATGCTTTCTGGTAAATTTTTTTCTTTCTCTTTCCCCAGCTATCTTTAAGTTAGCTAGATTTGGTCTCAGAATTCTTGGTGTCAAGCAACAAACAAAATAAGCATGAAAAGGTGAAACAAAATCTTATCTAATACTATAGTTTAGCCTTTTCCACTCTGTTGTAGCAAAGAGGTAGCTAAGACACATTACTAAATGCCCCATCTGAAAGCACTTAAATCTAATGTTTCCATAGAACTTTGGAGTTGGTCTCTCTTAAAACTCTGTGTAGAACTTAGCAGCCTATGTGGTCTTCAAATTGCTTCCTGAACAACATGGATTTACCAGGAAAGAAGGAGAACTTTGGTCTGTTTCTTGTCTCTGTCTTTTGTGGGCCATTGATTAACTTCATGCTGTTATATAGGATACATTCTCTGAGATGAGGTAAGACAGATATTTACAAAAAAAGCTACATGGCTTATAGAAAATGCCAAGAACCAAAAAGTTGAAAAAAAACTCACCCATGATCTTCTCACCAGATAATTGCTTCTTAATATTTTTTTGCTATACTTTTTTATAGTCTTTATGATCACACATAAGTATTACACATTTTATATATATTGTATATTTTGCAAAATATTGTAAATATTGTATATTTTACAAAAATGAGGTCATAATGTTTTGAAAATTTAATGATGTGAAAAAAATTAAATGTCTTGAAATTGTTGTAAATGTTGCCTAGTGGAGCCCATAGCCCACACTAAGGTCCGGCATACATTTTCATTCCCTCTTGATAAACTGGTTGAGTGACCAGGGGTAAATAAATAAATTGGGTACTTTGTGTGTGTGTGTGTGTGTGTGTGTGTGTGTGTGTGTGTGATCCAGGTTAGAGCTATTGCACAGACCTTGATGGGCTGGAAGAGTTGTGTTGAAATCTGAAATGACCTTCAGCCTGGCAGGCCTTCTGCAGTTCAGTTCCTCAGTATCAGGCTGTGCCAGGGGAGAATTGGCTAATAAGCCATTTGTTATCAATACACTAATCTCTTCCAAATACCAAACCCACAAAACTGTGCTAATGAGAACTCTTAACTTGCTTGAACGTGACTGTGAAGATCTTTCCTGGGTAGGTTTCAGAAAGTGCTGAGCAGTCTCAACTGAGCAGCGTTCCAGGGGACGGGGGACGAGATTCTGGGCCACCATTTGCTTTACCAGGACACACAAGTTCATCTGAGTGGTTGAGTCGGTAAGAATGCATTTTTTTGGAGGGAGGGATTTTGAATCATTTTGTCTCAGGGATCTTAATTACACCCGGTTTTCTTAGCTTTGGAAACCCTTTTTGCCAAAACACTACTTTTTACCGTTGCAGTCCTAAAAAGTAGGGGACCTCAGGGTGATATGGCAAGTGACATGCTAGTGTATCATTAGTGCCCTACCATTGACCTTGCAGGATTATTCTAGAGTAGGTGGGAAGTATTTGAAAATGTACAGTTCTTTATTTTTAAAAATTTACTTATTTTTTTACTTTTTGTGGTGAGTGGGCTTTCTCAAGTTGCAGTGAGCAGGGATGCTCTCTAGTTGCAGTGCGCGGCTTCTCATCGCAGTAGCTTCTTGTTGCAGAGCACGGGCCCTAGCGGCATTTGGGCTCAGCAGTTGCGGCTCATGGACGCTAGAGCGCGTGTGGCGCATGCGCTTAGGTGCTGCACAGCATGTATGATCTTCCTGGACCAGGGATCAAACTCATGTCCCCTGGCATTGGCAGGCAGATTTTTTACCGCAGGACCACCACGGGAAGTATAACAGTCCTTTAAAATATAATCACCGGTTCAACTCTCCAAGGCACATTTACCTTTTAAAGAGAGGTATACGGCATTTGCTTTCATGTTTAAATTCAGATTTTAATCATTTTCGAAGGATAGTGCGTTGAAAAAAAAAAATGGTAATATTGGGTTGGCCAAAACGTTCATTCAGGTTTTTCTATGTGAACTTTTTGGCCAACCCAATATGTTGGTGGTAGTTTTGGCAACTAAATAGAGTGGTGAAATACACGAGATATATCACTGTAATCCACGTAAGAAGTAAACTGTAATGTTAAATCAAGTGCCACTGTTGACTTGTGTAAAAGGTCAGTGGTGACAATTAGTTCAGCAGAGCAAAGGTAGAAAAGAAAATCTGTGTACACACGGGCATGTACATATTTCATATCATGTCTATTACATAGGCTCTTACCATGTAGCCACATTTCCACATGTGATCTGCATATACATGCTTTAGGGTTGAGGGGTCTAGCTGCCTGTCTGGACCATGTTTAATGGCCTTGTTTGTGCTATCTCAGCTAGCAGGAAGGCTCATAGGAACCAAAGCTCTAAGCAAGAACTAGGTTTACAAGGTCTGAAGTCTGCTACTGAAAACAACAGCAACGTACTAGCAAACTTCTTTGAGTTATCAAAATTTGAGTTATCAAAATTTTAGGTGCTCATCTTAGATGTACTTTCTGACTCAGGGCTGAGAGTGAAAGTTGTTTTGCCCTGAATTTGAAGATGTCCCTACCGGTGGTGGTGAGACTGACTGCAGTGGTGATAAATGGTGAGGGATGCCTACCCACAACCAGGAGGTACAAGAAGATGTTTCAAGCTCTTCGTCCACTCCCAGTTCAGCACTACCTCTGAAGTGTTTGCCGTCAGACCGATTAGTAACCTTTAGTCCAAGGGTTGCCAAATCAAATGATGACAAAGACCATATAGATAAGGCTCACTGGTACAGACAGTGGCAGGCTGCAGAAGGGCTGCCCCATCGAAAGGGAACAGCAGCTAATAAGCTTTACAAAACTCTTGGCACACAGGAATGCTGGCTCAGTGTTGCCATATATTATGGAATATTTTGAAAGGAAGCCTGAAAATTCATATTTGTAAATGTAGATTCTATTTTTACAGAATAAATTGTCACCTCTATCTTTCCTCTTGTTGACTAAGTCAAATTGAAACGAAAAATTGGGCCATAATAAACACAGCTGATTGTTGCCAATTTACAGCTCTTGGGGGTAGCACCATCTTACCCAAGGCTTGGGACTCCAGTCCCACCCAACTACGCAAGCTTCCTTAAGGTTAAGAAAATAGATTCTGAAGTTCCCACCTTGGTTTTGTGATTCTTGAATACTAGTCTCATACAAACTCTCTTAGGCCAGTGAGGAGCACAGACCCTTTGCTATTTTAGAACCTAATTGATAAATGCTAACATTCTAAACACTTACTACATTCCTTGTAACAAAGTATTACTGTGTCATCTCATTTTTATAAAAACTATACGATAGGTACCAAAAGTATCATCGTCACATCCCTATTTCCAGATGGGGAAACTGAGGCTCAGGGTCAGGCATAATTTCCCGGGGTCATCTAGTAAGTGGCAGACGTGAGATTTGAACTCTGACACCAGATCTCACAACCCAATTTGTAACCATATTATACTTTCTCCTGCTGCATTATGTGAATCTGCATAATTCACATATTTATGAAGCTTCTCTAGTCCCTCTGAGTTGTGATGAATTCCAGGCCTAAAATGTCTTCATGAATCAGTAAGGACATTTTCTGCTTTTGTAGCACACAATAGCATTCTCTTGATCCTCATCCTTTGACTTGGGGTTTGCAAAATGTGTGGGATCCTTCCAATCACTGAAGAGAGAAATTTCACAAATGCCTGGCTTTAGATCAGAGATGCCAATCTCCTTTTCCATGTTGTTTTCTATTCGGGTAGAAATCAAAAGTTAAGACAAGAGGTTTAAAGGCCAGGGTTAGGTGTTTCACCTCCTTGTTGACAAGTTATTTAACTGGCCACGAAGCACGGCCCTAACCTCAGCCAGCTTTCTCACAAGTACAAGCCATGTGGGTACATCAGTTATCCTTGTTGGCAGAAATGCTTCAGCCTAGACCAGTATACAGAGAGCAGCACTTCCGTAAATGAAAGCAGTATGATGTATCCTAGGAGTACATATAGGTTTTAGCTTTGGTGTCAATACCAGATGACGTGTGGGGGCTCCCAAGATGAGCACTGTGCTGAAAAGCATTTGGAAACCCCATGTGAATTCATCGCACAGTGCTGTAATTGATTGGTCATGTCTTCCATGAAGACATGGAAGATATGGGACGTGGACCTAGCGGCATTCCTGGCACAATCTGTTCTATGAAAGAGCTAAGATATCTTTGCCTTTGCAGCTTGAAACCTGTGTATTTTGTTTTTCTTTTACCTGTCTCTTTCACAGTTCTCCTTCTGACTCTTTTCCTTGGAAAAAATGGCCAAACGCACCTTTTCCAGCTTCGAAATATTCCTGATTTTCCTCCTTGTGATAACGACAGGGATCACGGTGGCTCTTCTCAGCCTGTTGTTTATCACCAGTGGGACCATTGAAAATCACACAGGCAAGTATCGTGAGTACTCTTAGATGCTGTTCCTAGCCAGTAGGAAATGTCTTCATTGTGGGGAATACCAAGGCAAGAAACAGTGTACTGATACTGCTGATAATAGGGCAGTTCACGGTGTACTTAAGCACCAAGGGATGATCATCCAACCTTTCCATTAGTTGCTCTTTACACAATGATAGCAATTTTTATCACGTTTACCTTTGCTCCCAAATAGCCAGTGTGGTGTTCTGACATGCACTTATTTGTTTCGCTTTTCCATTGATCTAAGTACAGCTTAGGAGTCTTCAAGGCCCAGTAACTCCTGAGCCTCTTCTTTTTCTCTTTGCCTTCTTTCTGGCATCATCTTCTCCTGGGGGGCAAAAGGAGAAGGAAAGACCTGCTGAATGTCAATTAGTCTGTGAAACTTTAGAGAAGGGATCTTGAACTCAAATGCTGTGAAGGTCAATCAAGTTCCATAAAGGAGGGGAGGTGGCCCATGGTGGGGGCAGGTGTATTTCTGGTGAAGAGGGTCCACAGGCCCTCCTGAGTGCCAACTGTTGTCATGGTGTCACATGGACTCAACTCTCCTGAGTTTTCAGTGAAAGCTAGAAACTGGGGGAGGCAGTTTAGATCCCTTCCAATTTTTTTTAACCTTGGAAACTAATTTAGATTTTGGAAACTATCTAGGCTACATTTACAGGCAATCAGGTCCATAGGCCTTTGATGGTGCCTCTTCTTTGATAGGTTATATACCTAATAAACCTGCAGAGATTTTCCTGCTGAGACAATTGCTTCTCAGCAGGAAAGCTATGACAGACAGACAGTGTGTTGAAAACCGGAGACATTACTCTGCCAACAAAGGTCCGTATAGTCAAGGCTCTGGTCTTACCAATGGTCACATATGGTTGTGAAAGCTGGACTGTAAAGAAGGCAGAGCACCAAAAAATTGATGACTGTGAACTGTGGTGCTGGAGAAGACTCCTGAGGGTTCCTTGGGCAACAAGGAGATCAAACCAGTCAATCTTACGGGCATTCAACCCTAAATACTCATTGGAAGAACTGATGCTGAAGTGCCAGTATTTTGATCATTTGATGCACACAGACAACTTGTTGGAAAAGTTCCTGATGCTGGGAAAGATTGAGGGCAGAGGAGAAGAGGGCATCATAGGATGAGATGGCTGGATGGCATCACTGATGCAATGGACATGAACTCGGGCAAACTTCGGGAGATGGTGAGGGACAGGGAGGCCTCGTATGCCGCAGTCCATGGGGTTGCAAAGAGTCAGACATGACTTGGTGGCTGAACAACAACAACTAATAAACAATACAAAAGACAGGTGGGGATTGAATGCTTTGACCAAAGTAAAGGGTGGGCTTTACAAACAGGCTGCCTCTATCGTTTTGCTAGATTCCAGAGATTGGAATTGACATATAAACACTGCTGTGTATAAAATAGGAAACTAATGAGAACCTACTGTGTAGCACAGGAAACTCTACTCAGTGCTCTGTGGTGACCTAAATAGGCAGGAAATCCAAAACAGAGGGGATATATGTATACATACAGCTGATTCACTTTGCTGTGTAGTAGGAACTAACACAACATTATGAAGCAAATGCATTCCAACAAAAGGGGGGAGGGCGGAGAGAGGGCTGTCCTCAGGCCCCCTGGAGAAAGAGGCAGTGTTGTTCAGCTCAGTTTTCTCTTTTGCAGCCTCTTCTCTTTTCCAGTGTGTTCTCTACTTGTCTTCATATTTTAGATTCCCTGAAAACCCAGAGAAACAGAGATCCTCTTTTCTGGCAGTGGACAGAATGAGTTTTATTGCTAGAAATGAAAGAATCCATGGGACTTCACCTAGTTTTCTGTTTCAAAATTAGAGAATCTAGAGTCTGAGGCTCAGAGAGGTAATAGTGAAAATACTAGCCACTGTTTTCATTTAGTGTACAGGTGTGTTTAGTTGCTCAGTCGTGTCCGACTCTTTGCGACCCCATGGACTTTAGCCCGCCAGGCTCCCATGTCCATGGGATTCTCTAAGCAAGAATACTGGAGTGAGTTGTCATTTCCTTCTCCAAGGGATCTCCCAATCCAGGGATCAAACCCAAATCTCCTGCACTGCAGGCAGATAAAATGAGAAATTTACATAGAATGCTTACCATAGTGGTTGATGGGAAGCAATCCTTTAATAAACAATAACTTCTACGATGAAAATAGTAAGCATTCTATGTAAATTTCTCATTTAATTCCTACAAAACTCCCATAAAGGTAGGTGCTAGCCTTAGTGCCATTTTAGACATCTGAAACTCCGAGATGGAAAATAAGCCGCTTGGCTATGTGACTAGATTCGGCGTTGGCCTGCACCACATTTCTATGTTGGTATCAGTGAGGCAGTAGCGAAGGTGTCTATTTCCTTCCTTGCAATACTTGATGTTTTGTAGAACACTTGGGCTTAGGGGTGGGAAGGCATGGATTCTAACTGCGCTTAAATGTGGATGAAAGAGCAGCTGATTCTGAGTTGGAGGGTGTGATTGGGCACGTGATTCATCATATGCTTTCTGTGGAAACTTGGTTAAATCATTTCTCCGGGTTTCAGTTTCTTTATAAGTAAAATGTAGGTGATTGAATGATGTGATCTCTAAACTTTCTTGAGTTCCAGAATTCTGGAACCCAGAAGAAGTCTGCTGTTAATCTCTTGCCTAAGTACTTTCTGACCATTAATACATGTAACACTGACATGTGTTCCTTTGGCCAACTCTGGCTGTTTTCTGGAGTAGAAACAGACAAAATGAAATATATAAGATGTCTAAATGTGTAAATAAAACTGAGGCTATATGTCAGCCATTGTTCTAAATTTTGACTATGTATTAAGATATTAATTGTCAATAAACCCTAGTAAGTAGGAGATGATTCACGTTATGAGAAAGTTATGTTACTTTTCTTCACAGATGAAAAAAGTTGGGGTAAAATAGATTAAGTCACTTATTCAGCTTGTAAAGGTACAGTTAATTTTCAAACCCCAGTTGTTTCTGACATCTGCCGTTTTAGTCTCTATCCCATTTTGCCTCCCTTATATTGGGGTGTGTGTGTAATGTTAATATAGGGTATATATATTAATGTGCATACCTATGTGGTGATATGAGAACAGTTGACATAAGGTGGGACTGTGTTAGCAAGTATACAATAATCTAAGTTGCCTTAAGAATAAAAGATCTAGGTTGCATTAAGAATAAACATCTAGAGCAGGGTAGAGACAGTTGGGGTTACATTCTGGAGGTAAGGGGTTGAGCTGGATTTGGGTAGGGTGGAAATGAACCCCTGTAAAATGTAGTGGAGATTGACTGGTAAAACAGAGAGGAGTAAGGTCTCTGGATGGAGAGAATATTAGAACCCAGAGGCCGGGTTTAATAGACTGTGTGCCAGGAGCCTGGTGCCTGATTTGTTTGGCTGGAGTAGAAGTGCCAGGTGAGTGAATGAAGGGCTACAGGTTTAACAGGAACAGCCTGAGGGAGAAGTTGAAGGACATTTGTCAGAGACCTTTATTGTTAGGCTGAAACATTTCTGAGCCATGAAAAAGATCCTCCTTGGGATTATGATATAAACCAAGTTCCTGAGATGTGTCTCACAGTGTATCTTGAATGTAAGAGAATATACAGAGATTCTTCCTTAGGAAGCTGAATCTGTGTGTCCTAACTGAGGCCAAGTGTGTGGGTTGAAATGTTGTTTTAAATATTTTATTTTGGTTTTTGATTCAGGTTTTCCATCCACCCAGGGCCCTCCAGCTACCCAGAGCCCTCCAGCTACCCAGGGCTCTGCAGCCCCTCAAAACTCAACACCCTCCCGGGGCCCCACAACTACCCAGGCATCTCCAACACCCAGCACCCCAGAGCCTACCCTGTTTCAGAACTTCAGTGGCTACCATATTGGTGTTGGGCGAGCTGACTGCACAGGACAAGTATCAGATATTAATTTGGTAGGTAAATCATGGGATCCTTGAAGAGACTGTGAAACAAATGATTTTATTATTTAATACTCTGCATTTATTCCTAATTGTCATGTCTTAATCTTCTCCATTTGTATTGCCTTCACTGCTATCTAACATTTTGAATATTGTACTATAAGGAAGAGGGACCTTTTAAGCACAACTCCCTTGTAAATTCAACTGGCCCTTTTTTTATGAATGAAAGTGGCAGGGTGGGCAAACTCTGATACTACAGGGGATGGGCAGGTACCCTAAATGACTGAAGCAGGCCAATACAAGAGAAATGTCTAGTAAATCCGAAGTGTGGGGGGCAACAGAAAGTGGTGGGGACTGTGGTACAACTAGAAAGTCTGAGTGGTTTTAGCGATCATTGCCATGTAAGAGTGTGAAACTAGGGCTGCCTCACCTTACAGTTTTTTAAAGAGAAGCCAGGGCTTCCCTAGAGGCTCAGACAGATTAAGAATCTGCCTGCAAATGTGGGAGACTGGGGTTCGATCCCTGGGTTGGGAAGATACCCTGGAGAAGGAAATGGCTACCCACTCTAGTATTCTTGCCAAGAGAATTCCATGGACAGAGGAGCCTGGCGGGCTACAGTCCATGAGGTCACAAAGAGTCGGACATGACTGAGAGACACAGAGAGAGAGAGAGTGAAAACGCTTCTGGATTGAAAATCTGAGGTTTTAAATCTCTCTGTTGGAGAATGTAAGCAACTCTAGTTAAAACCGGAAATCTGGTGTGATCCAACACTGTGTTAGGCAAGTAAAACCGGTTTCGGGGCCAGGGGTGGCCTGTGGGCTGCTGGCATGCAACCTCCTGGCGGTGACGTTAGACACACACTTCTAGCTACCCTTTCCTAGGGAATCAGAGCATGAGATTTCCTGATAGGATTTTTCCCCCCTCCAACCAAATAATCTTTAGATTCTAGGAAGTATTCCTTGTTGTATGTTCTGAAAAGTGGCTCTGGAATGTAAACTTTAAATGAGCACTTGCATGAGGGATAAGGCAAGCAGCAGAGCGACCATGCTGAAGACCTGGGTGCAGCTTTTATGGGTACGCTTCATGACATGGTGAGAGAAGGGGTTTAAGATTGATGTATTTGGTGGGCTACAACATTGGGAGGGGCAACATTGTAAAAGCCAGGGTGAGGTACCCTCAGTAAAGATAACTGTGTCCTAAAGAAACCATTTTCTTTAGGGAAAAAAAAAAAAGCCACACACCAGACAACCAAAGTGAAGAGGCCTTCAGTTTTCAGGGTATTCCTGGAAATGTAGGATGATAGTTGAGGAAGTATTTCCTTCTGTAGTCCTTACATAGGCTGGAGAAAAGATCCTGTTTCAAAGAACAGAAAAACCCGAAAGGTCTCCAGCATTATAACACAATTCCCAAGTCACACCAGCTCCTGCCTTGCCCAGAGGCCAGCGAATAACTTCTTCCAACCCGGCCATTGCTTTGCTTCTATCTACACAGAACAGTAAAGACTTTTTTTGTGAGTGTGATATTGGCTTTACTCTTGAAAACACATATCCTGTCTCACTCAGAGCCACAGTGTCACATGGATTGCTTTGCTTTGCCTACGTAGTCTCTTGTGTGTTTGTGCCTGGCTTCTGGTAGCAGGGGAATGAGAAGAAGTGAAGGGTGGTCTGATGCTCTCTTCCTTTTTAGATGGGCTACGCCAAAACTGGCCAGTATGCACGGGGCATCCTCACGAGGTTGTACAGTCGTGCGTTCATCATGGCGGAGCCGGATGGGTCCAATCGCATAGTGTTTGTCAGCATCGACATAGGCATGGTATCCCAGCGACTCAGGCTGGAGGTAAGTGAGAAAGAGTTGCCGTGGTTTAAAGGTAAAGCCTGCAGGTGAATTTAACTAAGTATCTAAGCTCTCCTGGGTTTCTCACCCAGTGAATTTCCACTACCCTCAGGGTTATAAGCTCTTGACAATCCAGCTGATAATCAAGTGAGGAGGATGAGCCTCATTATTCCATTGTAAGTCAGCTTGGTCAGAACTTGCTTTCCATACTGCTGATGGCTTGTCATCATCATTAATGCCAATATATTTCACAAGCTTATTATGTCCCAGGTTACTTTCCTGTACACTGTCATTTAATCTTCCTTGTTAGAAGTCTGAGAGTGCCAATTAATTATTAACCCTTCCCTCAAGGTTTTAGACAATTGAAAATAGTTGCAAGGAATGAAAGAGAATTCAAATGCAACTCTAAGATGAAATTGGCCATAAATTGCTGAAGCTGGGTGAAAGGCACATTGTACTATTCTGATGTGCCCATGTTTGAAAATGTCCATAATAAAATTTAAAAGAATACAACATTAGCTCTCTTAATCTCTAAACTGTATTGTAGAATATCGCAGGGCCTGTGATTTTCCCCCAATTTAGATCATGTTACCCCACTGTGGGAAAGATGAGCTCAGCAGCAAGGTACCTGGGAGCCCTGGGCAGGCAGCTCGTAAGATGCAAGGGGCAAAGGAAGGAGAGAGAAATGGTGATAGACAGATGGACTTCCAAGTCTGTCTCTCAGCCAATTTCTAGACCCTGATCCAACTGTATTTTCTCCACGGATCAGGACACAGAAAGAAAGTATACTCTCAGTGTCTTCTCACATATTCACAAATGTGAGAAAGAGGAGAGTCTAGAACATCCAGAATGATGGCCATCAAATATCCACTATTCAGTGTCATGTTCTATTAACTTCACCAAATAAACAGTTGCTCCTCTTGTGTGAAAGGGCTGTGTGAAGGAGCCAGGAAGAGGGGTGACGAGAGAGCTTAAAAACATGTCTCCATTGTCACCCACTTATGGGGAGTAGGATGGGAGCCTCTCACATCTGTGGAAACATGCTGAGCAGAGAATGCAGTGATTTTCCAAGCCCTGCACTTACCACAACTATGAGGTGGATCTGTTGTTATCCCCAATTTATAGATAAAGAGACTGAGTCAGAGAAGGTTGAGTAACTTTCCAAAGTTCATGCAGTTAGCAAGTGGTAGAGCTGAATTCTGAACACATATATATGCCTGGTACCAGAGCCTACATTCTTAAAAGGAGGTCATTCTATTATCTTGGAGAGCACTGACTTTTTGCAAGGCACTTTGTTGGTCACTTCAGGGGGCACACAGCTAAATGAATCATAAGCCATGTTGACGAACTCACTACCTAGTCGGGGGATTAAAGGAAGGACTGTACCAGAAATACACAACTAATTTTAATTTATTGGAATAAAGGACAATGGTTTATTATAGTTATCTATTCATGAATAATAAATAGCTCCTCCCAAATAGGGACTTAATGAACATCTGTTGTTTTATCTCATCATTCTGTGGATGAGGAATTCAGAGCTGGCTTAGCTAGGTGGTTCTGAATTAGGGTAGTTGGCAGTCAAGGTGTTGGCAAAGGCTGCAGTCATCTGAAGGTTCAAGCAGGCTAAAAGGTCCACTTTCAGGATGATCCACTCTTGTGGCTACTGACCGTTTCCTCATTGTCCATATCCTCATGACAGAGCAACTGGCCTCCCTTACAGTGAGTAACTCAAAAGAGCAGTGGAAATGACACTTGAATGGGTAGAGTTTTATTTATTTAATATTTGTTGTTATTTATTTGTTTGGCTGCACCGGGTCTTACTTGCAGCATGTGAGATCTAGTTTCCTGATCAGGAATTGAACCCAGGCCCCCTGCATTGGGAGCATGGAGTCTTAGGCCCTGGACCACCTGGGAAGCCCCTGAAAGAGTAGAATTGGTTGATTTGGGGGAGAGAGCTATCAACTCAAGGGGACAGCTTGATTTGTACATGTACAAATCATATACACAGAAACACAGGGAGAAATGCAAATGGAGATATGCCTGGAAGATATGTTGGTCATAATTTGTAGGTCTCTGGAATGCTTGGTTGTTAATGATTCTAGGTGATGGAGATTCTTAGGAAACTTTTGCAAGGAAGTTATGCAAATACAATTCTACTTTAGGATGATTAATCAGACAGTGATGTTTGAGGTGGGTTGAAATAGACCAGAACTAGAGGTGAAGACACACATTGGGAGAGTCCTTAAATTAACATCAAGGCTCTACCGATGAGAGTTCAGTTGGGAAAACAGTTATCACACCAGGCATTTCAAACAGGGGATAAGGAATGGGGAGATTTCACAAGGTGTTAGAAGGCTAAAAGAACTGGAAAGGGAAACTAACACTGCAGGAAGGATTCCCACTTTTCCTGGCAATTCCCCCCTGTATTGTGTAATGCTGGCAGAAAAGTCTTAAGCCAGGGGGACAGCAGTGAGACTATATGGTGCTAGAAAGTCAAATGTTAATGTGATTTGGGGATGAGTTGGCATAAGAACTAACACTTAACATAGTTCCTGTGATAAATCAGGTATTGTTCTAAGTGCTCCATATATATGAATTCATTTAATCCTCAAAAAAACTGTATGAGGGACATACTATTATTCTGTCATTTGACAGATTGGGAAACTGAGTGTCAGGGGACCAAGTAACTTGTCCAAGGCTACACAGCTAGGAACCATCAGAACCGGGATTCAAACACTGACGTCTTCCTGCTCGAGAGTATGGTCATTACCACTGCACTATAATGTTTTTTCTGAAGAATCAAAAACGGTTCTGATTGGGAAATGGTGGGGTCATTAGTGGAAATAAGACTTTGAACTTCTGTCCTCTCCACACTCTACCTTTGGGGGTACAGTATGGAGGGGATGGGGATTTAATGTGTTGGGTTAGAGACCACTATCCAGTCAATAGTTAGCACCATTTAACCATCTCTTCCAATGTTTACTTCCCCCCTGCAATTTGAGACCCAGAAGAAAGACTTTGAAATGAACCCACTTACTTATCCCAAGTTAATCCAAGGGGAAAGTGTGAAAAATAAATCTAACTAGACTAGTGCCATTAAGTTTATTATAACACCCAATTTTAGTCAGGTTCTCAGTCTCACCTTTAAGAGTGATAACATTTTCAGCACGGAGAAAAGATTAAAGAAAAGATCTCCAAGCAGTGATGCTGGACAGGAAAACAGAATGACTTTTCTAGCTCTTTCTATGTCACGTTTCCAAGAGTGTCAGCAATAGGAAATGGAATGGAAACTGAAGTCAATTGAGCTATAGACATTAATATAACTTTATAGGTCTATGATAAAAATACCCCTCTTTTCATGAAGTAGGAAACATGCTACTTATAATGGTTATTGGCAGGCATTGTTATTAGATGATGGAGTCTTTAATTTTTTTCTTTTTTCCAGAAGTCTCACATGTCTGACTTCATCTCAGAGACTATAGTTTAGGAGAAGATTTCTGTGAGCTGTTTGTAGTCTTTTCATTTTAAAATTCAAGATTCATAATTTCTATGTTTTTAAGAGCTTGATTCTTGCATAGAATGTACTTAATGTACTTAATTCTAAAAATCCTGTTATAGTTCATTAGAAATAAAAATGGGTGGGACATTAGAGCTTTAAAGTTGACTGGCAGTTCTTTCTTTTCCACGATCTTCTTGCCTTGGTTACAGAATTGTAAAAATATCAGCTTCTATTTTTAATAAAACTTTTATTTTATATTGTGGTGTAGCCAGTTAACAATGTTGTGATAGCTTCAGGTACACAGCAGAGCGACTCGACCATACATATATACTTATCCATTCTCTACTAAACTCTCCTCCCATCCAGGCTGCCACATGACATTGAACAGAGCTCCCTGTGGTTTCTGGTAGGTCTTTCTTGGTTAAACCATTTTAAGTATAGCAGTGTAGAACATCAGCTTTTTAACTTTGCTTAAGCTTTCATGTTGTCCATTCATTGATGATTTCCTCTTCTCCCTACAGACATTTCTTCATGAAGCAGTAATAGCTACTGTGTAAAAGAATTTGTAAGAGTGATGAAGAGTTGGGCTGGAATTAGAATCAAACAGAAAGAATATGGAACCTTACTGGGATGGAAAATGTGGGCTTGTAATGTTGGTCTTTATTGCTGTTCAGTCACTCCGTTGTATCCTACTCTTTGTGACCCCATGGACTGTCCATGGGGTTCTCCTGGCAAGAATACTGGAGTGGTTTGCCATTTCCTTCTCCAGGGAATCTTTCCAGATCAGGGGTTAAAGCTGTGTCTCCTGCATTGGCCCACAATGCAGATTCTTTATCACTGAGCCACCAAGGAAGCCCAGTGTTGGTCTAATTACTTTCAATTTCCTTTCCACATTTTCCTGATATGGTATGGTTGCTTACGTGGATGTGGTAAACCTAGCAATCAGTATCTGAGGCATGGAGAGGTTAAGGAGACGAGATGGTTTGTGATATCTCTTCCTGATTCAATGACCACATGACTAGAATAAGCGTGGGGGAGCTCTTTACCTAAAATAGAAGAAGTTACATTGATGTGTTTATGTAGGATCAGTAGGTAACACACCAGTTGCTGCTGCTTCCTTACATACCCGTGGTGTGCTGGAACCGGCTGGTACCACCTCATGAGGGTTGATTGTTAACTATTTAGAAACTTTGTGAACTGGTGGTTAAACTTTTGGTAGCTTGAAATTCACTATGGTGAGAGTATTTACACCATGGAAATTGGCAGATAATACAAATAAGGGTTTTCTTTTATCTTTCAGAAAAACTGTTTATCAGCATACTACTGCCTATACCATACTCGAAGTGGACAGCACTGCTAATCAAAAAAGGCACTCTTTGGGGTCTTCCCTGGTGGTCCAGTGGTTAAGATTCTGTGCTTCCATTGCAGGGGCCTTGGTTTTGATCCCTGGTCAGTGAACTAAGATCCTACATGCCCCATGACATGCCACCCCCACCCCAAAAGTACTGTTTTTTGCTAAGCCCAGATTTGGATTCAGAATCCTTCTCAGCATACTACTTCTGATAGTAGCCACCCACAAACAGGACTAAATGCACGAGATAAGCAGTATTTGCCAGCTCTGACATAAATGAGTTTTCACTTTTGTCCCTGGTATTAGGTTATAGTATCTTACATTGAGGAAGGTTGCTTTGGGATTGACACTTTTGCTGGAACATTTTAATAATTTTTGACACAAAAAAGTCAAAACATCTTTCACAAACCGCACTGATACCAAGCTTTATATTTCAGATGATTAAAGCAAAATTAGAAATAGGTATTCAGCACTAATGCAGTATTTTGAAGTCGATTATATTTCAATAAAAAGAGACATTTTAGCCAAAAAAAAAAAAAAAAAAAAGAGAGAGAGAGAGAGAGAAATAGGTACTCGGCAACATCACTAATTTTCTGTTGTTTTCTTGATGTGTGTATATCCTCCAAAGATATTAATTATTTATTATTTCTTTGGATGTTCATTGACTAATTCAATGAACACTTACTGACTCTTTGAATTAGGTATCTACTGCTGTGCAGCAAGTCATCAGAAAACTCAGTAGCTTAAAGTAACAATAATTATGTATTATTGCTCAGGATTTTGGTGAATGGCTGTGTTAGGTGAGTCTGACTTGTGTGAGAGCCACAGTCACATGTCGTTACTTTTGTTATCATGAGGTTTGACTCGAGATATTGGCTGCGACTGCAGGTGTTTGAAGCTTGACTGAGCTGCAGGATCACCTTCTATGGTTGCTCACCAAGTGGCTGGCAAGTTCATGATGGCATGATGATTCCTTTCCCCATGGACCTACCCACAGGGTTGCTGGGGTGTTCTCAGGTCATAGCAGGCGGTCTTCCCCAGACCAAAAGTATAAGTGTTTGTGTCTGGGAATACTGAGTTCTTCATTTTGGGAAATGAGACAGTAAAGGGGCTTTTTCCCCTGTCTGTTCACTGCTCCCAGGGTGCTTGCCCCACCCAACTCTGGCATTCCATGACCATCTTGCTCTCTTTGGTTAAGCCTCTGATGAAAGATAACATCTCTGGAAAGATCTTTCCTCACTAATGCCTATCACATTCTTTTTCCTTACCTAGCAATATTTTTTCTTATCATTTATCACTCTGTAATATAATATTACATGTTTATCTTTCCCTCACTAGAATAAAAACTTTTTCAGGGTAGGGACCTCATATGTCCCTAGTACTTAAAACAGTGTCTGGACAATGAACTGGTGAGATTCCTAAGTCAATAGGGAGACTTGGATCTAGAGTCTGACTCTGCTATTTGTTATATCACTGGGCAACTTATTTTACTTCTGGACACATCAATGTTCTTAGCTAAAAGATAAGATTAAAAACACCTACCTCTTGGTGGTGTTATAAAGATTTTTAAATGGCATGATGTAATACCTAGCATTGTGCTTGCACACGGCAAGAATCTATAAAATGTTAGCAATTGCAATTGTTGATGTCGTTGTTCCTGAGATGATGAACTCAAGCACAGAGTGAAAGGTCTCTTGACGGGGATGTCCGGCGCAGTGATTAGCCTCATCAGAGCTTTTTTCAGGCTAAGCACCTGCGTTATTCCTCTTCTTAGTTCTGATTGTTCTTTTTTTTTCTTCAAGGTCCTGAGCAGGCTGCAGAATAAATACGGCTCCCTGTACAGAAGAGACAATGTTATTCTGAGTGGCACTCATACACACTCGGGTCCAGCAGGATATTTCCAGTACACGACATTTGTAATTGCCAGTGAAGGATTTAGCAATCGAACTTTTGAGTACATGGTCACTGGCATTGTGGAGGTAGGCAAGGGGACTTAGAGGCAACTGTTGTTTAGCATAGCTTACAGCACCTTAGGAGAGGTCTCTTATGACACAGAGAGTTCCTATAGGATCTTGGATACCAGCCCAGAATGACACCAGCCCTGTGGCTCTCCAGCTTTCATCCCATAGCAGGGATAAGTTGGAGACGAAAGAAATTGTCCACAGGGCCCTTCTATTTATATCAACTAAGTTCTTATGCACACTAGGATTTCTAACTTTACAACTTTTTTCTTTTTTAACCCATAGAGCATTGAGATAGCACACAAAAATATGAAACCAGGCAAAATCTTTATCAATAAAGGGACTGTGGATGGTGCACAGATCAACCGAAGTCCTACTTCTTACCTTTGGAATCCACAGTCAGAGAGAGCAAGGTGAGGGGTCCACTTATCGGAATGAAATGCATGTGCTTTCCTTTAGGAACTATTAACAAAATCTAAGAACAGTGTTGTTAGTTGATGGATATGGTGAGAGCCTGAAAGAGTATTAAAGCTGAAATAATTTAAAAGCATGTCTATAATCTAAGACAACCAGAAATGAGACTGTAGAAGCATAGAAAAACCTGTGTACGCATCTTCCCACTTTGCTGGCTGTGGGAATTGGATGTGAATGTTTGAAGGACTCTAGGCTTTCAAATCAGGTGCACCTGTGGTCTTGTCTTTATCACTTTGTAGGTGTGTGACCTTTATTGATTTACTTAAACCTTAATTTCTTGGCTCTCAGCTTCTCCATCTATAAAATATAAAAATATGCATAACATATTTGTTCAATTAATGAATAGCTCTTTTTATTACATTATTCAGAAGAAATCATTTTAGTCCAGGGGAATGTAGGAAGATAGATAAGGTAAAAAAATAAAGAAGTTGGCATGAAGAGCAAGCCATGAAACTGGCATAATTGAATGGGACAACTTAAGAAAGGCCATTATTTAAAATTTTTTTAATGTGATAAACTGGGTTTTTGACAGAAGAGAAGTACTTGGTTACTATGGCAGAATAAGATAATATCTCAGTCCAACCTGATATTTTACATTTGTCTACATATTTTTTGATAGATTTCAAAGTTGATTTTTAGAAAATATACTCTGATTTCCCTTCAAAAGACATAAAAGAACACTTGAAGTTGTAGGTCAGGCATGCTTTTGATTTTGCACATTCCCTGCTATTTTTAAGAGATTTCAATAAAATTTTACATGAATAGAAATTTCAAAAACTAATCCTTTCCATGAGAAATAATATATGTCCTATAATATTTCAAAAATGTATATTTCATCTCCAGTTAGCTGACCTATGCCCCTAACTTTGGTCACATTTGCAAACATTTCTTTAGCTAAGAAATAAGACCCTGGATACAGTTCATAGGATTACAGGTGTCAGGGAACCTTGCTTACTGAGAGTCATTTTGTTTTCTGTGTCAGCTTCTGCTTCGTCATACACAAGGGCCAGGCTCTAGCCTAGAACTCACTAAGTTTGTTTATTTTGCTGACTAGGTATTCTTCAAATACAGACAAGGAAATGGTGCTCCTGAAAATGGTAGATCTGAATGGAGAAGAGCTGGGTCTTATCAGGTACTGTTTACTTTTTTTAAAAAAAAATTCTGTTTGGATAAATTTCTTTGTATTACAGAGAGGGGAAAAGGAGACCAGAATATTGGCAGCAGAGGCTAAGAATTGGCTGAGTGTTTGAGTTGGAGCTGGGATCCAGCCATGGGCCCTCGGGTATGGTTCTCAGCATCCTAGGTCTAATAAAAGGATTATATGAATGAAGGATCTGAGTGAAGGAGTTAAGCACAGTGTCTGACATATGATAGACTCATAAATCTAAATGCTAGGGGTTATTACTGTATCAAGATCTCATGTGGAGGTTATTATTACTTTATCAAGAGAATCATAGATAGAGGACAGTGATCTCTTGGAAATGAGAAAACAATCTGACCAACCAGGCAAGTGACTATGAGTTTGAGGTTATTGACCTTTGTTTTTCTAAAAGGAATGTGTGTGTGTGTGTGTGTGTGTGTGTTAGTTGCTTAGTCGTGTCCGACTCTTTGCAACCCCATAGACGGCAGCCCACCAGGCCTCTCTATCCATGGGATTCTCCAGGCAAGAACACTGGAGTGGGTTCACATTTCCTTCTCCAAAAGGAACTACAGCAAGAAAGAAAGTGAAGTTGTTCAGTTGTGTCCGACTCTTTGCGACCCCATGGACTGCAGCCCACCAGGCTCCTCCATCCATGGAGTTTTCCAGGCAAGAGTACTGTGGTGGGTTGCCATTTCCTTCTCCGTCTAAAAGGAATAAGTTAAGTCTAATGCGGTACAATGCCAATTAGTGATGAAAGCAGAACCGAGACCACCCGATGGAAGCAGATGAGGTAAAATTACAGCTTGGCAGAGACTTTAGGCTCCATTTTATATGTAAGAAAAGACATGGATTTTGTTTTCTTTGACAATAAGTCATTTGTATTCCTATGTGATTTGGGTTGCTCTGATTGAACTGGCTAAGGAGTTGCCTGGGTAGGAAACAGTCCCAGACACTTTGTCCAGTGGACTTCCAGATTGATGCACGAATGTCCTAAGGAGGTGGATGATAACACATGGGTGCCAGGGTCAAATGGCTTGGGTTCATTCTGGACTCTCATTCTTGGCAGCTGTGTGACTTTGGTCAAGTTTCTTAACTTCTCTGTGTCTGTTTTCTTACTCTAAAATTGAGGGATAAAATGAGTCCTTAGATATTGATACTAACTTTGTAAAGGAACTAGGGATCTATCAGGGAGGATTATAAACTATCTAGGTGAAAGTTTCTATGTGAGTAAAATTAAGTAACTTGAAAGAAATAAGAGGTGAAGAGAAACATTAAAGATTATGATTAATCAGTTCAGATACTAGGGGTGGCCCTAACTGCATGGAGAACACACAGTGGCAAGGAGTTCATGTTTCCGTCTTAGACACAGGTTTTCAGATTTGAATTCAGGCCCCAGCCCTGCCACTTACTAACCCTGTGTCTTGAGGAAAGTAATTTATCTACTTATACGTCAAACTATCCTGTTTGAAAATGAGACTAGTAATAGTACCTCTTAGGATTATTTGAAGATTAAATGAGATAAAGCATGCAAAACTCTAGTTCTGTGCCTGACATAGAAAGAATTTAATAATTTTAACTGAAAGGTAAGAAGTAAATAACACAGTACCTCTTCTGAAAATTCCATTACTGGAATATTGGTGTGCTTGAACTTCTTAGCATTGGAGTTAGTTCTTTGGGGTTAAAGTGAGGTCATTAAAAATTCCCTGATAAAATAAACATTATTATGTGGGTTGATGTAATACAATTCATTCTTTGAGTACAGTTAATTCATCTATTGATTAGTTGCCACCTAGCTTTTAACGCAGTAGTCTTCGTAAATATCAGACATGCAATTATGTTCTTGAGGTATATTGTTATGAATCAAACATAGACCCTATCTTCAAGAGTCTTACAGGCTAGTGGGATGGTTAGGGCTGGAGAAAGAGACAGAGACAGGCAGACAAGTAATCATAATATAAATCAGACGGTTGTCAGTGCTATCACTTGGGAATTTAGAGGTACTGAGCTCTACCTGGGAGCGTAGTGGAAGGCTTCAAAGAGGAAATGACATTTGAACTGGACTTGAAGGAGCCATGGGATTTCTCAGGGGGCCATGAGAAAACTACATTATGAGGCCAGAGTATAGGCTTAGGTTAGGGAGTAGGTGAGAGATGAATCTGGAAAGGTAAGCTACCTCTCGATTTTTGAGCACCTTTTGGGGAATTTGGTTAGGAGACAGTCAGGATAAGAACACGTATGTATGACTGGTGCTGCTAAGCCGCTTCAGTCGTGTCCGACTCTGTGCGACCCCAGAGACGGCAGCCCACCAGGCTCCCCCGTCCCTGGGATTCTCCAGGCAAGAACACTGGAGTGGGTTGCCATTTCCTTCTCCAGTGCATGAAAGTGAAAAGTGAAAGTGAAATCGCTCAGTCGTGTCCGACTCTTAACGACCCAATGGACTGTAGCCTACCAGGCTCCTCCGTCCATGGGATTTGCCAGGCAAGAGTACTGGAGTCGGGTGCCATCACCTTCTCCAGTATGTATGACTAGTTAGATGGAAAATCCCCAAATTTGTTAGAAAAAGATGTCTTTTCCCTTATAGTTTCTACCTAATTCTTGGCTGAATGACTGAGATCACTCACGATTCCCTTTTACTAGTTTCTGAGTCATTGAACGATGCCAAGAGAACACTTAGTGATATTTTGGGGGCCAGGTGTTCTTTGCTTCCTTGCATGTAACGATATAATATATCTGGAAGTCCCAGGGTCAACTGTCAAGGTTATAATGATGCTTCTCCATCTGCTGTGCTTAACAGCCTGCAATAACTTTCTATTGTTTCTATAGCTCCCGTATGTTATCCTTGATGTAATTGCCCTTGCAATTGCCTCTTGTTGCATAGGGATAATTACTCTGAATACATTAAAAATGATCCAAAACATAAAGTCAAATTTGGGCTGCTAAGTAACTCAGCCACCATATGTAGGTACCTGCTGTGAGATAGAATCAATCCCAAGGTATGAGGAGTTTGGAAGCACAGCATCTCAGATTTACAGAGTATAAAGTCACCAAGTTTAAATTTCAGCTGAGGCCTACCGAAGTGATGCAACCTGCCCAGTGTCATGGCCAAGACTATTCACTATGAAAACCACGTTGAAGCTCATCATTTACTCTTTGCTACTCTCATTTTTATTTTCATTTCTTCACTTAAAAGTCTGCACCACTCACCTGCTGTATGCCAGGCAGTGCTTTCCAGTCCTTGAAATGATTCATTTCTAGTAAAAGGTCCTCAAGTCAGAAGTCAAATACCTTTGTCTGCGCTTCTTGAGCAAATCCTTTAAAATCTGAGACTCCACTTGTACATTTCTCAAATGTAGATGTATAATATGATAACATTCCTTCACATACAGATTGTTATGCATTCATTTATTTATTAAATATTGTAGAATACATGTGTTATGAACTGAACTAATACTATAGAATACACTAATGAGAAAAAAATCGATGTCCTAGGTATTGTTCCTTATAGAACTTATAGTCTATTGGTGGAGACAAAGGTGATCAAATAGTCATACAAACCGATGTATAATTATAACTGCATTAAGTGCTAAAAAAGGAAGGTATGCAGAGCTGTAAAGGAACTTGACTTGATCAGGGAAGTTGGGAAAGGCATCCCTGATGGCTCAGTGGGTGAAGAATCCAGCTGCAATGCAGGAGATACAGGAGACACGGGTTCTATCCCTGGGTCAGGAGATCCCCTGGAAGAGGAAATGGCAACACACTCCAGTGTTCTTACCTGGAAAATCCCAATGGACAGAGGAGCCTGGCAGGTTATTGTCCAAAGGGTTGCAAAGAGTCAGACATGACTGAGTACACATGCAGACGTCAGTTGTCCCCAAGGATAAGACAGTGGAACTGAAAACCAAGGCAGGTTGAGAATTAACCAGCAAAATGTGGGGGTGGAGAAGAGCATTTAACCCAGAAAAATATGTGCAAAAGTCATGTAGCCTGTTTGAGGAGTTGATAGAAGGTCTATGTGGCCGAAGTACAGAGGACAGTGAGGTAGGGTGTTGCGAATTAAAAGTTAGAGGCAGAGGTTGCTGCTGCTGCTAAGTCACTTCAGTCATGTCCGACTCTGTGTGACCCCATAGACGGCAGCCCGCCAGGCTCCGCTGTCCCTGGGATTCTCCAGGCAAGAACACTGGAGTAGGTTGCCATTTCCTTCTCCAATGCAGGAAAGTGAAAAGTGAAAATGAAGTTGCTCAGTCGTGTCCGACTCTTCGTGACCCCATGGACTGCAGCCTACCATGCTTCCCCCCCCCCCATGGGTGGTTAGCCTGAATTAAAATAAATACTCTTATCGGCCACTTCTTGCTTTACTACCGTTGCTTGTTTAATCAAACTATTTGGGTTGCAAGAATTTTGATTGCAGTAACTTAATGAACTTAATGGAATCACCCAAACCAAATATCTCTCCATTGACATTACTGGGAGTTTTTGTTTTTGTTTTTTTTCCATCCAGGACTTTTAAAGAACACAAAATGAGTGAGAATGGACATCTCTTCTTTGGAGTAGAGGTGGTCAATTCTCCAGGATACTGGCCACAGAGTTTACCTGTGACTTCAGAAGCTGTTCTCTGGCTATGGCTCATTGTCCTTCTTTAATTTGAGCAATCTGGTCTGTAGTCATGGCATCTGCTTGTTTTGCATTCAAGCTGTCTTTTGCATAAAATTCTGGGCCTAATAGCCCTTCCAATATAGCACAATGAAACATTCTTTGCTTTCCTTTTCCCAACTGTCTGTAATGGGGTGGGGCAAGGAGGAACATAAGACAGGTGAAAAAGAGATGTGTTGATTAGGTGTGTGTTAAGAGACGAATTAACTAATGCCAGGTGATGCCATAGACCTTGAAATTACAGTGGCTTAACACATGACAGATTTTAATGTACACATTTGCCATTCATGCAAAATGTCATAAAATTTGGGTGGTCTTCTGCTCATATGTTACTAGCAAGATTCACATGCTCCACCCTACCAGTGGAGTTGAGAACTAGAGGGCACACTGGTATTTTGTAAGCTCTCAAGTCCCTGTCATAAGAGGAAAGGGTTTCTTCATTTAATTATTTAAAGCTTATATTATATGGGGTGATAAACATGTGTTGAATACACACAGGCACATGCATCATATATTTTAATATTGTATTTATCTTATTAACTATACATATATGTACACATAGCTTTGTATAATTTTTTTCCTTTCAATCATCATCTTTACTGCAGCAGCAGCAGTGTCAAAATCAACATAGCATCATCACAGTGAAGATTTATTCCATTCTTAGCATAGACCAGTCTGTGTGCTAAACACTTCAGATACATTTGTTCTCTTAATCGTCAAATGCCATGTAGTGGATACTACCTATCATGTTACAGATATGAACACTGAGTTTCAAATAGGTTAGGTATAATAACTTATGTCCAATGCCAGAGCTCTAAGCCACTAAAATGTATGGTCTCTGTATTAGTTTCTTAGGGTTTCCATAACAAATCACTAGAGACCTGCTGGTTTAAAACAGCAGAAATTTTTTCTGTCGCAGATCAAGAAGTGCCAGAAGTCTAAAGTCACGGTCTTGGAAGTGTCGGGTTAGTTTATTTCTCTCCCTCAGTTCTTGTCTCATTCCTACAAAGATGTGGAGCGATGGACGAAAGAGTTTAAAACAACAGACAAATTACAGTGCAGGCAGACAGATCTTTTATTGAACAGACATAGGAATTGTAGCAATCCCTCTCGACTTCCCCTTTTTACACTTCCCATCTCTTCCTCCTTTTGGTGGTGCCCTGTGGACTGCAGCCATGAAATTAAAAGATGCTTACTCCTTGGCAGGAAAGTTATGACCAACCTAGATAACATATTCAAAAGCAGAGACATTACTTGGCCAACAAAGGTCCGTCTAGTCAAAGCTATGGTTTTTCCTGTGGTCATGTACGGATGTGAGAGTTGGACTGTGAAGAAGGCTGAATGCCAAAGAATTGATGCTTTTGAACTGTGGTGTTGGAGAAGACTCTTGAGAGTCCCTTGGACTGCAAGGAGATCCAACCAGTCCATTCTAAAGGAGATCAGCCCTGGGATTTCTTTGGAAGGAATGATGCTGAGGCTGAAACTCCAGTACTTTGGCTACCTCATGTGAAGAGTTGACTCATTGGAAAAGACTCTGATTCTGGGAGGGATTGGGGCTAGGAGGAAAAGGGGACGACAGAGGATGAGATGGCTGGATGGCATCACTGACTCGATGGACGTGAGTCTGAGTGAACTCTGGAAGTTGGTGATGTACAGGGAGGCCTGGCGTGCTGCAATTCATGGGATCACAAAGAGTCAGACACGACTGAGCGACTGAACTGAACTGAACTGTGCAAAATAGGGCTTGTATCCACCACCAATAAGGAAAGGAAATGCAAATGGGCATATACTCAAGGCTGATTGACAGTTGCAACTTATGTAACACCAGGCTTTGTTGCACATGTCTTCCCATAATTCGGTCTGTTATAATCAGACATATACATATGTAGAATATTTATGAATCCTTAATGGGCTCCTAGATGTCTAAGGTTACTTGAGGAAGCCCCCGAGGTTAGTTTGTATCCACTGTGTGCAGAGAGCACCTGCGTAGAAGTTGGAAAAGTCTCTGTGGTTATTTTTGTAGTATATCTGTGAGCCCTCCTGGATGTGTCTGGGATGGGGTTTAGAGATCAACCTGCATCCTTTTTGTCTAGGACACTCCTGGCTGCTCATGCCTAACTTCCTACCTAACGGTAAGGTTGGTTATTTCTGGAGGCTCTGAGGGAGAATCACTTCCATGCCTTCCTCTTAGCTTCTGGTGACTGCCAGCAATCCTATCCTTGGCTTATAGATACATCACTCCAGTTTGTGCCTCCATCTTCACATTTCCTACCTCCTCATATCTGGGTGTCTCTCTGTTGCTTTCCTCTTGTTATGAGGGCACCAGTCATTGGACTTAAGACCCAACCAAGGATAGTATGATTTTACCTTGTTTACATCTGTAAAAATTCTGTTTCCAAATAAGATCCCATTATGAGGTTCTGCTAGGCATGAATTTTGGGGTGACACTTTTGAGTCCAGATGACACCACCCTTATGGCAGAAAGTGAAGAAGAACTAAAGAGCCTCTTGATGAAAGTGAAAGAGGAGAGTGAAAAAGTTGGCTTAAAGCTCAACATTCAGATAACTAAGATCATGGCGTCTGGTCCCATCACTTCATGGGAAATAGATGGGGAAACAGTGGCAACAGTGGCTGACTATTTTTTTGGGCTCCAAGATCACTGCAGATGGTGACTGTAGCCATGAAATTAAAAGATGCTTACTCCTTGAAAAGAAAGCTATGACCAACCTAGACAGCATATTAAAAAGCAGAGATATTACTTTGTTAACAAAGGTCCATCTAGTCAAGGCTATGGTTTTTCCAGTGGTCATGTATGGATGTGAGAGTTGGACTATAAAGAAAGCTGAGTGCTGAAGAATTGATGCTTTTGAACTGTGGTGTTGGAGAAGACTCTTGAGAGTCCCTTGGACTGCAAGGGGATCCAACCAGTCCATTCTGAAGGAGACCAGTCCTGGCTGTTCATTGGAAGTACTGATGTTGAAGCTGAAACTCCAATACTTTGGCCACCTGATGAGAAGAGCTGACTCATTTGAAAAGACCCTGATGCTGGGAAAGATTGAGGGCAGGAGGAGAAGGGGACAACAGAGGATGAGATGGTTGGATGGCATCACTGACTCAATGGACATGGGTTTGGGTGGACTCTGGGAGTTGGTGATGGACAGGGAGGCCTGGTGTGCTGTGGTTCATGGGTCTCAAAGAGCAGGACAGGACTGAGCGACTGAACTGAACAGTGTAGTATATTGTATTTGTCCAAAGATCTCCCATGTTGTCACACATTTCCATGACCACTGCCTTTGAATGGAGGTACAATGTTCTTGTTCTCCCCTTTGGTGGACACTTAGGTTGGCGATGGCCATACCTGGCGCATAGGACTTGCTGCATAGCACATAAAGATGCTGCATTCTCTGGGCTGATGGAGGTGTGCTTCAGTTGGGAGCTGAGTGGGAGCCAGATTTCAGCCTTCACTTACCCCTTTGCCAGTCACCTTTGTTCAGACCTTGGCTTCCATGTGAAGAGGGCAGCTCAGATCTGAGAGAACAGAACCTGCGATGGGTTATTACTGTTTCAGAATGTTTAAAGAGCTCATTTCTGCATTTGGCTTTTCACAACAGGAAATACACAATGTCCGAATTGAAAGAAACACTAGAAATACTTCAGTTACACAGGAAGAGAGAATAATTATTCTGTATTAATCTGCAGTTTATCGATTCACTGTGTATGTGTGTGTGCTCAGTTGTGTCTGATTCTTTGGGATACTATGGACTGTAGCCTGCCAGGCTTTTCAGTTCATGGAATTTTCCAGGCAAGAATACTGGAGGGGGTTGCCAGTTCCTTCTCCAGGGTACCTTCCTAACACAAGGATCAAACCCCTCTCTCCTGAGTCTCCTGCAATGGCAGGCAGATTCTTTACCATTGAGCATGATGGAAATTGATTTTTCAGAAGTTTTTTAGAAATTTGAACTAACTTTGCTACTTACAATGATTAGATCTCAAATCTCTTGACTTTTCTCAGTACCGGGATTGCATCATGGTGAATCAAGTAGAGTCTTGCTCTAGCTGTGACATTATTTTAAAGTCATTGTTTCGAAATGCTTATTATCAAGGACATCAACATCTTTTTATGGCTGTATTCTCACTTCTTTTGAAACTACCTAAACCTTTCTTCCTCTCTTTTGAACTTTACTTAGATGAATATTTTTTGACCAGATAAAATAAATGGTAAGTGTTTTTAAAATTAAAATGACCACTTTTCTGCATATCTTTATAAATATTCATCTCTTACCAAAGTACTTTGTTTGCTTTAACAAGCCTGATATTTTTATAGCATATATTTTAAAGGGCAGAGGAGGAAAGATACAGCATCTTCCTATTCTGAAATGCAAATAACTTTTCTGATTACTATTTTTTTCAGTTTGGTAGAGAAAAGTTCAATCAATTTTCTGAGGCCTAAAGTAAATGAAAATTAATAATTCAAGTTTATAGTCTAATTAGTAGGCCAAAATTTTTTGCTTTTGCTTTCTCCCCAGATATTATGGTTCCTTGATGGCAGATATTATATTATGGTTCCTTGATGGCAGAGAACATACCTGACTCTAGTGTTGAGGTTTAACATAATGCCAACCACATTATGCATTCATTTTGATTGAATGAAAAGATCAACTGCCCTCTCTCCTTCCCCTCATCCTTTCTACCCTGGTCCCCCTGACCATCCAGTCTCTGAACACACTGCATCTTTTCCTTCCTATCTCCATACTTTTGTTGCAGATGACTTTTCTCTAGTCATTCCCCTGCCAAGTTCCTACTCATCTTTTAAGTGCCAGCTCAGATGTCACATTTTTCAAGGGTGAAGCATTTTTCAAAGGTGAGGTGATGCTTCATTCATCTCTATGTTCCTGGTGTCTGGCACAGAGCCAGAGTTAACTACATGTATATTGAACGAGCTATTGAATGTTCAGTTTTGTGCACCATATGACTTGGGTAAAAATATTTTAAAAGCTTTTTGTGAAGAAAAATCAAAAGATTTTTTAAAAATCCTAAATTAGCTTGAAAAGTTATGAATTGGAATCTCTCTTTTCTTGAGTATTCCTGATAGTCTGCTATACAGCCTTCTATCCTGTACACACCTTTTTCACCTGGGTGGAGGTTTGATCTTATGAAAGCCACTGGACAAGGTGTCACAAGGCCCAAGCTTTAGCCTTGGTCCTCTATGACAAGTGGGCCACCATATTGCTTCTTTGAGATACCTTGTACCATGCAGGTAATAAGAGCCTACCTCTCAGGGTTGCTGTGAAGTTAAAATGAGGTAATAGATGTGAAATTAACTTGTAAACTCTATAGCTTTACAATTAAACAAGGTATTACCATGCATAAGGGTATACTGAATTAGGCATAGCATCCTCTTTCATACCCCTGTGCATTTATTCTGCTGTTCTTTCTCCCTGGAATGCCTTTAAGAATTAATTGCTAGTCATCTGTGGTCCCCAAACACTTTATGACTCCTTATTTATAGCATTTGTCACACTGTATCAAGGCCATTTGTTTACATCTTTGTCCTCTGCAAGATTCTAGAGTAAACTGATTGATTCAGTGCTTGGTACACTGCAGACTCTTGGTAAATGTCTATTGAATTGGATAGGATTGATTCAAATAATTATTATGTATGTACCTGCCTGAAGGACAAAGTCTATGTTGATACATTTCTGTAGGTATATTGTCGGGTAACTACCCAGTATTGGCTCTTGTTAAAAGCTTACAATAGAAGAAGACAGTAATGGAATATTTGTAATAATAATTTTGTATTCTTAATTTAAGTGATCAGACTTCTTGAGTATATTATTTGTAATTTAAGTTCATTAACAATGAAAGAATACCTATTGTCAATAGCACTTTTTTTCCCCTTCTGGTGGAAACTTAAGCTCCCAGATATCATTTGTGACTCCATTTATTTGGTTCTCACCATTAACTTGGGTCTTCTTGTTCTTTTACAGCTGGTTTGCCATCCACCCAGTCAGCATGAAAAACACCAATCATCTTGTAAATAGTGACAACGTAGGTTATGCATCTTACCTTTTTGAGCAAGAGAAGAACAAAGGTTATCTACCTGGAGAGGTGAGAATTTATGTCACTGAAAGCTTCATCTTAATTACTGAGTATCATCATTCATGCAGTGTTCAGAATAGCTGATTCAGATCTTCAGAGGAAAGTGTCATCATGGATATCACATACTGAGAATTCTCCATCCTCTCTTATCAGGAAAGACAAAATTTAAATGATTATTGACTTTGTGTCAAATACTACTTATATTGATGACTTCATAAAGTTTCAGTTAGTTGGATTAGGAAGAACAAATTAAAGATTTTTGCAACATATAATAGTTTTTGATCAACTTGGATATGAGATATGAGAAACTGTTGATGTTTACTTTTGTTTTCAAAAATATAAAATTATTAAGCACCTTCTTAATGCTGTAGGAATCCAAATGAGGGCAGGGAATGAGTTCTCTTCTCTGGTCCAGCCTTCCCTCTTAAGTTCCTTTGAAAGACTTTGTTCTACTTTCCTGCTGCTGCTGCTGCTGCTGCTGCTAAGTCACTTCAGTCGTGTCCGACTCTGTGCGACCCCATCGACGGCAGCCCACCAGGCTCCGCCGTCCCTGGGATTCTCCAGGCAAGAACACTGGAGTGGGTTGCCATTTCCTTCTCCAATGCATGAAAGTGAAAGTGAAGTCGCTCAGTCCTGTCTGACTCTTAGTGACCCCGTGGACTGCAGCCTACCAGGCTCCTCCATCCATGGGATTTTCCGGTCAACAGTACTGGAGTGGGGTGTCATTGCCTTTTCCGTACTTTCCTGCAATATGGCCTAAGTCAGAGACAATCCTAATCCATTAGACTGGTATTTGAAATGCAGTGAGTGATGGGATCAGAGCTGGGGGGGTCCCAGAATCTAGTCCGTGTACTTCAGGAAGCTTGTCGGCTCTGTGTAGATTGTGGACTGCTGATAGGTAAGTGGTGAGGAAGGACCCTGCTCTGCTTAACCACAGCATCCAAACCCGAAATGCAGGAGGATATATGACGAGATGAGAACCCCAGGCCCTAGACTAGACTAAGTGTTCTGTTGTAACAATACTAGCCCCGTGAACATTTGGCTTGACTTTTTAGCTCCTTTATTGACAATCTTCTATTTGATTTTTCATTTTAGCCTGTTTTTTAGGAAAAAGGAAGTAATTTCCCATTATTTTTTTTAGTATAAGAAATGACACATAGTCTCCTATGCTTGATTATCTCTTTCCTTAAGTAAATTTAAGACACTTAAGGTGAAATGGTAGACCAGTTAGGTTGAGATTAAGGTCTTACCCTACTGAAAAAAGATTATATGTAGTTATTTCTGGTTGAAGAGATAGAGAAAAGATATGTGGAGGGCAAGTCTGGATGGTGGATGCTAATATTTAGGTTCAGTTGTACAGCAGAAATATCCAGATTGACTCTTTACTTTTTAAGCCAATAGGCTATTTATTTTTAAAGGAAAAATGGGTCTCTGAGTTCCAAGTACAACGCCAAACATGAGATTATGGGTCGGCATTTTATAACTTGTTGCACAATGTCGGCATTTTATAACTTGTTGCACATTGTATTTCTTGTCAAAATGTTGCTGTTTGAGACACAAATTTGAAACTCTCTTAAGATAGTTTCACTGATAATTGGAATATTGTGAGTAATAATATATATGTTGACTGCAATGTGAGTCTTTACAGAAACAAAAATCTTTCTCAGAATATTGTACCTGAGAAATATCCTCCTTTTATCCTGCGCAAATGATTTTGAATAGTTCACCAGAGTGGGTTGAATGTCTGCCTTTTTAATGGAACTCATTGCAGTAAATAAGAAAGTATACAAGGCAATTGGATGTTTCTTTTGGCAGGGACCATATGTAGCAGCTTTTGCTTCATCAAATCTGGGAGATGTTTCCCCCAATGTTCTTGGCCCGCAATGCACCAACACGGGAGAGTCTTGTGATAACGCCAATAGCTCTTGTCCCATTGGTGGGGTAGGTAATAATGACATTAAATCTTTGTTTTTGCATCTCACAGACATTTTATGTTTAAGTAATCACTGTTTATTTACAATTATGTTCTCCTCAAGTATACTCTGGCCTACTTACTGCTAGCATTTGCTCTTCTCAAAAGCACCCACTAAATTTTGATTGGATAAAATTATAGTTTTCCATTTGATGCTTATATTTTTTGAATGGTAAGACAATTTAGTAAATGTCACAGATTAAATATCCTTTCCTAAACTTGGACAGCTTGATACATTTTGCCTTGGCATTTCTGAAGTCACAATTTAGTACAAAAACTGCCTGCCTGAGACATTTCTCTCCGATTGTCACGTCTTTAGGGTTTTTCTAAAAATGTAACATCAAAATTCTTTTTCTTATAAATTACAAAACAGAAAAAAGTGTTGCTGTGAAAACTTGAGGCTTCACTTGTAGCTCAGTTGGTAAAGAATCTGCCTGCAACACAGGAGACCCAGTTTCAATTCCTGGATCAGGAAGATCTCCTGGAGAAGGAAATGGCAACCCACTCCAGCATTCTTGCCTAGAGAAGCCCATGAACAGAGGAGCCTGGCAGGCTACAGTCCATGAGGTTGCAAGAGTCGGATATGACTTAGCAACTACACCACCACCACCACAAAAACTCAAACCACACGGAAATCTTAAAGAGCAGTAAAAAGTGAAAGTCCCTGCTTACCTTCCTCCCCTCCACCTGCTCCTTTTCCCCCAAATTACCACTATCACACCTGTTCCTACATGTGTGCATCCATGAACAATATTTTATAACTTATTTATTGAGATTTTTTTTTGTTTTTGTCCAGAATTTGGGTTTTCTACCTAATTTGTCTTTTAAAAATCTCTTAATCACTCGAGATAGTTCTGTGTAGTAAGCTTTACACTCAACAAGTGAGGCTATACCACTGTTTATTTAACTGCTTCCCCTCATCTGCATTTAGATTTTCCACCTTTGACATGAGCAGCAGGGTCTAGTTTCTGGTTCTTATTCTTTGTGTTTACAGAATATTTCACCTGTTATTTTGCTTTTATCAAACACTATGTTTGGGCTATTTATTTTATCCCAGTCAAGTTCATCCACCCAATGAGAAATATATTTTTAACAATTATACTTTTCTCTTCTACTTTACTATTTTATATAGAAAGTCTTCCTATTGTAAAGCAATGATACCCCAATTTTTAAAAAAGTAAGAAAAAAGTCTTCCTACACCAGAAACTAATACAACATTTTTAATCAATTATAATTCAATGAAAAAAAGTCTTTGTTACCCTTCATTTACAAAATTTTTACACATTATTAATTCACATTAGAGTGGATGATTATTTGTTAAATTCCAAAATTCATACATGAAATGGTTAAATAAATTATGATACGTATTTGCAATAGAATATTATGCATCGATTTTATGTCTTATGTTGAAATAGATGAATTCTAGCAACGTTCATTGCTCTAATTCCAGAATGATTTTGTTTTTCATAATCTGTAAATTGGGAAAACATCTGGAAAGAGATGCTGGAATGTGGCTTTAAAAACAAATCTCTTTGCTGGGACTTCCCTAGTGGTGCAGTGGTTAAGACTCCGCTTCCTGTGCAGGGAACTTGGATCCAGTCCCTGGCTGGTTGGGGAACAAATGTCCGACAGGCCACACAGCCAAAAAGAAAGTCTGTTTGCACAGATTCGCTTTTTATTTTCCATCCCTTGAAAGAATCACTTATTTCACTAAGAACGTATCTCGCGTCATTTTGTTCCAGCCTAGCATGTGTGTGGCTATGGGACCTGGACAGGATATGTTTGAAAGTACACAAATCATAGGACGGATAATATATGACAAAGCAAAGGTAAGCTGTGGGCCCTGCTGCTTTTATCTTCATTCAAAACTATACCTTAAAATCCACTGACATTTTTCATTGGGAAGTTGGTCTTTGTGAGGAAGACAGCAAGAGCTCAAGCTGCGCCAAGGAGTCTGAGGTATGAATGCTGTTTATTGTCAATCAGGAAGGTTGTTTCACATACCGCACAGGAGCCTCTCTCTGCTTGTGACTGACTTCCTACAGGAAGTACATTTAAAAGCAGGTAATCAGGAAAACATTCTTTCGGCCAGAGTGCTTGCTTCAGGCAGTTAGATGATAGATTGTAGTTTTCAGTTAATGTAGTATCAGATATGACCATACTGACCCAAATTCTCAGAAGTCTCTGGGGCCTTTGCCTGCCAAGTCCCCTGGCCATTTCCTATCTTTTCTTCTGGGACAAGATAAAGCTGAGTGGCACAATTCCCAGTTCTTGCAGTTTGCATTCAGATTAGCCCTTGGTCTTTTTTGATATGGCACAGATAATCCATCTTATGTTTTCTTTTCTTTTTTTTTTAAAAGATCTTTTGATGAAGAATCTGGTTTCCAGAGAGCTTACTACCAGTTACTCTACCCTCCTTCCTCTCCTAAATTTTACCTTCTAGTATGCTCACATAGTTTGTATCAGCTCCCATGAAGATGTTTCCAGGGGAAAAGACAAAGGATAGCTTTGAGCTCAACCATCGCTAATAAGGATAGTTAAATCTCTGCCTTTTTATAGCTTCAGTTCAGTTCAGTTCAGTCGCTCAGTCGTGTCCGACTCTTTGCGACCTCATGGACTGTAGCCCTCCAGGCTCCTCCACTCATGGGTTTCTCCAGGCAAGAATACTGGAGTGGGTTGCCATTTCCTTTTCCAGGGGAATCTTTCCAACCCAGGGCTCAAACCCAGGTCTCCCGCACTGCAGGCAGTCGCTTTAACCTCTGGCTTTAATGAGCATGCCCATCAGTGTGTGTGTGTGTGTGTGTGTGTGTGTGTGTTTATGTAAATATTGTGTCTCAAGGGTTCTAAACTGTTTCAGGAGCAATTAAGGAAGAACAAAAGCACCTTTAAAAACAGAAGACACCAGCCAGCCTAATTGCTGCAGTTTCTTTTTAATTACTGTGGTCTCATCAGCGGATTGTTCTAAATTAACAGATTCTATTTAGGGTGTACACCTGTGACACAATTTGGCATCAGAAATTTTAATACCATTCTAAGCCTAGAGACATTGAGATCGGTCCCACATTCTCAGCAAGGCACAACTTTCCTCTTAATGAGGGAGGCGGTTGTACAGGTCTTAAGAGACTCAACAACACAACAACAACAAAATCAGGGGAGGTGGGCTGCAGCTGGTGTTTCTGACTTATCTCTGGAGTTCCCACATGGCAGCGGAAACTGGGATGGCAATAGAATGAAAATGAGTTAGATGTCAGGCATGGGCACTGGTGCTGAAGCAGGGTTTGCCTCCTCTACTGTGGGATAGAGATGAATAAAAACAAACATTGCCTGGGGCCTCCTTGGTGTTTCAATGCTTAGACTTCACTTTCCAGTGCTGACTGATCCCTGGTAGATAAGGTAAGATCCCACATGCCTCAGGCCAAAAAACCAAAACACAGAACAGAAGCAATATTGTAACCGATACAATAAAGACTTGAAAGAACACAAGCATTTCTAAATACATTTTTATTCACATTTCCCATAAGATTAAAAAAGAAATTCATATATTTCTCATAAGATTAAAAAAGCATCAATGGATCCTATTGGAAAAAAAGACCATCAAAAGATGGACCGTGGGTGAGAGAACTGATGCAGATGAAGTGGCTCCTGAATTCTCTCAAGTCCCTCTTTGGTATTAGCCCCTGCCAGAGAACTCAAGGACTATGAGAGGGAAAACTCCATGAGAGTCCCTGGGGAAAAACTCTCGTTCTCTGCAAAGAAGATAATTTGGTCCGTCTACTCCTAACCTGCCTTGGTGGCTCAGATGGTAAAGAATCTGCCTGTGATGCAGGTGACTGGGATTTGATCCCTGGATGGGGAAGGTCACCTAGAGAAGGGAATGGCTACCCACTCCAGTGTTCTTGCCTGAAGAATCCCATGGACAGAGGAACCTGGTGGGCTACATTACAGTCCATGGGGTTGCAGAGTTGGACATGACTGAGCAACTAAGGCTTTCACTCCTAACCTTAAAATTTCTTGACTGTCTTTCCAGTGAGGTTGGAGCATCTTGTGCCATAGCCTGCATTGCTGGAATGTCGTATTTGTGGGCAATAAACCCAGGTCAACAGTCTCAGGGCCTTCAGGTTTCTGGGAAGTCACTGTGGGTTTGGTGGAGAGTTGAAAATGCTCTGGCCAATCAGCCAGCACCACAATACTTGACTGAAAGATGCTTTTCCAAATTGGCATTTTTTGGGTAAAAGTGTATAGTATTCATTTTAGCTCGTTTGCTTTTCATGGTAAGGCTGTGTGGGTTTTCTAGGAACTGTATGAGTCTGCCTCCCAGGAGGTAACTGGGCCACTGGCTTCAGCTCATCAGTGGGTGAATATGACGGATGTCACCGTCTGGCTCAATTCAACACACACAGTAAGTGTCACTGAGTCATACTGATTATGTGCCACAAGGGAGAAGCTCTGGGCTGATCTTATCGTTGAAGTTCAACTTCTGTTTCTTTTGTTTGTGTTAATTTTTTTTTCCTTTAGGTAAAAACGTGTAAACCAGCCTTGGGCTACAGTTTTGCAGCTGGTACAATCGATGGATTTGGAACCGTCAGTTTTACTCAGGGTGAGGTGCAGTCTGATCAGGTTTATGGTTCTAGATTCTGAACTTCAGGATTCTTTTCCTTAACAGGGTTTCACATAGCCACTACATTTACTATTTTAATTTTTAAAATTTAAGGGTAAGTAGGCTTTCCAGGTTTGTACATGATTTCTCAAGGGTCAGTATCTTTCATAATTTAGCTTTCCACGGATTCAGATAAGAATCAGAGATTCTCTCTGCATTTCAACCTGTGGAGGAATAGTTTTAAATTGGGCAGGAATGGAGTTGGAATGGTGCAGAGTAGGAGTGTCATTTTAACATCCACAATATGAATTGGCCCTTCCATCTGGTTATTAGTGTCTTTTTCCTGGAATTCTTTATTGGAGCCCAAATTCCTCAGAACAGAAGACTTTAGGAGCATAAAGCATGTGATCCTGGGTCTTCTTCCTGTGTGTATTTCCATGATTATTGTAGGTTTTATACTTTATCCTGATTATCACTGTGATAACATGCATTGGAAAGTACACAAAGTTAAAAAAATTGAAAAGTAGCACCAACAGGCAATATTTTGGCTTATTTTATTCTGGTCTTCTATATACATGTATATTTTGGAACCATTAGTTGAAAAAGAAATACAATTGTAACATAATACAGTTGGCATCATCTTGCCTGGCAATATTTCATCTAGCTTGGTCTAATGTTCTAAAATAAATAATTTTTGATAGCTTGATTGAGATGTAATTCACAAAACATAAAATTCAGTGGTTTTTAATGTGTTCACAGATACATGCAACCGTCACTGCCATCAATTGTAGAACGTTGTCATCACCTCAGAGAGAAACCCTGTACATTTTAGCCATCACAGCCCAGTCCCCATCTCTTCCAGGCCTAAGAAGCCACGAATCTCTATCTCTATATTTACCTCTTCTGGACATTTCGTATAAATGGAATCATAAAAATACGTGGCTTTTTGTGTTGGCTTATTTCACTTAGCATCATGTTTTCAAGGTTCATCCATGTTGTATCATGGATTCTAAAATAATTTCATTGCCTTTTTTCTTTTTAAAAATTGTTTTATTGAGGTAGAGTTGATTTCAGTGTAGTGTTAATTTCTGCTGTACAGCAAAGTGCCTCAGTTATACACAAATGTGTGTATATATATATACATATTTTTTTTCATTTTCTTTTCCCTTGTGATTTATCACAGGATATTCAATATAGTTTCCTATGTTATACAGTAGAATCTTGTTTTTTATCCATTCTCTATATAATAGTTGCATCTGCTAATCCCAAGCTGCCAATCCAGCCCTCCCCCTTGGCAATCACGTCTGTTCTCTATGTCTGTGAGTCTATTTTGCAGATAAGTTCATTATGTCATGTTGTGGCTGAATAATATTTCACTGTATGGTTTTGTTGGATTTTATTTATGCATTCCTCAGCTGATGGACATTTGGGTTGTTCTGTTTTGGGCTGTTAGGAATAATGCTGTTATAAATATTCACGTCCAGGCTTTTGTGTGAGCATATGAGTTCATTTCTTTGGTACATGCCTGGAAGTGGAATTGCTGGATCACTATGGTAAAATTCTATGTTTAATTATTTGAGGAACTACCAGAGTATTTTCAAGTCATTGCACAATTTTATGTTCTCATCAGTTTCTCTCTGAAGATTCTAATTTTTTCACATCCTCACCAATACTTGTTTTTATCTTCCTTTTTTTTGATTCTAGCTACCCCTGGGGTGTGGAGTGGTATCTCATTATGGTTTTAACTGGCGTTTTCCTGGGATATTGAGCATCTTTTCTTATGTTTGTTGGCCATTATTGTGTCTTACTTGGAGAAATATCTGTTCATGTATTTTTCTTATTTTTAAATTGGTCTATTTGTCTTTTTATTACTGAGCTAGAAGAGTTCTTTGAGAGTCCCATGTGTGCTCTATAAGTAGGTCCAAATAAGTTCATAGTAATTATATTTTCCTGATTATGTATTCTATGTTCTTAGGTTTTGTAGTTAACATAGCTTTTCCCTAGATTATGGGTGTTAGGCTTGGTGGTTTTTAATTGCTCGTGTGTGTGTATACACATAATTAAGTGGAGATCAAGAGAGGGTCTTTAGAGACCACAAGTTAAACAACTGGTACTTCAAACTGGAGATATCTTTTATAGCTTTCAAAATAGGAAAAGGATAATTCAGCTCATTGACCTGCATTTAATTATATCATATTTTAAAAACTGGCAACATGGTTGAGGAAGAGCAATAAAAACAAAACCTGAAAGATGTAGAACATGTATATTCTTTTACTCTATCAACCACATTGAGGATCTAATTAAA
The DNA here is from genome assembly GCF_003369695.1 of Bos indicus x Bos taurus. Classification (NCBI taxonomy): domain Eukaryota; kingdom Metazoa; phylum Chordata; class Mammalia; order Artiodactyla; family Bovidae; genus Bos; species Bos indicus x Bos taurus. The sequence continues at coordinate 42,699,949 of NC_040101.1, forward strand.
TAATGGCTCCTACTTTAATATGAACAGGAAATTTTACCTCTTCTATTTTGCAAACTGTTTGAAATCATTGAACAGCAAACTTAATAAAATCTCTCAAAGTTCTGAAAGTATTGTTGTACAACATTTGTCAAAATGATGGTATTTTTCAGAGGGTTGCAATCATATTAATCATAACATTCCTAATAGGGATGACAGAAGGCGATTCATTTTGGGACACTCTTCGGGATCAGGTTCTGGGCAAGCCATCTGAAGAAATCAAAGAATGCCATAAACCAAAGCCAGTCCTTCTTCAGACTGGAGAGGTAATGCATTTGGATTATCATGGTGAAATTAGTATATTGTTATTTTTAAATTTATGAATTATCAGATATGAATAGGTCCGTGTTGAATAGTAGATCTGTGTATTATACAAACGTTCCCAAATTAAATTTTTAATATTAAAAATATGGATGCCATAAGTTTAAGGAAATAAGGGGTATGATTACTAAATATACTGACTTAGACTTTTACATCCATAGTAAATAATTGAAACAATTAGAACAGAGGAAAAGGAAGAATAAGATTAAGATGTATGAGCACAGAATTCCTCACAGAGAAAGACATCTCAGGTTATTTTCCAGAACTCAGGCAACATTATTAACTAAAGCAATATTCTTTAAATACCCTTTGGAACATGGATTTTCATATTCATGCCAGTGTTCATAATACCATGAATTTTTGATGTAGAAACAATTTTTAAATATAGTTTTTTTTTCTAACATTTACTTAGAAGTTCTTCAAGAAGGAGAGGCAATGAAGAAATTGAAGGAATAGAGGGAAAGATTCTGTGCTAATCTGAACATGGTAAAGGATATAGTCTCTTGGAGAAGAAAAGTAAGGCAAGACTTAGCAACTGAAGATTTAAAGTGTTATACAGAGTAAAAAGAGAAATAATTAAGTTATTTCAAATGATGGTAATTCCTTGTTTGTCTTGTATAAGGATAGTCACCATGGTAATATAGGAGAACCTTGGTTATCTGTTACACATTGTGATTCCATAAAGATAAAGCCACCAAAAAGTTCATTGATGAGAACATAATTCCAGGTTAATGGGACACTGGTATTTGAAATTCACATATTAATTCTAGATAGAATATTTAATACTACATGACTTAGAAAAACACCTGTGACTGTAGGATAAGACACTCAAACAACTGGAAACATTGAATATCCATTAACAAAGGAAATTCTGTGAGCAGCATTGGTCTCGAGCAAAGAGAGTAATATTCCTAACACAGTTTTCATGCTTTGGTTCCTAGCTGTTAAATCCTCATCCCTGGCACCCAGATATCGTTGACGTTCAGATTGTTACTCTCGGGTTCTTGGCCATCACTGCCATCCCTGGGGAGTTCACGTAAGTTCCTTTTTTATTTTGTGAGATTTTTGTGATAGTTGTAGATGTGTTTCTGTTGAAATCACTTCTTATCATGGGCAGATAACCCTGTACTGACTCTTCTGTATCCTACTGTGCTATGTATGGCCAATAGTGACAAATATTCCCAACCCTCTTTTGGTGGGGCCTCTGAAGAATAAACCTCTTTATGCCTCTCACTAGTGGGTATCTTTTATTTTTTCTGAATGTTGAGCTTCAAGTTAACTTTTTCACTCTCCACTTTCACCTTCATCAAGAGGCTTTTTAGTTCCTCTTCACTCTCTGCCATAAGGGTGGTGTCATCTGCATATCTGAGGTTATTGATATTTCTCCCGGCAGTCTTGATTCCAGCTTGTGCTTCTTCCAGCCCAGTGTTTCTCATGATGTATTCTGCATAGAAGTTAAATAAGCAGGGTGACAATATACAGCCTTGACATACTCCTTTTCCTATTTGGAACCAGTCTGTTGTTCCATGTCCAGTTCTAACTGTTGCTTCCTGACCTGCATATAGGTTTCTCAAGATGCAGGTCAGGTGCTCTGGTATTCCCATCTCTGTGAGGGTTTTCCACAGTTTATTGTGATCCACACAGTCAAAGGCTTTGGCATAGTCAATAAAGCAGAAATATTAGAATGTTAAAGCACAACATTCAGAAAACGAAGATCATGGCATCTGGTCCCATCACTTCATGGGAAATTGATGGGGAAACAGTGGAAACAGTGTCAGACTTTATTTTTTGGGGGGCTCCAAAATCACTGCAGATGGTGACTGCAGCCATGAAATTAAAAAACACTTACGCCTTGGAAGAAAAGTTATGACCAACCTAGATAGCATATTGAAAAGCAGAGGCATTACTTTCCCAACAAATGTCCGTCTAGTCAAGGCTATGGTTTTTCCAGTGGTCATGTATGAATGTCAGAGTTGGACTGTGAAGAAAGCTGAGCACTGAAGAATTGATGCTTTTAAACTGTGGTGTTGGAGAAGACTCTTGAGAGTCCCTTGGACTGCAAGGAGATCCAACCAGTCCATTCTGAAGGAGATCAGCCCTGGGATTTCTTTGGAAGGAATGATGCTAAAGCTGAAACTCCAGTACTTTGGCCACCTCATGTGAAGAGTTGACTCATTGGAAAAGACTCTGATGCTGGGAGGGGTTGGGGGCAGGAGGAGAAGGGGACGACAGAGGATGAGATGGCTGGATGGCATCACAGACTCGATGGACATGAGTCAGAGTGAACTCCGGGAGTTGGTGATGGACAGGGAGACCTGGCATGCTGCGATTCATGGGGTCGCAAAGAGTCGGACACGACTGAGTGACTGAACTGAACTGAACTGAGTGGGTATCTTGAAGTAAATGTAAAAATTTGAGAAGTTATCATTCTAGATTAAAATTATGCAGTGCCTTATTATGTCAGCAGAAAGACTTTAAATAATATTAAAATACAGGAACATGAAACAATCAGTTTATGTATTAGAAGCATGGAAACATGTTTTAAATTTGCTCTTTATGCCATATTTCCTGTCTTAATAAGTAGCAATTTTGTATCTTTCCGTTGCTCAGGGCCTAAATCTCAGTCATCCTTGAGTTCTTTTTCAATTTTCCCTGCTTTAAATCCCTCAGCAAATTCTGCATGTTCTAGTCAACACTTTCCATCATTCTGCCCTGACCCACCTCCTCCCCACTTGGGTCTAAGTCACCATTGCCTCTCCCTGGATTACTGCAATAACCATCTCACTTTCTTGCTTCTGCCTTACTCCTCTATAGTCTTTTCTCAACATTATAGCCAGAGATATCCCTATAAAGCTAAGTGAAATCATGTCACTTATCATAACCTTTCAATAGCTTCCCAACTCTCCAGAGAAACCTTCACACCTTTATTATATGCTGCAAGGCCCTCTGCGATCCTCTCTTCAGCAAACTGTCTGATCTGATTTTGTACCACTCCGTACAAAATTAATTTGCCTCAGTCACACCTGCTGCAGCCACCTTGGCTCCACTACAATTCTCAGACTACCAAGCATGCTCCTGTTTTAGGGCTTTTGAACTTAAACAGCTCCTTCTACCTGCAACACTTACCCTCCATATATCTCCATGGCCAACCTTTCATTCCTTCATTTCTCTGCTGAAAACTCTAACAGAGATGCCAGTCCTGCTTACAGTACATGACACTGTTTTCACCCAGTACTTCTACCAGCATCATTGCATCGCTACCACCACCACCACAATGACCACCATCATCCTCTTTCATCCTTATCCTGCCTTATATTCTGCATTGCACTTATTGTCATCTCACTTTTTAATTTTCTATTGACCATCTTCTCTTCCAAGAATGTAAGCTCCATACTGTTGAGTCCTCAGCAATTTCAAGTGGGTCTGGTATAAAGTTAGTAGCTCACTTGTGTCCCCATGTAATCCCCCAGGCTCCTCTGTCCGTGGAATTCTCTAGGTAAGAATAATGGAGTGGATATCCATTCCCATCTCCAGGGGATTTTCCTGACGCAGGGATTGAAGCTAGGTCTCCTGCATTGCAAGTGGTTTCTTTACCATCTGAGCTAAGTAAATGAATGAAGCGTAAGTTCTCTGTAGGCAGGAATAGTGTGCACTCTACTTGCCTCAGCTCTTGTTAACATAGAATGTAACCAACTGTTGACTCGATGAATGGAAGACAGTTGTGATCTTCTGCCAGTGATATTCACTGATTCTGTTTTCCTCCTTTAACTTATCTGGTTTTGGCTTAGGATTTATTTTGAAGATAGGGCAGTGTGGAAAAAAGCTCAGCTAGAACTTGCGTTGTTTCTCTACACTTTACTGTGGTGTAGCCAGGCTAACTTTTTGGCTTTCCTTACAAGTTTGTGTGTACCTCGCACCTTTTCTGTTCCTTTCTGTGTACCTTGCCTACATTCTGAATAGGAAACCACTTAGATAATTCTGTTTTCTTGACTCAGGACCATGTCTGGACGGAGACTTCGGCAGGCAGTTCGAGAAGTAAGTTAAAATGAAATAATATACCTATGCATTTTTATTTGGAAAAGAGAAGAAGAATTCCCTATCCTTGTGATCTGATACCTTTTAAATTAATCTTTGCTAAGATGATAAGAGTTTTACACTTCTTGAAAGTAAAGGCTGGAGGTGAATATGAAATATTGATGGCATAAGAATAAAATTAAAAATATAAAGGAAATATAGTAGGATTAAAATGTTTTATTTGTATTTATGTACTAATACTTTAAAATTTATGAGTTTTATGGATTCAGTAGTAAATGACCCCAAGTTCATTAATATCTTAAAGTCCTATATAAAAAAATCTAACACATTGAAAATTATGTATTTTATCTGTATTTGTGATTTTTTTTATTTCAGAAAGTATTGTCCATGTTTCTAAAATGACATAACCAGCAAAAGTCTTATTATTTGGAGCTGGAAATAGCTACTGTGGTTAGCTAATAATGCTCCCTTTAGACTTTTTAGGAAATTGATAAAACATCTATATTTTTAGTGATAAAGTTCTGCATTAGGAAATAGAGTCATTAGGGTGTTCATAGATCCATTGACTTGCCCAACTGGAGTGCAGAGTTAAGGCTTTTAACTTTTCACCAAGGACTCTCTGATACTCCTGTATTCCTGGGCAATTTTGACCATTGGAAAAATATTAAGATAGATATATTACAATAAAAATTCATATTGATAATTGTATGTTAAATATAACAAAAATGATAATACACTTTAAGATGAAGAGTAATTTTAGTGCACTCTCCCCTTTGCCCTAGGAATTTGAAGCTTATGGGATGCTGAATATGACTGTTGTTATTTCAGGTCTATGTAATGTATATACACACTACATTACCACATATGAAGAATACCAGGTAAAGTAGAAAGTTCTCATCATTTAAATGAATTATATCCTGGTCAAGACTATTGTATCAAATGCAGATTTGCTTTCTGGACTTCCTTAATCATGTTTTTTGAGAGATGATTTTGTTTTAGAGCAGGTAAGAAAAGGATAACCCAGATGTCATATTTGGGAGTTCTAGGTTGACCATTTCCAAGTTCAGTAGAGAATTCTAGGCTCATTAACTTCCACTTTCCCTGAAATAAATTACCTGGTCAAGGGCACTGGTAATAAGCCTGGGTTATGGCATACAACATTTCTAACTCGATCCATAATGCTTTTGGTGCCTTAAGCTTCTGTAGAACCTGAGAAAATGCCCATTGGCAGCTACTATCTAGAGAAAGCACTGGCTAAGCACCTTGCAAATGTGATTTTATGTAATCCTCTCAATTAGCCCTGACTGAAGTAGGGTATTATTATAGCGTGATACAGATTAAGAAACAGAGCCTCAAAAAATTAGGGAGGCTGCTGACTGGTGATGTTTTTATTTTGTTTGTTACAAATAGTACAAAAAGTAGCCTAAGTACTTTTAAACACCAGTAGCTAAAAACGTGAAAACAGGGTAGAAGTCCATACTTACTAGTTTCTAATAGATCTGAGGTATAACTTGGCAATTCATGGTGTGGCACACAGGCTGCCTCTTGACAAATGCTCAGTAATTCCAGCAGTGGAGTCTGCCCTGCTGCCCTCTGTTGACTTTACTGAAGGTCCCTGCCTTTGAGTGATTCCTGTTGAATAAAGATTCTTAACTGGGATAAACTTAGATGAGAATAATAAGTTAGATGAGAATAATTCCATTTTTGCCTTATCTGTAACTGTAATTTAGCATTATAGTAAAGTAATGCTCAAAATTCTCCAAGCCAGGCTTCAGCAATATGTGAACCATGAACTTCCAGATGTTCAGGCTGGTTTTAGAAAAGGCAGAGGAACCAGAGATCAAATTGCCAACATCTGCTGGATCATTGAAAAAGCAAGAGAGTTTCAGAAAAACATCTATTTCTGCTTTATTGACTATGCCAAAGCCTTTAACTGTGTGGATCACAATAAACTGTGGAAAATTCTGAAGGAGATGGGAATACCAGACCACCTGATTTGCCTCTTGAGAAACCTGTAGGTAGGCCAGGAAGCAACAGTTAGAACTGGACATGGAACAACAGACTGGTTCCAAATAGGAAAAGGAGTGTAAGGTTGTATATTGTCACCCTGCTTATTTAACTTATATGCAGAGTACATCATGAGAAACACTGGGCTGGAAGAAGCACAAGCTGGAATCAAGATTGCTGGGAGAAATATCAATAACCTCAGATACGCACATGACATATGGCAGAAAGTGAAGAACTAAAGAGCCTCTTGATGAAAGTGAAAGAAGAGAGTGAAAAAGTTGGCTTAAAGCTCAACATTCAGAACGAAGATCATGGCATCCGGTCCCATCACTTCATGGGAAATAGATGGGGAAACAGTGGAAACAGTGACTGACTTTATTTTTGGGGCTCCAAAATCACTGCAGATGGTGACTGCAGCCATGAAATTAAAAGATGCTTACTCCTTGGAAGGAAAGTTATGACCAACCTAGATAGCATATTCAAAAGCAGAGACATTACTTTGCCAACAAAGGTCCGTCTAGTCAAGGCTATGGTTTTTCCAGTGTTCATGTATGGATGTGAGAGTTGGACTATAAAGAAAGCTGAGCATTGAAGAATTGATGCTTTTGAACTGTGGTGTTGGAGAAGACTCTTGAGAGTCCCTTGGACTGCAAGGAGATCCAACCAGTCCATCCTAAAGGAGATCAGTCCTGGGTGTTCATTGCAAGAACTGATGTTGAAGCTGAAACTCCAGTACTTTGGCCACCTGATGCGAAGAGCTGACTTATATGAAAAGACCCTGATGCTGGGAAAGATTGAGGGCAGGAGAAGGGGACGATAGAGGATGAGATGGTTGGATGGCATCACTGACTTAATGGACATGGGTTTGGGTAGACCCCGGCAGTTGGTGATGAATAGGGAAGCCTGGCGTGCTGCGGTTCATGGGGTTGCAAAGAGTCAGATATGACTGAGCGACTGAACTGAACTGAGGAAATGACAACCCACTCCAGTATTCTTGCCTGGAAAATTCCATGGACTGAGGAGCCTGATGGGCTATAGTCCATGGTGTTGCAAAGAGTGAGACGTGACTGAGCAGGCTCGCATGTTATTTAGCACTTCTTTCAATTATGAATGTAGCCAACAAATGACAGTAACATGATCAGTACTATGACTTTTGTCATCAATAGGAACCATGAGTATTTTTATATCCCACCTAGTTACTGCATATATGGAAATATCTTTTATTCTCATTGAAAGTGAAAGTCACTCAGTTGTGTCTGACTTTTGCAACACCATGGACTGTACAGTCCATGGAATTCTCCTGGCCAGAATACTGGAGTGGGCAGCCATTCTCTTCTCCAGGGGATCTTCCCAACCCAGGGATCAAACCCAGGTCTCCCACATTGCAGGTAGATTCATTACCAGCTGAGCCACCAGGGAAGTCTTTTATTCTCGTTGCTATTTTAAAATCACAGTAGTTATTAGATCTCCTACAAGATCTTGTTATTCAAGGGCATCACACAGAAACACAAACATTGCTCTGTCACAAAGCTAGTTTATTATTCAATTACATTTAATGGGTTTCCTTTGTCTACCTATGTATTTTATTTTATTTTATGTGTTTAGAAACATTACTATTAGCAGGGTCCATCGCCTCAACAGTCTGCCAAAGGAGACCATGGTACAAATAGTTAGAAACTCCTACTAGCTTGTCTCCTGATTAGGGACATGCAAAAATTAGTATTAATTAATTGATTTATTCACTCATTCATTCAACAGATGTGTTTTGTGACAGATATTGTATTAGCCACTATCTGGGCATGACAATGGTTATGAATCTGCTCCTGCCCTCAAGCCCACTAGAATTTATGGGTCAGTAGAAGACATAAAAGACATAGAAGAAAGCAGATGATTCCATTTCCCATTTCTGTGAAAGAGATGCACAAGGTGTTATGAAAGCAAAGAGAAAGAGCAGCAGTTTAGACTGGGTGTTTGACACTGGGGACTGGCAAATTTTCATGAAGATATATTGTTTGTCCAGGTTCTTGAGAATGAGTAAGGACTGATTAAGCAAATATAATGAAAGTTAATGGGAAGTGTTCCATATTGAGGGAGTTACATATGCAAAGGTCCAGAGGGGCAGGCTTAGTATATTTAAGGGGCTGTACTTAACTGAATACCCTGGGATAAACATGAGGAGGGTAGTGAGATGGGCTAAAGTGGGAGGCAGGGGTTAGTCAATGGAGAATCTTCTGTGCTATGCCACAGAGCTCTGACTCAATAAGGAGGATTTTAGGGCACTCTAGTCCAATTCAAAGGAAGGAATGCTGTGATTTAGAATGCTCACTAGGATGGCAGTGTAGAAAATGAATTGGAAGGGCAAGTGTGGAGGCAGAGAACTGTGGAGGCAGAGAACTAACTGATGAAGAAGCTGTAGTTATGATCTGGGCGAGAGGTAAGGGTTTGACCAAGGTTAAAGCAGTAAAGAAAGAGGAAAATGAAAGAATTCAAGAGGTTTTTAAGGAATGATGACTTGGAGACTTACAGGATGACTGCCAGACGATCCTGGCATAGGCTTCACTGAGATGAAGAATGTTACAGGGAAAGCGGATATATTTGGAGGGATAAGTTCCATGTTAGATTTGATGAATTGAAGGTTTCTGTGAATAACCAAATCTTTGGACCGCAGGTGAAAGGAGATGTATTTGATTTGATTTTATAGTTCTGTGATGGTTAAATGGGCTCCCCAGGTGGAAGTGGTAAACAATCTTTCTGCTAATGCAGGAGATGTTGGTTCAATCCCTGGGTCAGGAAGATCCCCTGGAGAAGGAAATGGAAACCCACTCCTGTATTCTTGCCTGGGAAATCCCAGGGACAGAGGAGCCTGGCAGGCTACAATCCATGGGGTCACAGAAGAGTCAGACATGACTTAGCAACTAAACAACAAGAAGAGGATGGGTTAAATGTCCTTTTCCAGATGGTTCTATAACCATCCAATTTATTCAGGATGGTTTCTTTCAAATAAATCCCTCTTTCAAATAAAATGGATTGACTCTCCAAATGGCACGCGCCAAGAGAATTCATTGCCTTTAACGAATAGTTGGAGGGAACCATTCACTTCAGCTGGTAAATGGAAATGCTCGCCCTCCTTTGTCATAATTAGCTTTGAATGACGTCAGTTTGGATATGCAAGATGTACAATCATCACCTGTCACTAAAATCAACACCTGCAAACGGATCGAACTGTGCAGGATGGTGTCCAACTCTGCTCTGCCCCTCCTGCAGGCGCAGCGGTACGAGGCCGCATCCACAATTTATGGACCGCATACTCTGTCTGCCTACATCCAGCTTTACAGAGTCCTTGCCAAGGCCATTGCTACGGTAATCAAACATTGTGTTTGTATGTCTCAGGAGTGGGGAGATGAAGAGGGAAGTCAAAAAGACCTTCGCTTTGAGTGTTCGGTTCCTTTATATTTAAAAATATTATAGCTGTGAGGTATCTCTAAAAATTGAAACCGATAAAATGAATTCAGAGTCAGTTAGTCATCTTTTGGTGGTGACCACTTTTTTCGTATATATTATCTCATATTAGTCTCGCAATCAATGTGTGAAGTATAGAGTTATCATTTTTCCCCATTTTTCAGATGAGCAAATAGGTTCAGAGATGAGAAGTGATCAAGCTTACTATAACTGAGAGTTGAACCAGTGCTCCCTAACCCTGGTCAGTTTCTCTCCATTTGCTTCATGAATTGAGTGGTTTATCAATTCTGACATGTCCATTTTCTTTATTAGAACATCTCTGAAATTGGGATGTATCTTCCAATCAAAGGAATCTTACAATTATACATTAGCATGTTTTTACTTTCTTGGTGGCTCAAAAATAATAATAGTTATTATAATCAATAGAGCCTTAGATTTGATAAAGTATAAGAGTTGTCTTCAAATGTACATATACATTGTATCTACCTAAAATATGTACACCTAAATGAGTTTATTTAAAGAAACAACACTCCTGTAAATCTTACCTCTGGTATATAGTTTATATACAAAGATGCGTTCTGGTGGCAGAAGATTAGTCAATATGCAGGATAACGACTTTAAGATAATAAATGATCCTTGTATAATACCACATAAGCCCCAAAAGGCTGTGAGGCAGGGATGGCTTAGCCAAGACAATAAAGCCCTTTCAAAGAAAAAGCTTGGATATATCAAATTGAAACAAAACTGCTATTTCTGTAGGTCAAAACAGTGAAATATTGGAAATTTCATGTGCCTCCACCTAATTAGCTATTGACTGTGTATTTGAAATCTCAGTAGAAGGAATCTACTTTAAGGTATATGGGGTTGGCCAAAAAGTTCATTCAGGTTTTCTGTAACATCTTATGCAAAAACCTGAATAAACTTATTAGCCAACCCAATATCTTAATTACCTGATTATTGTTTTATCATAATATGCCTTTCAATTTTAGATCTGATACTTTCTTTTCAATTATTTTTAGTTTTTATCATAAAACCTGTACCTATTTGTAGAATATTCAGATTATAAAGATATGTATAAACCTATAAGCTATATCTAGAGATAACCACCCGAGAAGGCAATGGCACCCCACTCCAGTACTCTTGCCTGGAAAATCCCATGGATGGAGGAGCCTGGTAGGCTGCAGTCGATGGGGTCGCTGAGAGTCGGACACGACTGAGCGACTTAACTTTCACTTTTCACTTTCATGCACTGGAGAAGGAAATGGCAACCCAATCCAGTGTTCTTGCCTGGAGAATCCCAGGGACGGAGGAGCCTGGTGGGCTGCCAGACATCTATGAGGTCACACAGAGTCGGATACGACTGAAGCGACTTAGCAGCAGCGGCAGCAGAGATAACCACTGTTTAACTTTCATGCAATTACAGGTTTATAGTTCTTCCCATAGAAAGAGAGGCATCAAATTTTATAGTGATATTTAGGAAGTGTGATTCACTTTGCAGAAATTTGTTTCAGAATATTATGGTTATGTGTCTAAGAATATCTATGTGATCTTGGGCAAAAATACCACTGAGTGTCTGCAAACCTATTTTCCCATTTGCAAAATGGGAATGATGATGAGTAGATTATATGGCTGGTATAAAGATTAAGTATATAGAGCAAAGGTTAAAGTATATTAAATACGTATGAAGGGCTATTAGAGATTAGAGATTAGAATTTTGATGGCACTATTAAAGGTGACACATTTTATGGAAAACATAGATTAAACTGGGCATGTTATAGGCTGATCTTAACTTTTAAATTAAAACTATATTTATTATATTCATTAATTAGCACAGAGAAGGATTTAGGAAAATACTTGGTAGTGACTTTGGTTAAGAGAGACTTAACACTTTTTAAACATTTAAAAGAATAATTACAATGTCATGTCACAGAGGCTGACCATGTGTTCCTATTGAGAGTCATACACGTAAAGAATGGTTGTCCCAGAATCTAAACTCAGGTAGCGTGATTCCTAGCTTACACTCAGATTATACTGACGAGGGGAGTGAAAGTGTTTCCTGTGACCGAAATGTTCTTCTGTCACAAAAGTTAAAATTATGGACATCTAGGCTCCAATTTCAGCAAAGTTCCCCTCATATTTTGTTACATTTGTTAGCTCTTGGGAAGAGAGAGAAAAAGTGAAAGTGAATGTATGTGTGTGTGTGTGCGTGTGTGTGTTCCAGTGAAGACATTTTGGGGAGGGTGTGGAGAAGGCAATGGCACCCCACTCCAGTACTCTTGCCTGGAAAATCCCATGGATGGAGGAGCCTGGTAGGCTGCAGTCCATGGGGTCGCTAAGAGTCAGATACGACTGAAGCGACTTAGCAGTAGCAGTGGTCAGGGAAAAAGGTCTCCATTCTGTACTGTACGCCCCTTAAGCAAATACTCTCTGTTCTAGGATACTGTAGCCAATTTGAGCAGTGGTCCAAAGCCTCCATTTTTTGAAGAACTGATGTCTCCATTAATTCCAAATATTGTGGATAGAGCACCTGAAGGCACAACTTTTGGGGATGTCCTGCTACCAGCGAACACTATATACAGAGTGGTAAGACTTGGAAAGGGATGTTGGGATCCTTATGAAGCCTATACTTGAAGGTGGGGGAAAGATGTTGTTTAAAAGTCACCACCTGCCTTGAATCATGCCACGGACCAGTTGTTAGCAATGATTTTGAAAATTGTTCTTATCTCTGCAGAGGCTCTGCACACATGAGAATGGGGAAGTATTTATTTTTCAGATGGCAATTTTGGAAAACTTGAATTTCTAAAATTCAAATTATTCCTTTTTTTTTTTTTTTTAAGAGATAGACATGGAACCATTCATTGCAGCGTAGAAAAGTGGTTTCTTAATCAAGGATGGGAAAACACGGAAATGAAGCAGGTTTTCTACCCCTAGTACTTTATATAGATCTTGTTTCTTGTAACTTTGCTAAATCATTTATTAGTTTCAATAGATTTTCTTTGGTGTGGATTCCTTAGAAATGTCTATGTATAGTATGTCATCTGTGAATAAAAGCAGGTTTACTTCTTTTTGAGTTTCTTTTCTGGATACCTTTTATTTCTTTCCTTATTGCATTGGCTAGAGTCTCCAATGCAGTGTTGAAAAGAAGTTGTAAGAATGAACATCCTTATCTTGTTTCTAATCTTAGGAAAAGTATTCAGTTATTAAGTATAATGTTTTCATCAGAATTTCTGTAGATGCCTTTTATTAGGTTAAAAAATTCCCTTCTATGTCTAGTTTGTTGAGAGTTCTTATGAAGAAATGGTGTTGACTTTTTTCCAAACGCTTTTCTGTGTCTACTGAGATGATCATGTGGCTTTTGTTTTTTATCTATTAGTAGGGTGTATTTTATTAGTTGATTTTCACATATTAAATAAATACCCTTTAGTCATGGTATACCAGAGAAGGCAATGGCACCCCACTCCAGTACTCTTGCCTGGAAAATCCATGGACGGAGGAGCCTGGTGGGCTGCAGTCCATGGGGTCTCGAAGAGTCAGACACGACTGAGCGACTTAACTTTCACTTTTCACTTTCATGCATTGGAGAAGGAAATGGCAACCCACTCCAATGTTCTTGCCTGGAGAATCCCAGGGATGGGGGAGCCTGGTGGGCTGCCATCTATGGGGTCTCACAGAGTCGGACACAACTGAAGCAACTCAGCAGCAGCAGCAGCAGTAATGATATACAATACTTTTTACATGTTGTTAAATTTGGTTTAACAACATGTGGGCTTCCCTTGTAGCTCAGTTAGTAAAGAATCTGCCTGCAATGCAGGAGACCTGGGTTCCATCCCTGGTTGGGGAAGATCCCCTGGAGAAGGAAATGGCAACCCACTCCAGTTATCTTTGCATGGAAAATCCCATGGACAGAGGGGCTTGGTGGGCTGTGGTCCACGGGGTCACAAAGAGTCGGGCACAACTGAGCAACTAACGCCTCACGACCAACACTTCACTTCACAAATTTGGTTTGCTAATATCTTTCTAAAGAGTTTTGTACTCGTGTCTATGAGGGGCATTTCTAGTCTTTTCATGTGTTGTCTTTGCTCTTGCTATCAGGGTAATACTGGTATCAGAGAAGGAGTAGGAAGTGTTTCCTCTCATATTCTGAAAATGTATGCAAAAGATTAATATTATTTCTTCTTTAAATATTGGATCAGATTTACCAGCAAAGTCATTTAAATTTGGGTTTCTCTTTATGGCAAAATTTTAAATCACTAATTCAATTTCTTTACACAATTTAGGCATATTTAGATGTTCTATTTTTTCTTGTGTCAGTTGTATGTCTTTCTAGCAGTTTAATTTGTCTTTAGGAATTTTCCCATTTCATTTAATTGTCTAATGTGTTGGGATAAACTTGTTCATAGCATTCCTTTATAATTCGTTTAATTCCTGTAAGGTCAATAATGATGTCCCCTCTTTCTTCCTGGTTTTGCTGACTTGTGTTTTCAAAGAGCCATCTTTTAGCTTCATTGATTTTATCTGTTGTTTTTCTATTTCATTGATTTTTGCTCTAGTGTTTAATTTCCTTCCTTCTGCCTGCTTTGATTTTATTTTGCACTTCTCATCTCTTAAGGTGGATGCTTAGGTTATTTTTATGTGTAGTGTCCTTTTATAAATTCCTCTGTTGGTTTTTTACTATGTATATTTTTAGCTATTTTCCTGATATTAGGGACTTGGAAAAGAACTCTCTTTCTGCTCTTAACCTTCCACTCTCAATACTTCTGACAGCAATTGTGTGGAGGTTCCCCCCACAGTAATTGTGTAGAGGTTCTCCTGTTCCCTGTGGACACCAATTTGATGCCCTCAATTCAATTCTGATGTTATTTACTTGGAGTTAAGGGCTCAGTGGGCTTCCTTGGTGGCTCAGATAGTAAAGAATCTGCCTGCACTGCAGGAGACCCAGGTTCGATTGGGAAGAGCCCCTGGAGAAGGGAATGGCTACCCCACTCCCGTATTCTTGCCTGGAGAATCCCATGGACAGAGGAGCTACAGTCCATGGGGTTGCAAAGAGTTGGACCTGTCTGAGCTACTAACACTTCCACTGTTTGTTTGTTTGTTTTTCACAAAGGCTCAGCTCCACAAGCCAGCACCCTCTCTTCCCACCTCCTTCTCCCCATACACACGTGTTTCAGACACCAAGGGTAAATCCAACATACACACATATTTCAGACACCAATGGTAAATCCAACATACACACGTGTTTCAGACGCCCGTGGTAAATCCAACATACACACGTGTTTCAGACGCCCGTGGTAAATCCAAGTTATCACCTGTGCATCTACCAGTCTGGTTATAAGTTGAAGATGCTCTGGCTATAAATTGGAGATTCTCCTCCTCAGGTTTAATAACTTGCTAGAACAGCTCACAGAACTTTGGAAAATAGTCTACTGACCAGATCACCAGCTGATTATAAAAGGATACAACTCAGGAACAACCCATGGAAGAGATGCATAGAGCAAGGTATAGGGGAAGGAATGCAGAGCTTCTCCAGTCATTCCACTTTCCAGAATCTCTGCACGTTCACCAGCCTGGAAGCTCTCTGAATCCCATGCTTCAGGGACTTCTGTGGAGGCTCCCTTACCTGGGCATGATTGATTAAATCACTGGCCATAGGTGGTTAACTCACTCTCTATCTCTTTTCCCTCCCTGGAGATCAGGGAGTTCGAGTTGAAAGTTCCAACTCTCTAATCACCTGGTTTGTTCCCCTGACAACTAGCTCCCATTCTGAGGTTATGCAGAAGCCCCCAGCCACCAGCCATCTTATTTTCATCCAGAAAGACACTTTAGTACAGATTTGATAGCCTTCCCCGCTCTGGTTGAACTGTAGTAACACAGAGGGTGAGCACAACCCTGGTAAGAAAACCAAGAACTTGTACTGTGCTTACCCTAAGTTTCAGTTCAGTTCAGTCCTTCAGTCGTGTCCAACTCTTTGCGACCCCATGAATCGCAGCACGCCAGGCCTCCCTGTCCATCACCAACTCCCGGAGTTCACTCAGACTCACGTCCATCAAGTCAGTGATGCCATCCATCCATCTCATCCTCTGGCGTCCCCTTCTCCTCCTGCCCCCAATCCCTCCCAGCATCAGAGTCTTTTCCAATGAGTCAACTCTTCGCATGAGGTGGCCAAAGTACTGGAGTTTCAGCTTTAGCATCATTCCTTCCAAAGAAATCCCAGGGCTGATCTCCTTCAGAACGGACTGGTTGGATCTCCTTGCAGTCCAAGGGACTGTCAAGAGTCTTCTCCAACAGCACAGTTCAAAAGCATCAATTCTTCAGTGCTCAGCCTTCTTCACAGTCCAACTCTCACATCCATACATGAACACTGGAAAAACCATAGCCTTGACTAGACAGACCTTTGTTGGCAAAGTAATGTCTCTGCTTTTGAATATGCTATCTAGGTTGGTCATCACTTTCCTTCCAAGGAGTAAGCGTTTTTTAATTTCATGGCGGCAGTCACCATCTGCAGTGATTTTGGAGCCCCCAAAAATAAAGTCTGACACTGTTTCCACTGTTTCCCCATCTATTTCCCATGAAGTGGTGGGACCAGATGCCATGATCTTCGTTTTCTGAATGTTGAGTTTTAAGCCAACTTTTTCACTCTCCTCTTTCACCTTCATCAAGAAGCTTTTTAGTTCCTCTTCACTTTCTGCCATAAGGGTGGTGTCATCTGCATATCTGAGGTTATTGATATTTCTCCCAGCAATCTTGATTCCAGCTTGTGCTTCTTCCAGCCCAGCGTTTCTCATGATGTACTCTGCATATAATTTAAATAAGCAGGGTGACAATATACAGCCTTGACATACTCCTTTTCCTATTTGGACCAGTCTGTTGTTCCATGTTCAGTTCTTTTTTTTTTTTGTTGTTGTTGTTGTTTCTATATATATTCTTTAATTTTATTTTATTTTTATTTTTATTTTTTATTTATTTATTTATTTTTTTATTTTATTTTTAAACTTTACATAATTGTATTAGTTTTGCCAAATATCAAAATGAATCCGCCACAGGTATACATGTGTTCCCCATCCCGAACCCTCCTCCCTCCTCCCTCCCCATACCATCCCTCTGGGCCGTCCCAGTGCACCAGCCCCAAGCATCCAGCATCATGCATCGAACCTGGACTAGCAACTCGTTTCCTACATGATATTTTACATGTTTCACTGCCATTCTCCCACATCTTCCCACCCTCTCCCTCTCCCACAGAGTCCATAAGACTGTTCTATACATCAGTGTCTCTTTTGCTGTCTCGTACACCGGGTTATTGTTACCATCTTTCTAAATTCCATATATATGCGTTAGTATACTGTATTTATGTTTTTCCTTCTGGCTTACTTCACTCTGTATAATAGGCTCCAGTTTCATCCACCTCATTAGAACTGATTCAAATGTATTCTTTTTAATGGCTGAGTAATACTCCATTGTGTATATGTACCACAGCTTTCTTATCCATTCATCTGCTGATGGACATCTAGGTTGCTTCCACGTCTTGGCTATTATAAACAGTGCTGCGATGATCCATGTTCAGTTCTAACTGTTGCTTCCTGACCTGCATACAAATTTCTCAAGAGGCAGGTCAGGTGGTCTGGTATTCCCATCTCTTTCAGAATTTTCCACAGTTTATTGTGATCCACACAGTCACAGGCTTTGGCATGGTCAATAAAGCAGAAATAGATGTTTTTCTGGAACTCTCTTGCTTTTTCCACGATCCAGCTGATGTTGGCAATTTGGTCTCTGGTTCCTCTGCTTTTTCTAAAACCAGCTTGAACATCTGGAAGTTCACGGTTCACGTATTGCTGAAGCCTGGCTTGAAGAATTTTGAGCATTAGGGAAAAGGGATGGGGGGAATAAATTAGGAATTTGTGATTAGCAGATACAAACTACTATGTAGAAAATAAACAATAAAGTTCCACTGTATAGCACAGGGAACTATATTCAATATCTTTTAATAACCTGCTGCTGCTAAGTCACTTCAGTCATGTCCGACTCTGTGCGACCCCATGGACAGCAGCCCACCAGGCTCCCCCGTCCCTGGGATTCTCCAGGCAAGAACACTGGAGTGGGTTGCCATTTCCTTCTCCAATGCATGAAAGTGAAAAGTGAAAGTGAAGTCGCTCAGTCATGTCCGACTCTTAGCGACTGCATAGACAGCAGCCCACCAGGCTCCTCCTTCCATGGGATTTTCCAGGCAAGAGTACTGGAGTGGGGTGCCATTGCCTTCTCCTTTAATAACCTATAATAACCTAAAATGAAAGTGAATATGAAAAAAATATATAATTGATCACTGTACACCAGAAACGAATATAACATTGTAAACTGACTATATTTTAAAAAATAAAATAAAATTTAAAAGTGGTTATTTTTGATAGTTTTGTCAGTATACATAGTTGCTTTTCAGGGAGAGGACATACTGACCTCCTCATGCTGTCATGCTGAACAGACGTTTCTCACCATTTCAGTTGGCACATTATATCTGTAGTGGGGTTGTCTCTTGTTGTTAAGATGAGTGTGAGTGAACAGGAATTGTGATGGTAGGAAAAAAATCAAGGACAAGAACATGTAAGGATTAGGAAAATTTGGCTAATCATGAAAATTTTATTTTTTAAGTGAACCATGGTATGGTTTGCAGGGATGATTTCTCTATATAAAGAATAGAGTGATTTTTGCAGAAAATTCTAACTGCTGTTGAAACATTTTTCTGGCCATTGGTGAGGCTAGCTAATTTGATAATCTCACTGGTGAAAATGAAGAAAATTAGAAAAAATAAATTGATGGTAGTTATTCAGGGGAGTTAACAGTAAGTAATTGAGCTGCACATCTCTATTTAGATGGTAATCATTGATTATGAACCCATGGAATATTTTTATTAAAAAATGTTTTTAATATGGGCTAGGTCTTGGAGAATAGGTAGGAGTTTATAGTGCCCATCAAGAGACCTGGATCTCCTACATTGCAGACAGGTTCTTTATTGGCTGAGCCACCAGGGAAGCCCCAAGACATACCACCTGTAGGTATATGGACTATAGAGGGCTTAAGGTGGAGCAGCAGGTGGGAACTTACCTGTAAAAGGTCTTGTATACCATGGTAAGTCATGTGAAGACTTGTTAGTTTGTTATTTAAAAATATTTTTTGATGTATAAATGACATACAGTAATATATCTTTAAAGAGTACAGTTTGGTAAGTTTTTACTATTAAGGGCATCTACTTCTTGAGTAATCTTTAGTAATTTCTATATCTTGAGGAATTTTTCCATTTCATTTCATTTAAGTTATTTGAATTTGTAGATACATAGCTCTATATCTTCATCTATATCTGAATCTACCAAAAGCAAATTATTGGTCCAAAATTCTGAAGTAATTTACTGGGTCCAAATTCCTGTTCCCATGTTACAAGGGTATGTTCTCTAATATTCTCAGAAGATTCAATTAAATACAATATAATCTCTACAGGTACCCAGATTCCTAGGAATGTTTCATAAATAATGGCCCAAATATGAGCATGGAAAAGTACTATTATTAGAACTCATGAAATTAGTTTTTATTTTCAGGGAGAAGTTGTTGAAGTTACCTTTGTAGGTGCTAACCCAAAGAATTCAGCAGAAAACCGGGTAAGCATCAATGATTCTTTTTTTTACGAATTTAAGTCCACTTCTTTAGCCTTTCACTTGCGTATCCCTCTGAAGATTAAAAAATAAAGATAAAATGTTTCAACTTGCTTTTCATTGTATTTTATAGGTGTGAAAATTTTCAGGGGGAACAGTTAATGTAGAGTTGGGTCTAAAAAGATAGACGCCAGGAAATATTTAATTGACTCTACTTAGGACCACATAGAGCACAATGCATAGAAAACTGCATGGTCTCTTGAGATGATGTAGATTTGAATACAATTCCCATTTATGAATCCCAATTTTAAAACTCTACTGAATTTGGTTAAATAATCCAAGGGCCAGTGTGAAGTGTATCTTTGGTTCCTTTCCACCCCTCTTTGGCTCCTCTCCTCTTCTGCACTCCTGACTCTGATCCTGCTTCCATTGTTGTGGGATGATCATGGATCCCTGAGCGGACACTCTAATGACTGGAGCCCTGGCACACATGCTTTCCTTTTTCTTGCACTGGCCTTTTCCCTACTCTTTGCTACAGGCACTAATAGAGTGTTTATTTATTAATCTTGAAAAATGACACAAGAAATACAGATTCCATGTAAAAACAGACAGTACAGAAGTTCTTAAAATAGACTGTGGAAACACCTCTCTTTTCATGAACATTTTTAGAGGCAATCGCTGTTACCAATTTCTTACATATCATTTCATACTTTTTTGTCATATAATCTGTATTTATGTATATGATAAAGTATATAATATCTATGAATAAAATGAAGTAGTTTTATTCCTCTGAAACTCCTTTGGAATGTTCTTATAACTATACAAGCAATAATTAGATATGTTCTATCTGTAAGATTTCAAACAATAGAGAAATATATAGAGGAAAAAGAAAATGGGTCCATGAAAGTGATTTCAAGGTGAGATTTTTTTCTGTGGCAGAGAATGCATTAACTCTATGGAAGAGTCATTCCTCCCAGAGCCCATTGTTGCCTATAATCCAAAACGCTTTTCTTTCAAGTGAGCCTTCCCATTTCTGTTTATTAAAATAGGATTCCTTTGATAAAAGTTGTGACAATGTGACATTGTCAGATATTATATTGGGAAAGATTTTTCTACTGCTTGGATAGTCAACATGCACCTGTTTGAAATAATTTCTCTAGGCAGTCAAGTCATGCCAGAATATTTACATGTTTACAGCATTATTTTCTAAAGATGTTAAAGTGTTGTAGCAAGAATGCAGAATTAGCTCTTACCTGACATCCTTAGGGTGGAGAAATACTATCATCATTATTGCCTGGAGAAGCAGGAGACTAAGTTACTTAAAGAACTATGAGAACAGAATTAATTCCTGAGGCTGTTTTGGGACTTGGCATAAAACTATTTCTGGTACCCTTTACTATTAGTGATCATCACATCCTTACCACTGTGCTGAATGCTTACCATGTGCAGGTACTAGGCTAAAGGCTTTATTTACATACATCATCACATGAATCCATTTAATCCTCCCTACTACTCAGTGAGATACATTTTATTATCTTTGTTTTACAGATGAATAAAGTGAGACTGAGAGAAATTAAGTAACTTGCACGAACTAATTGTGTATCTAGAAGAGATTAAGCCTGGGAGGCGAGGAGAGGATGGTCACAGAGTTTGCACATTCGGCATCCTAGCTTTGTTCTCTGATCTGCACTCTAGACCTATACACTGGGGCCCTTCTGTTTCCTTCTCCACTGAAGGCCTTCCCAGTGTCACTCTGCCCTAAATGGCCATGAACAATTCTCTTTTCAAGTCACTGTAGTTACGGAAACTTTTTTTTGTTGAATATTATCCATTAGTTGAGTAATCGGGGCTTCCCTGGTAGCTCAGATGTAAAGAATCTGCCTTCAGTGCAAAAACCCAGGTTCAATTCCTGGAGAATAAAACAGCAACCCATTCCAGAATTCTTGCCTAGAGAATCCCATAGATAGAAGAACCTGGCAGGGGTCAGTCAGTGGGGTCACAAAGAGTTAGACACAACTGAGTAATTAAAGTTGAGTAATTAAAGAAGAATTTTAAAGAATCCTATGGTCCAGCTATAAATAAGTGATTCATTCAGCAAAGGTTTATTTGAACACCTGTAAATGACAAGCTTGTAATGGATAAAGGTGAATTAGACACAAGTCCTGGCTTCCCAGGTGGCTCAGTGGTAAACAATCCATCTGTCAAGCAGGAGATACAACTTTGATCCCTGGGTTGGGGAGATACCCTGGAGAAGGAAATGGCAACTCACTCCAGGAGTCTTGCCTGGGAAATCCCATGGACAGAGGAGCCTGGCGGGCTCCATGGGGTCACCAAAGAGTCGGCTACGAATTATCAACTAAACAACAACAACCTGACCTTAATTATCAACTAAACAACAACAACCTGACCTTAAGGGCCACGATGTAAAGATTTTTAAGGAAAATTGGAGATTCATGGCCTTTGTATGTTTTATTATTATGTTATTTAAATATGTGGTTTATTTGAAGCTGAATTCTTGGTCTAAAACAAATTACTATGACCAATGTGGAAAATTTTATTTTCCACTGGGAAAATAAAATCTGCTTATGATGTGGTTTCTAGGCATCCATTATGACAAAATATAAGGATTGCTTTTAGCTCCCCAGGAGTAAGAAGATTTACATATGCTTTTCAGTTCTTTAACTCAGACAGTATATACTAATAACTCATTTACCTGGAGATGTAAAGATGAGGGAATTTTCCCATTCCCCCCCTAAATCTGGAGGTGACTTAGAGAAAGTCTTAGAATACAGATCAATGAACGTGTCAGAAATGGTTTGCTGCCTTTTCTAAATCTTGTTTTATTTGCTCTAATTTCCAAAATTTGCTGTCAGCTCTAAAATTGTTCTTCATTCAATTTTCTAAAGAGAAGTCATGGTTTTTAATAGACTGGATGAGTTAACATTCTGAAGACATTGCATAGATTGTTAAAAGGAACAACTGAGGATTTGTATGAAATTCTAATACGTATACTTATCAGGTCTTGGGATGTTAGCAATGGTCAACAGGGGATTATGGGGTTTCTACAGTTAGATTTCTTCTGTGACTCTGCAGTGTCTGATCAGTTATATTAATTGCATTTCAGACCCATCAGACCTTCCTCACTGTGGAGAAATATGAGGCCACATCAGCAACATGGCAGATAATGCATAATGATGCCTCCTGGGAGACTCGGTGAGCATGTCTGTTGAATATTTTGTCTTTCAAGCCCTGAAAAGAGTTGGTTAGTAATGCAGAGAAGACAAATGGCAAGACTGGCTCACTGCATGATATTAATGATATCAAATTCCCCAAAAGCCTTCTGGCTTTATTTAGTTGATTTATTAGATTTCATCTTGATCCTATTTTTCTACAAAACAATGTGCTGTGTGTCTGTAAGATTAGGTGCTAATGAGGTTATGACCTCCATGCTTGCAAATATCTGTTAGTTTTGTTTTTTCCATGGTCACAGACACAACCCCTAAAAGCAAATTAGTCTTCCTGCAAAGTGGTTGCAAGGCCTGCTGGGTGAAGGTGTGTGAGATAGTTCTGTGGAGCTTGATATTTCTCCTGAGATAATAATGAGTCTATACTTACCATGTGTTGCATGCTTGTATGTGGTCAGTGGTTCTTCATTTGAATTACTAAAATACAATAAGCTTGAGTGTTTGATTCTTGCTGACCCAGTAGGAAAGGAATATGCTTATAGAGTTTCCTCAGAGAAACTTTTCTCTGTACTTTTTGCTATCAAATACCTGAGCTGAATAGATAATATGAAGATTTTAAAATACATTTGGAAATATTTCCATTCTTATGTATATAAATTTTACACCATGGAACAGTAGTATGGACATGAGCAAAATTTTTGGTCATTTGGTCTAATTCAAATGACCTCAAACTAAGTGATTATTTGTATGTTAGTTTGGTTTCCATGGTTAATGGAAAATAGAGATTTGATCTTATTGTGGCCTATTTGATAGCCTCCCAAAATTATGGGCATAATGTTTGCTCTGATCTTTAAGACTCTATGTAATATTTAAACAAGTAATACATGCATATTTATTGTTAAAATATGGTTATACAGGTAACAAAAAAGGATAATTTAGTTTCAAAAGCCTGAAGTCAGAACGGTAGTTAACACCCAGGAAATGTAGTAGTCAGCCTTGTTCGCGAGCAGCAGTGTCTCCAGCTGTTTTAGGGAACTCTGGACATGTCACTGAGGAAACAGAGGACGCCGAGCACATCCTTTCTGCGCAGGGCGTTTATCCTCTA
Source organism: Bos indicus x Bos taurus (assembly GCF_003369695.1). Lineage (NCBI taxonomy): Eukaryota > Metazoa > Chordata > Mammalia > Artiodactyla > Bovidae > Bos > Bos indicus x Bos taurus. Next base: position 42,723,729 of record NC_040101.1, read on the forward strand.
CATAACCAAGGGCATCAGTCAGCCTGCCCATTGTGCCTCTCGGTATTTAGTAGCTGACCTCCCTGCCATGATCTACAAGGAGCCACGTGATCTGATTCCATCCGATTCTGTCATCTCAACCATTCTGCCCTGATCCTGCTCACATGCATTCTGTCTCTTGGCTGCACCAAGTTTGCTTCTGCTTCAGACACTTTGCAGTCTCTGTTCCTTCTTTCTAGAATGTTCTTCCACTAGACAGGTGTGCGTTCAGTATAAAGGACATCTCCTTAGAGATACCGCTCTTACTTTCTTCATTTCACTTATCTTTTTAGCTTTACTTTTAAATTATTTATTCTTTTAGGCTACGTTGGGTCTTCACTTGCTGCCCTCAGGCTTTCTCCAGTTGCAGCAAGCAAGAACTACACTTCATTGTGGTGCATGGGCCTCTCCTGGCAGTGGCCCCTCTTGTTGTGGGCAGCACAGGCTCTAGGGCACATGGGCTCAGAAGTTGTGGTGCTTGGGCTTCGTTGCTCTGCTGCATGTGGGATTTCCCAGACCAGGGATGGAAATTATATCTCTTGCCTTGGCAGGCGGATTCTTAACCACTTGACCACGAGGGAAGCCCCTCACATTTCCCTTTTAAAATTATTTGTTGGTTTGCTTTTTTATTGCTTTTTTACTATCTTGTCCTAGTTTGACCATAAGCTCTGTGAAACTTTAGACCATGCCTGTCTCGTTCACTACAGTATTCTCAGTACCTCTAGCATAGCGTCTGGCACATGAGCTCATGAAATGCATATTTTGAACAAATGAATCTAGATGCAAAAAGTGTCAAGTTGAAGTAGAGGATGGCAAGGGCTGAAGGGAAGCTGTAGCAGTTCTAAAGCAGGGGACATCCTTTGTTCTGAATATCGGGTAAAGCTATCCTAGGATGGATAGAATTTAGGAGGTTAGGTAGAACAAGTCAAGATATTTCTACAAATGACTGTTTCTTGAAGATCTGCTTCTAGGAAATATTTATCTCTGTTTTGTTCATTGCTATATTCTCAATATCTAGTAGAGTGCCTTGCTTATTGTCAGTATTCTTTTAATGTTCATTTATTGACTAATCGAACACTTTTTAATCACACATTTTTAAGAGTAAAATTGGATTTGTTTGTTTCCTACCAACAGTTTCTACTGGCACAAAGGCTCACTGGGTCTTAGCAATGCGACGATACAGTGGCACATTCCAGATACTGCCCAGCCTGGAACCTACAGAATAAAATACTTTGGACACAGTCGGAAGCAGGACTTACTCAAGCCCGCTGTTCTACTTTCATTTGAAAGCACTCCCTCTGTTTTTGAAGTCACAACTACTTGGTGAAAGTTGATAAAACATTTAAAGAGCAGCTGTACTCTGTATGATTTATATGACTGATTTCATGTGAATGTAATCTATTATGATGACTTCAATAATTGTCCTTTGGGGACAGATGGTTTACAGCTAATGGGACAGGTATGTGTGTGGTGTGTGTGTGTGAGAGAGAGAGATAGAGAGAGGTGTATCCTGTTTACCTTGCTATTGTAGCTTACTTTACCTTATGGTTGTTGCCTAAAGCATAATTTCCCTTGGGGCCCTGTGGCTATTTTAAGAGACAGTTCCCCTCAATATGGAACCTCTGAGATGTTAGTGAGAGTGGTGGAAGATGTGTGAACAATGTTTAAACTATTTATTTATAGAAATTATGGAATGTTAGCACTTAAAAAGCTGAAAGAGGTTATCTACTTGGCTCCTTCATTTTATAGATGGGAAAATGAAGTTTTATGGATTTAAGATTAGCATAAGGCTAGGGCCTTTCCCTTCAGTCACATTTAAAAAGCATTTATATAAACATTGACCATAAATGTATAAGCCCAGTTAGAGAAAGTTAGCATGCCAGTTTTTCCTATATTGAGGGGTAGCCTTTCCAAGCAGTCACCCTGGCATTGAGATGGCTGATCCAGAGTTGTTTTGAATGTTCAAATCATTTCTGGAATTGCCTTTAGAGCCCAACTGTGGGAAAGTCAGACTTGTAATATTTTGATCTTGCCTATGTTTCTCTAAGTGCCCTTATCCCACTGAATTGAGTCTCATATTCCCATGACTTGTTCTCAGTGATTTTGGATTGTTTTCACTAATCAAATTCACTGAAAACCCACAAAGTTTTGTTACTAGTGTAGATACTAATATGAAAGTGATATGGGCTTGAAAAGGAGTCCTCAAAGAAGAGGCTCTGAATTCATTTATCTGTCATTACTTATTCACTCACTCATGGACCTGTTCAATCATAGAATATTTATGAAGGCATATTCTCATTCCCAGCACTGTACTAGTGTGGCTCTGACAGTTAGATCATATTTAGGCTGAATGTATGTGTCAAAAGGTCACTATTTCAAAGGAGAAAATATTCAATTCAACGTGTAAATTCTGGGGAGGCATTGAAAAATCAATAATCTTCAAGTCACATCTTGTATATCACCTTTGTTGAGTATTCTATTTAGCGGGTAAACTGAGGCTCCAGGCAATTTGGAAAAACCTGTTTTGAAAGCTATTTTTGGGTATTGTGAAATATCCAGTCTAATGTCCCAGAGAATAAGCTATGATGATCTGACATTGATTGCCTGAAAGTAATTGCATTTAAAATTATCCAAGTTAGCTAGGAGCTCCAGGTTGCAAAATAAATTTCTTAAAGCTGAGTCATGCTTTTGCATGGGTATAAATGCTTTAGCATTTTTTGGAAAAATCAACTTTTCTTTCAAAAATAGCTTTCAAGTTTGAAAATAATAATGATATCAACAATAATATTTACATCTATTTACATAAGACTTAACATGCTATATTGTACCCGGAACATTTTTTGATGAATCAGTGCTCTAGAGCAGGGGTCCGCAACCTCCAGAATCTAATGCCTGATGATCTGAGGTAGAGCTGATATAATAATAGAAATAAAGTGCACAAGAGATGCAGTGCACTTGAGTCATCCTGAAAGCATCCCCTCTTCCTAATCAATGGAAAAATTATCTTCCACAAAACCAGTCCCTGGCGCCAAAAAGGTTGAGGACTGCTGTTCTAGAGGCTGTTTCTGTGCAAGTTAATTGTGGTGAATTAACTAGTTACAGTTTCAGTGGGTAATGGTCATTTTTCCTAATGACACCGCACTATTTAGGATAAAAATTCAGAGACCTAAAAGAGTAGATGCTTCTGAAAGTAGTTGATTTCAGAAAGACAAATTATGTTACAGCTGATGATAATGTTTTTAAAAGTATTTCTTATGACTCAGAAGAGCTTTTGAATTATTTTCCACCACCTCTGTGCCTCCCTTTGAAACTTTTCTCAGCCGGCCTGTGATTCCCTGCTGTTTACTTGCAGCTGTGCCAAAGCAGCCGTTCTAATGCCTACTGATCCTTCTACACCCCACCCTCTGCCACCAGTGCTCTTGGCCACATGTAACCCCAGAAACCTGTGTTCTCACTTGCTGCCATCTCTTCCAACTGAAGTTCCATTTCTGCAGTTTGTAAGTAAAAACAGAACTAGATCCCTACATCACAGATATTGTAATTATTCATTTGAACGTGAAAAACAGCACATAGATGCTGATCTGATCTGTCCACATAAAAACAGATCCAGTCAGTGTCTGGGGGTGTTGCTGGGAGTGGCTCACTGGAGCCAAAGCACATGGAGAAAATGAAAATTGGTGGAGAATGTATAAAGGACGATTGAGTGTGTGGGAGAATTCTTTTGAAGATTTTGTTTCTCATGTCAAAGTGTCTGTTTTTCATTTGTTGTACTCTGTCTACTCTGGTGTTAAGGATGCTATGACTTTTTTAAAAGTACTGTATGATCCATCTATATTTTCAATCAGTATTATGTAAATTGTTAGTATTCAATAGAATGTTTAATAAATTAATAATTGCACCTGGGACATTATTTTCTAATGAGAGGTGTAGACACTTGAGCCATTTTTTTTCATTTTAAGAGATAGAGCAAATGGTGGTAGATTATATATAAATCAGGTTGGAAGGTGATATTGCAGTCTGTTTTGTGGAAGGAGTGACATCTAAGCTAAGACCTAAAGAGTATTAGCTAGGAGGAAGGTAACGGGGTGTGTGCATGTGTGATGTGCGTGCTTGCACGTGTGCAAGAGAAGTAACTATTCTAGGTAGAGGGAATACCAAGTAGTTTCTCAAGGCTGTAATTAGATTGCAAGGGAGGAGTGGTCAGAAATGCAGCATTGAACTTTGCCTTCATAAAAGCAATTTGGTTTTAGATTTGTATTAGCATTTTTTCTCCTTGAGACTTGTCACTTACAAAGATGCCTGAATGTATTTCCCCTTTGCTGTGCTGGTAAAAGACATATTTTATACCCAAGGAAACTGATTTTGGTTCTCAGTCTGCAGTGATATTGGATACCACCCGTCTGTCTTCATGGATTGTTCTTGGAATTGAATTTAAGAGACTCCTTTGCTTCTCTACATCTCATGTTTTCAAATCTTGAGTTCCTTTTGCTTTTTCATACCTGCTGAGTTGTCAAATGTAGCCAATAAAGACCACTCTCTCTCTTTGGATGGACTTCCAGAGCCATATCCTGTATCTTATAAGTACTTATAAGCACTGAAAAAACTGATCCACCCACATGAATTTCACAGTACATTGGCATGCATAATTCTCAGTCTCTGTTTTTCTTTTTTTAAATTTCTGGCTGTATTTTAAGATAATAAGCAAACTAGAAGCTTGGGGTATTGGCTTAACACTAGTCAGAGAAGAACAGGCAACCTATCACCCCACTATTTGCCTGAGTCCATGATAGTACCTGATAATCAAATCATTCCTTGACTGCTTATTCTCAGATGGTTAAGTGAAGAGAAAATAAATTTCCACCTCATTTTCCACTGTTACATTTTGTTGTTAGAACAGTTGAAAGCAGTATTCTAACTGCTATACTGATTATAACCCCCAGGAGGACTGTAATTTCGACCCTTTCTTCTGCTGTAGCTAGAACAAATATCAATGTATTTGCATAAAATCAGAAAGCAGATCTTTACTAGCTGACCTAAAGAAAACAGTATGGTGACCTCTTTCTATTTTTTGACTCTCTGCCTGTTATGGATTGAATTGTGTTCCCCGAAAAGGTATGCTGAGTCCTCAACCCCAGTACCTCAGAATTTGGAAAAAGGATCATTGCGGATGGTAATTAGTTAAAGCAAGGTCATACTGGAGTAGCTGCTGCTAAGTCGCTTCAGTCGTGTTTGACTCTGTGCGACCCCATAGAGGCCGCCCACCAGGCTCCCCCGTCCCTGGGATTGTCCAGGCAAGAACACTGGAGTGGGTTGCCATTTCCTTCTCCAATGCATGAAAGTGAAAAGCGAAAGTAAAGTCACTCAGTCGTGTCCGACTCTTCGCGACCCCATGGACTGCAGCCCACCAGGCTCCTCCATCCATGGGATTCTCCCTGCAAGAGTACTGGAGTGGGGTGCCTTTGCCTTCTCCGATACTGGAGTAGAGTAGGTCCCTAATCCAAAATGTATCTTTACACAAAGAATGCCGCGTAAAGAGGTGTACACAGGAGACTACCGTGTAAACCAGAAGGTGGAGACCACAGTGCTGGGTCTGCAAGCCAAGGAATGCCAAAGATTGCCAGTAAACCATCAGAATCAAGGAAATAAGCACAGAACACATCTTCTCTCACAGTCTTTGGAACAAACCAACCCTGGTGGCTTGCAGCCCCCAGAACCATGAGGCAAGAAATATCTGTTGTTCAAACCTACCAGTGTGTGGCATTTAGTTACGGCAATTCTAGGAAACAAATTCACTGGCCAGTGGATTAAGGCACCTTGCCAAAAGAAACTTTTGTGAGGCTCCCAGTTCGGAGGACCTAGGAAATGTGTCCTTTACTCTCCCGGATAATATGGTCACTTTTTGGCAACAGGTCTCATCTGTTATATCACTGACTGCCAGTGAGTATCATCCATCACTATCACAGACTATTAGTTTTCTGAAACTAATTTACATATAATAAAAAGCCAAGTGAGTCAGCTATGATGCAGCTCTAACTAAAATTTTATGAAGAATAAACATTCTGTAATTTGGAAATCGATCTTTTATGGGTTGTGAATAAGACTATGAATATCTACTATATTTATTTATGAGATGACAGAATGAGGACACACACAATAATGCATGTTTATTCTCGGTACTTATTGAACTGAGTTGGGTTTTTTCCTCCCCAATTTATTATATAGCAAATAGGAGACAGGTCGCTGTAGGGTCCATACTTGTGTTTACATGGAGGCAAAGCTAAGAGTTATGATACACCTCAAGAATTTGTGCCAATTTTAAATTAAGGCAGAATATGTTTGTATTCATGTTGTAGAAAGTGATTGCAAAAAGTAGTGAGTTTTTTCCCCTCTCAATGGGTGATTCATTGCATGTTTAAATAAATGAATAGTTTCTATTTCAAGAAATGTTTTTATGAATAAGAATGCTGTCAAGACTATTGAAGAGAAATCTTTCTATTTTTAGAGGGCCTTTTATTTTCTCTGGGTTAACCAAATAGCATCTCAGTGCCCATTTTTAGAATAAATTTATTGGGGTCCTGTGAGAAATGTGATGTTTGCTTCTGGTTGGGGCATGAAGCCACACGGGGAAGTCCAAAAATCTCTTTCCAGAGAGATCATCTTTCCTATGCCTCCACCATGATTCCAAGGTTAGATGGTCATTGAACTTCTTGATCTTAAAAAAAAAATTCTTATGGAAAATTTGAAACATGTAAACATGTAGAGAGAATAGTATAAGACCTCCTACATTCCATCATCCAGCTTCAGAAATTATAAACATTTGGCCTATCTCATTTCATCTCTCCCTTTGTATTTTGTGAGGTGGGAGTAGGGGGAAGCTGCAGTGTTTCCCTTTTAAATACTTTATTATATATTTTTTTAACAGATAAAATTTTTTTAACTGTAAGGTCACTCTTATATCTAACAAAATAACCCCTTAATTTCATGAACTATTTAGTCCATGGTCAAATTTCCCTAATTGTTAAAAAAAATATGCCCTTTTACAGAAGTTTCTTTATTAAAAGGTTCAAATAAGTTCAGTATATGGCATTTGGTTTACTTATCTCTTATGTTGCTCTTAATTTGTAACATTTCTCCTTGTGGTACCCCCTATGCATGCTATTTACTTAATAAAGAAACCATCAGATCAGTCGCTCAGTCATGTCTGACTCTTTGCGACCCCATGAATCGCAGCACTCCAGGCCTCCCTGTCCATCACCAACTCCTAGAGTTCACTCAGACTCACGTCCATCGAGTCAGTGATGCCATCCAGCCATCTCATCCTCTGTCATCCCCTTCTCCTCTTGCCCCCAATCCCTCCCAGCATCAGAGTCTTTTCCAATGAGTCAACTCTTCACATGAGGTGGCCAAAGTACTGGAGTTTCAGCTTTAGCATCAGTCCTTCCAAAGAAATCCCAGGACTGATCTCCTTCAGAATGGACTGGTTGGATCTCCTTGCAGTCCAAGGGACTCTCAAGAGTCTTCTCCAACACCACAGTTCAAAAGCATCAATTCTTCAGGGCTCAGCCTTCTTCACAGTCCAACTCTCACATCCATACATGACCACAGGAAAAACCATAGCCTTGACTAGATGAACCTTTGTTGGCAAAGTAATATCTAGTGTGTATCTATTTTCCCACATTCTGACCTTTTGCTTTCTCATGGTGTGTTTTAACTTTTTAAAAATTTTATCTATCCTTGCTGTTTCTTATAAATAAATCTAAAATGTTGGTTAGATTCAAGTTAATATTTTTGTTTTCTTTGGGCAAGAATGCTTTGTTGTTAGGACTGGTTATTTTTTATTTCATGAAATAGGATACATATAATATCTGGTTGTCCCACTTATCTTAGGATTGACATGACATTCAGTTGTCAGCCTGATCCATCCATCATAAAGGTCCCTGTCAACCTTTGGTCTTTGACTTTCACAGTCATAGATGTGTTAATTAGATCCATTATTTCTTTAGGAATTACAAACTAGTAATTTTTTAAACCTTTACTGAGGTATAACAAACAAAATTTTAATGTATTAAAACTGTATAAGGTACTTTTATGTATGCATGTATTGTGAAAGAATTCTCACCACTGAGTTAATTAACACACCCATCACCTCAAATACTTACCTTTTATTTGTCTTTTTCTTTTTACTGAGAACACATAACTTTTACTCTCTCGTTGTTGTTTAGTTGCTAAGTCGTGTCTGACTCTTGGAGACGCCATGGACTGTAGCCCACTAGACTCCTCTGTTCACGGGATTTACCAGGCAAGAATCCTGGAGTGGGTTGCCATTTCTTTCTCCAAGGGATCTTCCCGAGCTAGGGATCGAACTTGCATGTCCTGCATTGGCAGGCAGGTTCTTTACCACTGTGCCACCTGGGAAGCCCTCTATGCTCTTAGCAAATTTCACCTATGCAATACAATGCTGTTGACAGTTCCACGTTAAATATTAGATCCTCAGACTTTATTCATCTTACCAGAATTCACCATTCTACTCTCTGTTTCCATGTGTTCAATTTTTTTTTTTTCTTTCAGATTCCACATGTAAGTGATTTGTTGTTGTCGTTCAGTTGCTAAGTCGTATCTAACTCTTCGCAACCCTATGGACTAAAGCATGTCAGGCTTCTCTGTCCTTCACTGTCTCCCAGAGTTTGCCCAAACTCATGTCCATTGAGTCAGTGATGGCATCCAGCCATCTCATCCTCTGTCACTCACTTCTCCTGTCCTCAATCTTTACCAGCATCAGGGTCTTTTCCAGCGAGTCAGCTCTTTGCATCAGGTGGCCAGAGTATTTGAGCTTCAGCATCAGTCTTTCCAGTGAATATTCAGGGTTGATTTCCTTTATTTTTTTTTTAATTTTTATTTTTTTTGTTCTTTCATGCTTAGATTTTATTTCTTTTTTTTTTTATTGTCACCCTGCTTATTTAACTTCTTTTTTTTTTAAATTTTATTTTATTTTTAAACTTTACAATATTGTATTAGTTTTGCCAAATATCGAAATGAATCCGCCACAGGTATACCCGCGTTCCCCATCCTGAACCCTCCTCCCTCCCCTACCCTCCCTCTGCGTCGTCCCAGTGCACCAGCCCCAAGCATCCAGTACCGTTCATCGAACCTGGACTGGCGACTTGTTTCATACATGATATTATACATGTTTCAATGCTATTCTCCCAAATCTCCCCACCCTCTCCCTTTAGGATTGACTGGTTTGATGATCTTGCAGTCCGAGGGACTCTCAAGAGTCTTCTCCAGCACCACAGTTCAAAATCATCAGTTCTTTGGCCCTCATCCTTCTTTATGGTCTAACTCTCACATCCATACATGACAACACCCATGAAAGGGATATAAGTGAGACTGTTCAGTATTTTTTCTCAGTCTGGTTTATTTCTCTTAGAAAAATGCGTCACCCCCAAGTTTATCCCGTTATTTGCAGATGTTAAAGCATATTTGTACCCCAGGGGTTAATCCCATTTGATCATGTGGTATGATCCTTTTAATGTGCTTTTGAACTCAGTTTGCTAATATTTTGCTGAGAATATTTGCATCTATATTCATCAGAGTTATTGGCCTATAATTTTCTTATAGTATCCTTTTTGCTTTGGGATCAAAGTAACACTGGCCTTATGAGTTTGAGAGTGTTCCTTTCCTGTTTGTAAGGCAGCATGTTATACATTCTCCTTTGCATCTTCCTTATTTCACTTAAAATATACCAAGAGATCATTCCATTTCACTATATCATTATTTTCATAGCTTTCCAATACCATAGTTTGTGCATATGTTGTGATGTATTAATCAGTCCTCTGTTTTAAACATTTGGGTTGTTTCCAGTCTTATGTTATTACAAATCAAGTACATTTTTGCCAGTATATCTTTGAGATAGATTCCTTGATATAAGATTGCTAGATAAAAGGTAAATGTATATGCAATTATTAATTGCTAAATTTTTCTTCACAGGGTTTGTATCATTTGATATTTTCTTCGAGTGAGAATGTCTGTCTTCCTAGAGCCCTGATAATGTATATACTGTCATGCTTTCTAATTCTTGCTAACCAGTTAGGTAAATGGTGGTATTTCAATGTTATTATTTTGGATTTCTCTTATTAAGACTGAGATCACATTTTCTTTATGTTTTCCCATTTATTATTCATATATTTTTTCCATTTTAGTTAGTTGTGTGTCAATTTTTCTTAGGCTCTGTTTTATTAATTAAAATTTAAATTATTTTATTGACATAACTGTTATATATATACATTGTATTAATTTCAGGTGTGCAATATGTAGATTTGATCCTTGTACGTATTATGAAATATTATAAAATGATCACCACAGTAAGTCTAGTTACATCTGTTATCATACATAGTTATACAACTTTTTTCTTATAATTAAAACTTTTAAGACCTGCTCTCCTAGCAAATCTTGAATATCCAATACAATATTATTAATAATAAAATGTGATATGTGTATACACATATGTTTGCATGCGTGCATGCATGTTCAGTCAATTCTAGCTATTTGTGACCCCATGGAGTCTGCTGGGCTCCTCCATGAATTGTCCAGGCAAAAATACTAGAGTGGGTTGCCATTTCCTCCTTTAGGGGATCTGCTTGAACCGGGGATGGAACCCACATCTCCTACATTGGCAAGTGGATTCTTCACTGCTCAGCCCTCTGGGAATTCCCATGTATATGTATATCACATTTCATTTATCCACTGATGGACACAGGTTGCTTCTATATCTTGGCTGTTGTAAATAATGCTGCAATAAACATGGGGGTACAGATATATTCCCAAGTTAAAGTTTTCGTTTTCTTTGGATAAATACACAGAAGTGGATTTTGCTGGATCATAGGGTAGTTTTATTTTTAATTTTCAAATATACTCAGTACTGTTTTCCATAGTGGCCCCATCTGTTAACATTCCCACCAATAGTACGCATGGGTTCCCTTTACATCCTTACCACACTTGTGGACTTTACTGCATATGTTTTCTTCTAGGCTTTTAAAGTTTCAGGTCTTGTGTTCAAGTATTTAATCCATTTTAAATCTAGTTTTGTTCCATGGTGTACAACAGTGGACCAGTTTCACTCTTTTGCATGTCCTGTCTTCCCAATGCCATTTATTGAAGAGACTGTCCTTTCCTACTTATATATTTTTGGCATCTTTGTTGTAAATGTATGCACTGGTTTATTTTTAGGCTCTGTGTTCTATTCCATTGATCTGTGCGTCTGTTTTTATGCCAATACTATACTGTTTGATTACTGTAACTTTGTATAGTTTGCAATCAGGAATATTTTTCTTAAGTTTTAGACAGTCTTTATATATTTGGTATATTGGCCCTTATTCAGCAATTTAATTAGTTAATTTTTCCCCAGTTTGTTCCTTATCTTTTGACTTTGCTTATAGTAGTTGTTTTCCACGTTAACTTAAAGTTTTGTTAGCTGTATATGACTTATTATTTTTTTGTACCTGGATTTTGAGTAAAGAAAATTTTCTCTGCTTCTAAGCCTTAAAGGAATTTACCCATATAGTCTTCTCCTGCTGACCTGGCTTCATTATTTTCATTTAGAAGTGTCATCCATTTGAATTTACCTTGGCACGTGGATCATACAACATTCTGTCTTTTCAAATGACTATCCAACTGTCCTATAACTAACTCAAGTCTGTCTTTTCTTCACTGATTTGAGATTCTATTTTTATTAACTACTAAATCTTTAATGCACTTGGATATAAGGACTCGGACTTCTAGATATTTGTCAAGAGTTTAAATTCCAGTATATTGCTTCCTTGGCATCCATTCTGTGTGATCACGTGTCTTGCAGGGGCCGTCAGCTGACACTGGCCCATGCTGCGCCTGCTCTAGATAATTACCCACAGAGTCATAAGTAGATGTAAATTCCAGATATGACTTTCTCAGTGGTCCTTACGATAGAACAATGCCCCTCATCTTCCAGGGCACTCACAATTTGTGCCCCTTAGATAAGACTTTGTAGAGCTCACTGAAACCCAGGTCTTTTTGGGTTTTAATTAACCAATCTGGCCTTAGCCTTGGCATTCTTTTTTAATTTTTTTGGTCAAGTGTCTTTCTGACATCTATGGAGTGATTGCATGATTTTTCTGTTTAACTCTATTAATATGATATTCCATATTCATAGAGCTTCTAATATTGAGCACTTTTGCATTTTTGAAATAATAATTTTGTAATGATGTGCTTTTTAATACATTGTAGCATTATGTCCTCAAAATATTTAAGATTTCTGCAACAATATTTATAAATGAAATTGATTTGTTTTGTGTGTATATTTTCAGTATTTTCCTGGTTTTTAGTAACAATGTTATACTGAATTTATATAAAGATTTTGAAAATTTGAAGCTATTTTTCCCTTTTTGTACTTTAGGCCATTAAAAATGTTTCAAGGATTACATAATCGTTTAATGTTTTATATAATGCTTTTGTGGAAACATCTAGGCCTGATGGCTTTATTTTTATTTTATTTTTTAAAATTTATGGGAAGCTCTTTGACATTATTACTTCTGTGGAGATAGGTCTATTTAAACTTTCAACTAATTTCCTAGGGAGTTATCAATTTTTTCTGTTATATTTATTTGATAGCATTGTACAAAACAGTCTCTCATGATATTTCAAAATTTCCCTTTGGTTTTCCAATGTGTTTTTCATGTGCTTTCTCATATTTGTACTTCTCTCTCTTATCTTGGCTCCCCTGGTAGCTCAGCTGGTAAAGAATCCACCTGCAATGTGGGAGACCTGGGTCCATTCCTTGGGTTGGGAAGATCCCCTGGAGAAGGGAACAGCTACCCACTCCAGTATTCTGGCCTAGAGAATTCCAGGGACTGTATAGTCCATGGGGTCGCAAAGAGTTGGACACAACTGAGCGACTTTCACTTTCTTTCACTCTTACCATGTAATTGAATTTCCCCTTATCAGAGGCACCCTCCTTGATCACCCTATCTAACATAGCTCCCTCCCCCTTTTTCTCTTGTCTGTATTATTTCCTTCCCAGCAATTGTCACCTTATGAAATTGGCGTATGGAATTGTTTGTCTTGTTTACTGTTGTGGTCTCAGTACCTAGAAGATGGCCTGATTAATAACTTTTCTTAAATGAATGAGTAAATGAAAGAGTGAATGCATCTTTTATGTGCCCAGAGATAGATACAAGTTTTAGAAGAGAAGAATACTACAATTTCTGTCCTATTTTTGGTGCCTTTCTCCCCAGGAAGAAATTATATAGCTCCTTAATCTGCTCTAGAAGGGGAAGGTCAGTCTTTTGATTAGGCCTTGATGTATCTTTGAAATTAAAGTTCTTTCTGAATACAAGGGTACTCACTGCAGATGGTGACTGCAGCCATGAAATTAAAAGACACTTACTCCTTGGAAGAAAAGTTATGACCAATCCAGACAGCATATTAAAAAACAGAGACATTACTTTGCCAAAAAAGGTCCATTTAGTCAAGGCTGTGGTTTCTCCAGTAGTCATGTATGGATGTGAGAGTTGGACTATAAAGAAAGCTGAGCACCGAAGAATTGATGCTTTTGAACTGTGGTGTTGGAAAAGACTCTTGAGAGTCCCTTGGACTGCAAGGAGATCCAACCAGTTCATCCTAAAGGAAATCAGTCCTGAATGTTCATTGGAAGGACTGATGTTGAAGCTGAAACTCCAATACTTTGGCCACTTGATATGAAGAGCTGACTCATTTGAAAATACCCTGATGCTGGGAAAGATTGAAGTCAGGAGGAGAAGGGGATGACAGAGGATGAGATGGTTGGATGGCATCACTGACTCGATGGACACAAGTTTAAGTAAACTCCGAGAGGTGGTGATGGACAGGGAGGCCTGGTGTGCTGTAGTCCAGGAGGTCACAAAGAGTCAGACACGACTGAGCGACTGAACTGAACTGGTGTATCTTTGAAATTAAAGTTCTTTCCAAATACAAGGGTATTCATTTCAAAGTGTAGTCACCTGGGACTGTGGATAACTCTGTGGACAAGCTAGGTAGGAGAGAAAATGGCAGAAAGCAGTCAAGATCCTGGCAAACCTGGATGCTCACTTAGCTGCCCCAGATAATTTGTTTATGTTCATCTAGGCAGAGAGAACAAGGTTAGTCAAGGTAACACTGGGGCTTTGGGTCCTAAAGCCTAGAGACTAAGACAGGACAGATGTGAAGTGTAGGAACTCTAGTACATATTTCCTGGTAAGTCTACATCAGTGTTTATCAAACTTGAGTCATAAATTAACTGCAGTTAAAAGGAAAAACAAATTTATTATGGATACCATAATTTTACTTAAAACCTCTTAATAAAATATTGTTTAAATATGCTGAAGCAAAACTAGGCATACATTTGTTCTATTTATGGGACTTCTGAGGAGGCCTTAGTGATAAAGAACCCACCAACCAATGCAGGTGATGCCAGAGACATGAGTTCAATCCCTGGGTCTGGAAGATCACCTGGAGTAGGAAATGGCAACTCACTCCAGTGTTCTTGCCTGGAAAATTCCATGGACAGAGGAGCCTTTTGGGTTACATTTCATGGGGCCATGAAGAGTCAGACATGACTGAGTGACTGAGTTTCCCTCTATTTTCTCTTTCTTGTTTTAGTTGCCAATCTAAAAGCTAAATACATCAAAAAATTTTGAATGTACTGAAAAACCACAAACTAGTAAGAATCAAATAACAACAGCTATTAAATGTTATTGCCTGGTACTGTTGTGCTGAAATTGAATGCCACTTGTAATGTGGTTATGGTTCTGGCTGGTTTGTATGGACTCTCTTGAGCCTTTCTGTCTCTGCTATAGCGAACAATGGTGGTGCTGCTGCTGCTAAGTCACTTCAGTCGTATCCGACTCTCAGCGACCCCATGGACTGCAGCCCACCAGGCTCCTCCGTCCATGGGATTTTCCAAGCAAGAGTACTGGAGTGGGGCGCCATCGCCTTCTCCTGAACAATGATGACTCACTTCTAATCATCACTCTTCTCTGTTTGTTCTGTTGCAGAGTTTGTATCTGAGTAAATGCTATGGCATCAGTTGGTCTTCACATGGCACAAAGCACCAATCACATTTAAGCTCATCATCTTCTCTTAGTTGCAGAAGGAAATGGCAACCCACTCCAGTACTCTTGTCTAGAAAATTCCATGGATGGAGGAGCCTGGTGGGCTACAGTCCATGGGGTCATAAAGAGTCGGACACGACTGAGTGACTTCACGATGGTATTTGATGACAAAGTAATGCCATTGTAGTAATATTCCAAGGAGTAGCATAAACTATGGATTATAAGGTGAACCTGGGAGCTACAGGGTTTGGGTTTTAATCTCAATGTCATTAGGTATCAGCTGTGCATATGGGGGCAAGTTAGTAAGTGTTTTATGCTTTTTCTTCATCTCTAATAAGAGTGAATACTCTATCCCATGGCTGTTGTGAGGATGAATGAGGTATGTATGTTAAACACTTACCAGAGTGCCTCCCATGTAGCAAGCACTCAATATAGTCCTTTGAGGCTTGTGTAAATTTTGTAAGATTTTGCTTGGCATCAAAATGTAAAATATAGAATTCTTAAAGGTAATTATTGAACTCCTGGAAAGACCTCAGTTTGAAAAATACTGACCTATAGTAAAAGCAGACAAAATAGCCATTTGACTCATTTTTCTTCCTACAGCCTAATAAGAGCTTTTTGGATTGTGGCTTCTCATCTTTCAAGGCTCACAGTATATTTAGAATACTAAAAGTAATACATTTGAAGTGATTAAAAAGTAATCACTGGTATAGATAAAGAGCAAATTTCAGGGTGAAAAAAAAAACAGGTTCTTGTATTTATTCCAGAACCTGAGATTAGACAATACTTCATAGTTTGATAAATGGGTGCAATTTATTTTTTACTACTGACGAGAATATAAGCCATAATAATAACACTTGTTGGGTAGAACATTGAGTTGAGTGAGGATTTGTGTGACACGTTGTAGAGCAGTAAAGGGCATTTAACTTTCTGCAGGTAAGAGGTATTCACAACATTCAGCTAACTTGAAAGAAATACATCGACAGTAGAATCTGGAAGGACTTAGCTTTGGGGTTGTATAAGCACACAGTCATTTTCTTGGGCTCCAAAATCACTGCAGATGGTGACTGCAGCCATGAAATTAAAAGACGCTTACTCCTTGGAAGAAAAGCTATGACCAACCTAGACAGCATATTAAAAAGCAGGAATATTACTTTGCCGACAAGGATCCGTCTAGTCAAACCTATGGTTTTTCCAGTAGTCATGTATGGATGTGAGAGTTGGATCATAAAGAAAGCTGAGCACTGAAGAATTGATGTTTTTGAACTGTGGTGTTGGAGAAGACTCTTGAGAGTCCCTTGGACTGCAAGGAGATCAAACCAGTCAATCCTAAAGCAAATCAGTCCTGAATATTCATTGGAAGGACTGATGCTGAAGCTTCAATACTTTGGCCACATGATGCAAAGAACTGAGTTCTTGGAAAAGACCCTGATGCTGGGAAAGATTGAAGGCAAGAGGAGAAGGGGACGACAGAGGATGAGATGGTTGGATGGCATCACTGACTCAATGGACATGAGTTTGAGCAAGCTCTGGGAGTTGGTGATGGACAGGGAAGCCTGGTGTGCTGCAGTCCATGGGGTTGCAGAGTCGGATACGACTGAGTGACTGAACCGAACTGAAGCACACAGTCAGGGCAGTAAATGTTTCTACACAGATAACAACAGACTGCTCAGGGTGATCAGTTAGAGTATAAAAACAACATGTATCTTTAGCTGGAGCCCAAACCACTGTGCACATTGAGCACATTGGCAGAGAGTTCAGCACAGCAGTGCACCATGGCCCACAGTTTGAGGCTTACCACTGCCCTCAGTGGTTCTCAGCCCTGTTGTTCTCACTATTGCTTTGAGGTTCTTAACATTTTCCATACATCATAAATACCCAAGGAATACTTTCAAAATATACTGATGCCTTGAACCTACTGTTGACATTTTCCTTTTATTGCTGGGATAAGAGTCCCAGAGTCAGTGGGCTTTTAAATATCCCAAATAGGGGACTTTCCTGGTGGTCTATTGGCTAAGACTCTGTGCTCCCAATGGAGGGGGCCTGGGTTTCATCTCTGGTCAGGAAACTAGATCCCACATGCCACAGCTAAAGATCCTGTATGAAGACCCAGTGCCACCAAATAAATTAAATAAATAAATCTTAAAATCTCCTAGGTACTTTGAATGGGTAGCCAGAATTGAGATGCACTGTTAAAGATATTCGGAGAAGGCAATGGCAACCCACTCCAGTACTCTTGTCTGGAAAATCCCATGGACAGAGGAGATATTATTACTACATTATAAGAAGAATAAAGGAGTGATGGACTCAAGGGAGTTTGTGTCAATGGTAACAAGTGATATCTTGCAATTCACCTTATTTACACTTCTTCCAATACAATCCCATCTTTTAGTAATGGGGCACAATTTTAATTTTATCCTTGGAGTGTGTCAGTTCTCTTCTGAAGCTATCTAGGGGATCTGGAACTCCCCCTAGAAGCTAGAGGAGTCCACTAATGAATTTCTGATAGAACTTAGAAAACTCTGGAGAATTTAAGAGAGCACATATTGGCTGAGCTCCTAGGAACAAGGCATTGTACCAAGTGTGGAGATTAGGAAAAAAGCCACGTGAATATGATACTGGGGAGAAAGCCTATCGATTACAGTATAGTTTTTAATTTTGAAAAATTGCAAAATAACCTGTCTTCCAACAGAAGAAATGGATTACTAAACTATGGTATTCCATACAAGGAGATGCTATAAGAAAGTTAACATGTGTGAACCAGTGTGGCCTGTCTCAAGATAATTTATCAAAATATGAGGAAAAATATGGTAAGTTGCAGATCATATGTAGTACATGTTAGTAGAATACCATTTAAATAGTTCTAAAATGTGCAAAAGAACAGTGTATACTATTTTGGATATATACAATGTGATAAATGAGAAAAGACATGAGAAAAAAATTGGAATGGTACTTCTGCGTGTAAGCTCCATGGAAGCAGAGGGTTTTGTTTCATTTACTGATGTACTTTCATTCCTAGACCAGTGCCTGGCATTTAGTAGTGCTTAAAAATTTTTGTTGACTAGAACAGTGGGTAAAGGGGAGGGAAATGAAGTCAGGAATGAATTTACAAGGTCTTCAACTATAAATGGTAGTTTTCTTTCTTAAAAAAAAGTAAGGAATAATAGCAAAACACAAATATTTGATAGAGCTTAAAGGTGGATACATGGGTGTCCATTATGTTATTCTTTTTATTTTTTCTATATGCTTAAAATACTGCATTGATAATTTTGAAAACACCATAGATGCGGAACAGACAGGAATGAATGTAATTGATGAGAAGGGGGTGAGAGGACTTCCCTGGTGGTCCAGTGGCTAAGAATTTGCCTGCCTAGACAGAGGACACAGGTTCAGTCCTTGCTCCAGGAAGATACCATATGCCACGGATCAACTAAGCCCATGTGCCACGACTACTGAGCCAGTGCTCTAGAGCCCGCAAGCCTCAACTACTGAAGTGCGCATGCCTGGAGCCCGTCTGTGCTCAGTAGCAAGAGAAGCCTGCGCACGGCAACTAGAGAGTACCCCTGCTCTCTGTAACTAGAGAAAGCTCGTGTGGCAGCAACAAAAAGCCAGCACAGCCAAAAATAAATAAATAGATAAATCTAAAAAAAAAAAAAAAAGAATGGGGTGAAAAAAAGTGGTAGTTGAAAATAATTGAGATTTCAAATCTGGGGGACTGCAGAATAGCAATGCCTCTAAGTTGCCATTGCTAAATGGAAATCAGGAAGGAAACAGGATGACAGCAGCACTTTGGGATGTATAATGCTTAAAATTCAGGCTGCATTTCATCTAGAAATGCCCCCAGACCTCCTGGAAATGTTCATTCTGATACCATCAGTTTTGAGAAGAAAAGTATCAGGATGTCATTTAAGGGCTTCACACTCAGCTTTTCCTGATGTGCTTTCAGAGCAACACAATTAGAAGTTGAAAACTGTGGAAAGTTCCTGAAAAGCAGTATTGATGAAGGGACCTGCTATTTGGCTCAAAATTAATACCTGATCACCTTAAGTGCAAGGGATTAAAAGCCTTGGCATATGGAGGTGGTGAACTCTGAGGAAGGAGTGACTAGAAGGAAACAGAACAGGATTTTGTTGGATCAAGATAAAATTGGCCTGCCAGGCTGGTTGCACAAATAATACTAGGCCCCACAGGCAGCTTTTGGGTTTAACTTCTCCCTATTTTTGCCCACCTCGCTCTCTCCAAGTGGGTAATTGGTTCATGTGAGAACAGAAAGACCCCTCAGTTCAGTTCAGTTCAGTCGCTCAGTCGTGTCCGACTCTTTGTGACCCCATGAATCGCAGCACGCCAGGCCTCCCTGTCCATCACCAACTCCCGGAGTTCACTCAGACTCACCTCCATCAAGTCGGTGATGCCATCCAGCCATCTCATCCTCTGTCGTTCCCTTCTCCTGCCCATAATCCCTCCCAGCATCAGAGTCTTTTCCAATGAGTCAACCCTTCGCATGAAGGCCAAAGTACTGGAGTTTCAGCTTTAGCATCATTCCTTCCAAAGAAATCCCAGGGCTGATCTCCCTCAGAATGGACTGGTTGGATCTCCTTGCAGTCCAAGGGACTCTCAAGAGTCTTCTCCAACACCACAGTTCAAAAGCATCAATTCTTCGGTGCTCAGCCTTCTTCACAGTCCAACTCTCACATCCATACATGACCACAGGAAAAACCATAGCCTTGACTAGACCCCTAGTACTTAAATTATCTGGACTTGGTTCTTAGGACTTACACTTAAATAGCCTGGCTCTTAGCAGGAGGAGATGAAGACTGGGTGGAATGAAAACTCTTCAGTGAGAGTCAGAAGGCCTGGATCCCTGTCCTGGTCCTATCATAAACCAGCTGGTAAGTTTTGGATAAGTTTCTTTGTGTCTCACCAAGCATTTGGTCCTTGAAGTCTCTGAACTCTATGGCTGGTATTATAAGTAGATTTCATCTTTAGTGCTCTTATAGAGTGATAGTAGCTACTTGGAGAAGTGTACAGAAGAGAATTGAGAGGTGGTGTATGGGTCCAGTGGGAAATTGTGATCCCATTGATTTGCACTGTCTAACATGTGTAGGGACTAGATTGTGTGTGCTTGTGTTCAGTCATGTTTGACTCTCTGCGACACCATGGACTGTCGCCCGCCAGGCTCCTCTGTCCTTAGGATTCTCCAGGCAAGAGTACTACTAGTGGCACCTAGGAAGCCCCGGGGTCTAGATTAGTGATCAAATAATGGTCTTTGCTCTTCCTGATATACAGAATCAGGTTCTATAGGTTCTATAAATGAACCTTTTCGGGGAGAACATGTGTGTGTGTGTGTGTGTGTGTGTGTGTATGTATACATATATATATATGTATATATATATAGTTTCCAGAAGGGTAAGAAAAACATTTCTTATCCAACTTCAACCTTCTTCCCGTCCAGCAAAATACACCATTGATAGATAATAGCCTCTCCTAGAGAGAGGAAGGGTGAATCTACGTTTACTCTGTGGGATTTTTTTCTGTGTTAAATCTACAGTGCCATCTACTGAATCAGGTAGGAAATAATACAAAGACTGTAAAAACATTTTACAGTCAAAGGATAGGATGGCTGGATGGCATCACCGATGCAATTGACGTGAAATTGGGCAAACTTAGGGAGATGGTGAGGGACAGGGAGACCTGGCGTGCTGCAGTCCATGGGGCTGCAGAGAGTCAGACATGCCTGGACTACTGAGCAACAAAAAAGCATTGCAGACGACAATGAAAGGAAATCTGCTTTTCATTTAAGACCGTATATTTTAATCTCATAATTTAGCTGCAATTTCATTATCATATTTTGATATGAGAACACTTTTGAAAAACTCACAGCGTTTTTAAATCCATGTAAACAATCATTAGTATGTTGTTGATACATGTTGAATCACCTGTTTCCTTTTTTTAAATTAGTTTTTAAAATCATAGAGTCGAAGATTAAAAACTCAAAACCCCAAAGTATATTCTAACGTCCTCGTAGCCACAGTAAGGTTTGAGTCTATTAGGTTTTGCTCCAAATTAGTATTGGCCAAACTGTTTATACTAGTGTCATGAAAACAGTTTCATGATCCAGTAAATTTGGGAACTACTGTATGCTCAACCCCAATCTCACAGATTCACAATGTATATTATAATCATAGAGGCTTTCAGACACTCTGAAGGCCAAAAATTTATTTAACCTGTCTAATTCAGTGCTTTCTAAAATTAGTTGAAGCATTTCAAATATTAGGCTTCACTAGGGGCTCAGTGGTAAAGAATCCTCCTGCCAATGCAGGAGACTTGGGTTCAATCCCAGGTTGGGAAGATCCCCTGGAGTTCTTGCCTGGGAAATCTCATCGACAGAGGAGCTTGGGAGGCTACAGTCCACGGGGTCACAAGAGTCTGACATGACTTAGTAACTAGATGGCAACGATTTCAAATATTGGTCTTTCGTATGCCAGACACGGTGTTGGGTGCTTCACACATGTTAACTGATTTATGCTTCCTTACAGCCATTTGATTCTAAATTGTTGAAATGGTTGAAACCTTTGTGGAGCGTATGATTAGAATGTGGCAGTATTAGACCTAAAACCCAGGCCTGCCTGCTTCCTCAGAAGCTGCTGTTTCTAACTGTATCACAGGATCTCTCAGCAAGGCCTTTCAGGTACCAAATAGCTGAGGACAGAATCTTCTGCTTGACAAGGGGGTGGGAGTCACAAGAGCCCTGCTTTTAGTTGGCTTTTCCCTGGGGTAGAGACACTTGCAAAGCCTGCTATTGTAGAAGCAGCTGGTTCTCTTCCCCAGGAGGTAAGAAATCCTGGCCTGCTGAGCCAGCTGGCCTTTGGGTGTTACTCCTCAGAACCTTGACCACCTACTTCCACAGCTGCCCTTGTTTTGGAGAATACCTGGCGAGAAACAGTGTCCCTAGGGCACTCTTAATTTGCATGAGATGTTTTGCCTCCAGTCTCTTTCCAGGTCTGAACTAGGCATTAGTTTTGTTAGCCATGAAAGCAGAGTTTATAGTCTAATTCTCTGAGATTCAGTTTTCAAAGTCACTTCCCTGAAGAGATCACAGCTTTTGTACCTTACTAGTGAAGAACAGCTATTAAAGAACAGATAACTTCAGAAGGTCACTTGTCAAGAAGCTATTTTTAGGGATACTATTTTGGGTACTTTCTGTAGGAAAATTGGATGAGAGCGGGCCTTTAGGACAGAGGACAGGAAAAGATGGGCTCTTTAAAACCCGGCTGAAACACTTGCTTTCTGTGTAATTCTCAGAGTCTCGGTTTCCTCAGGTATTGAAAGGAAGTGAATGTACCTAGTACTTGAGGCTGAATTCAGCACCAAATGAGATCCTGAAGATCTACGTTCTCCCACTCCAAGTTGTTATAAGTCTATAAAATCCAGCAAAGACAATGTGGACAAACAATTGACAAGGTTGAGGAGATCCAACCAGTCCATTGTGAAAGAGATCAGCCCTGGGATTTCTTTGGAAGGAATGATGCTAAAGCTGAAACTCCAGTACTTTGGCTACCTCACGCGAAGAGTTGACTCATTGGAAAAGACTCTGATGCTGGGAGGGATTGGGGGCAGAAGGAGAAGGGGATGACAGCAGATGAGATAGCTGGATGGCATCACCAACTCGATGGACGTGAGTCTGAGTGAACTCCGGGAGTTGGTGATGGACAGGGAGGCCTGGAGTGCTGTGATTCATGGGGTCACAAAGAGTTGGATACGACTGAGCGACTGAACTGAACTGATTAATATGGCGAAGGAAACTTGCATGTCTGACCCATGATGTAGAAACTATTTTGGATTCCCTCACCTCTTCAAATGGTAGATTAAAAGGAAAGTGAATTTTAACAGTTTGATCTGCAGAGAGGCAGCCAAGATGGTGGAATAGGGAGACCCTGAACTCGTCTCCTCCCATGGGTACACCAAAATTACAACTACTTGCTAAGCAGCCATCTATGAGGATGACCTGAAGACTAGCAGAAAAGATTTTTCCACAACTAGACACACAGAATGGAATCACCATGAGACAGGGAGGAGGGATGGAGACACGGTATAGTCAGGACACACTCCCCGGGGTTGCTGCCCCACAAACAGGAGGAGTATGACCATTGTAGAAGTCCTCCTCCTCAAGGAATGAGGGGGCCAAGTCCCCCATCAGACTCCGCACCCCAGGAGTCCCGCACTGGGAAGACAAGTTCCCAGAATGTCTGGATTTGAAACAAACATCAGGGCTTATGTTCGGGAGAGCCAGAGAGTTATAGGAAATAGACTCTGCCCTTAGAGGGTACAAGAAAACCTCGCACTCTTGAAGTCCGGGTAGAGAGATGGTAGATTGAAAGAAACCTGGGTCAGACCCACTTGCTGATCCGGGAGGCAACAGGGACTGCCCCTGGGGATGGCGATACTAGTGGCAGGCCTGTTTGAGAGCTCATTCTACCATAATAACATGGATTCTGGCAAGCAGAATTTTAGCATTCTCTCTTTAGACTATTTTTTTTAAATTTTATTTTATTTTTAAACTTTACAATATTGCATTAGCTCTGCCAAACATCGAAATGAATACGCCACAGGCACACCCGTGCTCCCCATCCAGAACACCCCTCCCCCCCACCTCCCCATACCCTCCCTCCAGGTCATCCCAGTGCAGCAGCCCCAAGCATCCAGTATCGTGCATCGAACCAGGACTGGCGACTCGTTTCATACATGATATTATACATGTTTCAATGCCATTCTCCCAAATCTCCCCACCCTCTCCCTCTCCCACAGAGTCCATAAGACTGATCTATACATCAGTGTCTCTTTTGCTGTCTCATACACAGGGTTATTGTTACCATCTTTCTAAATTCTATATATATGCGTTAGTATACTGTATTGGTGGTTTTCTTTCTGGCTTACTTCACTCTGTAATAATAGGCTCCAGTTTCATCCACCTCACTGGAACTGATTCAAATGTATTCCTTTTAATGGCTGAGTAATACTCCATTGTGTATATGTACCACTGCTTTCTTATCCATTCATCTGCTGATGGGCATCTAGGTTGCTTCCATGTCCTGGCTATTATAAACAGTGCTGCGATGAACACTGGGGTACACGTGTCTCTTTCCCTTCTGGTTTCCTCAGTGTGTATGCCCAGCAGTGGGATTGCTGGATCATAAGGCAGTTCTATTTCCAGTTTTTTAAGGAATCTCCACACTGTTCTCCATAGTGGCTGTACTAGTTTGCATTCCCACCAACAGTGTAGGAGGGTTCCCTTTTCTCCACACCCTCTTCAGCATTTATTGCTTGTAGACTTTTGGATCGCAGCCATTCTGACTGGTGTGAAATGGTACCTCATAGTGGTTTTGATTTGCACTTCTCTGATAATGAGTGATGTTGAGCATCTTTTCATGTGTTTGTTAGCCATCTGTATGTCTTCTTTGGAGAAATGTCTATTTAGTTCTTTGGCCCATTTTTTGATTGGGTCATTTATTTTTCTGGAGTTGAGCTGTAGGAGTTGCTTGTATATTTTTGAGATTAGTTGTTTGTCAGTTGCTTTAACCTTAGAAGTCCAGTCCCACCTTCCAGAAGACTGACGTCAGCTCCATGTCCCCCCATGCCCGGGTCATACAGCCAACCATGCAGGAAACCTACCTTTATCTCCAGCAGTCCTGCAGCCACTGCTCAAGGCTCAGCCTTACAACCAGCCAGAATGGAGGCCATCCTTGCCTAGCCACCCAGAGGAATCAGCCCACTACAACAGAAAGGCACGTGCAGCCCACGTAGAGGGCGCACCTAGAGCACGCAGCTCTGGTGACCATAGCGGACAAAGCTATTGAGCCACAGGGGACATCTATATGAGGCCGCTTGTCCAAAATTGGGAACTATAACCAACCTACTAGCAATGGCACCCCATTCCAGTACTCTTGCCTGGAAAATCCCATGGACCGAGGAGCCTGGTAGGCTGCAGTCCATGGGGTCGCTAACTTTCACTTTTCACTTTCATGCATTGGAGAAGGAAATGGCAACCCACTCCAGTGTTCTTGTCTGGAGAATCCCAGGGACAGGGGAGCTTGGTGGGCTGCCGTCTATGGGGTCGCACAGAGTTGGACACAACTGAAGCGACTTAGGAACAGCAGCAACTACCTAACACAGAGACACAGAATTGGGCAAAATGAGGACATAGAGAAATATATTTCTGATAAAGGAATAAGACTTAATCTCAGACAAAGAACTAAAAAGTAGAGCTATTCTATCCAATAAAGAGTTAAAGGTTATGATCATAAAGATGCTAACTGATGCAGCAGAAAAATGGATGAACATTGAGAATGTCAACAAGGAGATGTTATAAAGAACCAAACAAAGTAGAGGGTTCCCTGGTGCCTCAGATGGTAAAGAATCTACCTGCAATCAGGTTCAGTCTCTGAGTTGGGAAGATTCCCTGGAGAAGGGAATGGGTACCCACTCCAGTATTTTTGCCTGGAGAATTCCAAGCACAGAAGAGTCTGGCGGGCTTAAGTCCATGGAGTCGCAAAGAGTCACACATGACTGAGTGACTAACACTAAACAGAGCAGAAGAATATAATGACTGAAATAAAAATTACAGTAGAAGGAATCAACAATAGATGAGATGATAAAGAGGCATGAATCAGTGAACTGGAAGACAGAGTTGGGGAAATCATCCAAGCTGAAAAGAAAAAAAGAATTTTTAAAAATTAGTATAGTCTGAGACCTCTTGGACAACAACGAGTGTACTAACATTGGCATTTTAGGAATCCCAGAAAGAGAAGAGAGTAAGTGGTATTTCTTCTTATTTGAAGAAATAATAGTGGAAATTTTCCCTAAACTGGGAAAAGAAATAGACATCCAGGTCCAGGAATACAGACAGTCCCAAACAAGATGAAGCCAAAGAAGTCCACATCAAGACACATTATAATTTTAAAAATTAAGTAATTTATTTTAATTGGAGTATAACTACTTTATAATATTGTGATGGTTTTTGCCATCAGTTCAGTTCAGTTCAGTCTCTCAGTTATGTCCGACTCTTTGTGACCCCATGAACCGCAGCACGCCAGGCCTCCCTGTCCATCACTAACTCCCGGATTCCACCCAAACCCATGTCCATTGAGTCAGTGATGCCATCCAACCATCTCATCCTCTGTTGTCTCCTTCTCCTCCTGCCCTCAATCTTTCCCAGCATCAGGGTCTTTTCAAATGAGTCAGCTCTTTGCATCAGGTGGCCAAAGTATTGGAGTTTCAGCCTCAACATCAGTCTTATGAATGAACACCCAGGACTGATCTCCCTTAGGATGGACTGGTTGGATCTCTTTGCAGTCCATACATCAACATAAATTGGCCATGGTATACATGTGTCCCCCCATCCTGAAACCTCCGACCTCTCTCCCTGCCCTATCTCTCTAGTTGTCCCAGAGCACCAGCACCCAAAGCTGGTGCCCTGCTTCATGCATTGAATTTGCACTGGTCATCTATTTTATATATGGTAATGTACATATTTCAATGTTATTCTCTCAAATCATCCCACCCTCAGCTTCTCCCACTGAGTCCAAAAGTCTGTTCTTTACATCTGTGTCTCCTTTGCTGCCTTACATGTAAAATTGTCAGTACTGTCTTTTTTTTTTTTTTTTAGTTTTCTTTTTTTTTCTCTAATTTTATTTTATTTTTTAAACTTTACATAATTGTATTAGTTTTGCCAAATATCAAAATGAATCCGCCACAGGTATACATGTGCTCCCCATCCCGAACCCTCCTCCCTCCTCCCTCCCCATACCATCCCTCTGGGCCGTCCCAGTGCACCAGCCCCCAGCATCCAGCATCATGCATCGAACCTGGACTGGCAACTCGTTTCCTACATGATATTTTACATGTTTCATTGCCATTCTCCCAAATCTTCCCACCCTCTCCCTCTCCCACAGAGTCCATAAGACTGTTCTATACATCAGTGTCTCTTTTGCTGTCTCGTACACCGGGTTATTGTTACCATCTTTCTAAATTCCATATATATGCGTTAGTATACTGTATTTATGTTTTTCCTTCTGGCTTACTTCACTCTGTATAATAGGCTCCAGTTTCATCCACCTAATTAGAACTGATTCAAATGTATTCTTTTTAATGGCTGAGTAATACTCCATTGTGTATATGTACCACTGCTTTCTTATCCATTCATCTGCTGATGGACATCTAGGTTGCTTCCATGTCTTGGCTATTATAAACAGTGCTGCGATGAACATTGGGGTACACGTGTCTCTTTCTCTTCTGGTTTCCTCAGTGTGTATGCCCAGCAGTGGGGTTGCTGGATCATAAGGCAGTTCTATTTCCAGTTTTTTAAGGAATCTCCACACTGTTCTCCATAGTGGCTGTACTAGTTTGCATTCCCACCAACAGTGTAAAAGGGTTCCCTTTTCTCCACACCCTCTCCAGCATTTATTATTTGTAGACTTTTGGATCGCAGCCATTCTGACTGGTGTGAAATGGTACCTCATAGTGGTTTTGATTTGCATTTCTCTGATAATGAGTGATGTTGAGCATCTTTTCATGTGTTTGTTAGCCATCTGTATGTCTTTTTTGGAGAAATGTCTATTTAGTTCTTTGGCCCATTTTTTGATTGGGTCGTTTATTTTTCTGGAGTTGAGCTGTAGGAGTTGCTTGTATATTTTTGAGATTAGTTGTTTGTCCGTTGCTTCATTTGCTATTATTTTCTCCCATTCTGAAGGCTGTCTTTTCACCTTGCTAATAGTTTCCTTTGATGTGCAGAAGCTTTTTAGGTTAATTAGGTCCCATTTGTTTATTTTTGCTTTTATTTCCAATATTCTGGGAGGTGGGTCATAGAGGATCCTGCTGTGATGTATGTCGGAGAGTGTTTTGCCTATGTTCTCCTCTAGGAGTTTTATAGTTTCTGGTCTTACGTTTAGATCTTTAATCCATTTTGAGTTTATTTTTGTGTATGGTGTTAGAAAGTGGTCCAGTTTTATTCTTTTACAAGTGGTTGACCAGATTTCCCAGCACCACTTGTTAAAGAGATTGTCTTTAATCCATTGTATATTCTTGCCTCCTTTGTCGAAGATAAGGTGTCCATATGTGCGTGGATTTATCTCTGGGCTTTCTATTTTATTCCATTGATCAATATTTCTGTCTTTGTGCCAGTACCATACTGTCTTGATAACTGTGGCTTTGTAGTAGAGCCTGAAGTCAGGTAGGTTGATTCCTCCAGTTCCATTCTTCTTTCTCAAGATCGCTTTGGCTATTCGAGGTTTTTTGTATTTCCATACAAATTGTGAAATTATTTGTTCTAGCTCTGTGAAGAATACTGTTGGTAGCTTGATAGGGATTGCGTTGAATCTATAAATTGCTTTGGGTAGTATACTCATTTTCACTATATTGATTCTTCCAATCCATGAACATGGTATATTTCTCCATCTATTAGTGTCCTCTTTGATTTCTTTCACCAGTGTTTTATAGTTTTCTATATATAGGTCTTTAGTTTCTTTAGGTAGATATATTCCTAAGTATTTTATTCTTTCCGTTGCAATGGTGAATGGAATTGTTTCCTTAATTTCTCTTTCTGTTTTCTCATTATTAGTGTATAGGAATGCAAGGGATTTCTGTGTGTTGATTTTATATCCTGCAACTTTACTGTAGTCATTGATTATTTCTAGTAATTTTCTGGTGGATTCTTTAGGGTTTTCTATGTAGAGGATCATGTCATCTGCAAATAGTGAGAGTTTTACTTCTTCTTTTCCAATTTGGATTCCTTTTATTTCTTTTTCTGCTCTGATTGCTGTGGCCAAAACTTCCAAAACTATGTTGAATAGTAATGGTGAAAGTGGGCACCCTTGTCTTGTTCCTGACTTTAGAGGAAATGCTTTCAATTTTTCACCATTGAGGATAATGTTTGCTGTGGGTTTGTCATATATAGCTTTTATTATGTTGAGGTATGTTCCTTCTATTCCTGCTTTCTGGAGAGTTTTTATCATAAATGGATGTTGAATTTTGTCAAAGGCTTTCTCTGCATCTATTGAGATAATCATATGGTTTTTATTTTTCAATTTGTTAATGTGGTGTATTACATTGATTGATTTGCGGATATTGAAGAATCCTTGCATCCCTGGGATAAAGCCCACTTGATCATGGTGTATGATCTTTTTAATGTGTTGTTGGATTCTGATTGCTAGAATTTTGTTAAGGATTTTTGCATCTATGTTCATCAGTGATATTGGCCTGTAGTTTTCTTTTTTTGTGGGATCTTTGTCAGGTTTTGGTATTAGGGTGATGGTGGCCTCATAGAATGAGTTTGGAAGTTTACCTTCCTCTGCAATTTTCTGGAAGAGTTTGAGCAGGGTAGGTGTCAGCTCTTCTCTAAATTTTTGGTAGAATTCAGCTGTGAAGCCGTCTGGACCGGGGCTTTTGTTTGCTGGAAGATTTTTGATTACAGTTTCAATTTCCGTGCTTGTGATGGGTCTGTTAAGATTTTCTATTTCTTCCTGGTCCAGTTTTGGAAAGTTGTACTTTTCTAAGAATTTGTCCATTTCTTCCACGTTGTCCATTTTATTGGCATATAATTGTTGATAGTAGTCTCTTATGATCCTTTGTATTTCTGTGTTGTCTGTTGTGATCTCTCCATTTTCGTTTCTAATTTTGTTGATTTGATTTTTCTCCCTTTGTTTCTTGATGAGTCTGGCTAATGGTTTGTCAATTTTATTTATCCTTTCAAAGAACCAGCTTTTGGTTTTGTTGATTTTTGCTATGGTCTCTTTTGTTTCTTTTGCATTTATTTCTGCTCTAATTTTTAAGATTTCTTTCCTTCTACTAACCCTGGGGTTCTTCATTTCTTCCTTTTCTAGTTGCTTTAGGTGTAGAGTTAGGTTATTTATTTGACTTTTTTCTTGTTTCTTGAGGTGTGCCTGTATTGCTATGAACTTTCCCCTTAGGACTGCTTTTAAAGTGTCCCACAGGTTTTGGGTTGTTGTGTTTTCATTTTCATTCGTTTCTATGCAAATTTTGATTTCTTTTTTGATTTCTTCTGTGATTTGTTGGTTATTCAGCAGCGTGTTGTTCAGCCTCCATATGTTGGAATTTTTAATAGTTTTTCTCCTGTAATTGAGATCTAATCTTACTGCATTGTGGTCAGAAAAAATGCTTGGAATGATTTCTATTTTTTTGAATTTACCAAGGCTAGCTTTATGGCCCAGCATGTGATCTATCCTGGAGAAGGTTCCATGTGCGCTTGAGAAAAAGGTGAAATTCATTGTTTTGGGATGAAATGACCTATAGATATCAATTAGGTCTAACTGGTCTATTGTATCGTTTAAAGTTTGTGTTTCCTTGTTAATTTTCTGTTTAGTTGATCTATCCATAGGTGTAAGTGGGGTATTAAAGTCTCCCATTATTATTGTGTTATTGTTAATTTCTCCTTTCATACTTGTTAGCATTTGTCTTACGTACTGTGGTGCTCCCGTGTTGGGTGCATATATATTTATAATTGTTATATCTTCTTCTTGGATTGATCCTTTGATCATTATGTAGTGACCTTCTTTGTCTCTTTTCACAGCCTTTGTTTTAAAGTCTATTTTATCTGATATGAGTATTGCTACTCCTGCTTTCTTTTGGTCCCTATTTGCATGGAAAATCTTTTTCCAGCCCTTCACTTTCAGTCTGTATGTGTCCCCTGTTTTGAGGTGGGTCTCTTGTAGACAACATATGTAGGGGTCTTGTTTTTGTATCCATTCAGCCAGTCTTTGTCTTTTGGTTGGGGCATTCA
The DNA here is from genome assembly GCF_003369695.1 of Bos indicus x Bos taurus. Classification (NCBI taxonomy): domain Eukaryota; kingdom Metazoa; phylum Chordata; class Mammalia; order Artiodactyla; family Bovidae; genus Bos; species Bos indicus x Bos taurus. Next base: position 42,754,635 of record NC_040101.1, read on the forward strand.
ACCCATTTACATTTAAGGTAATTACTGATAAGTATGTTCCCGTTGCCATTTACTTTATTGTTTTGGGTTCGAGTTTATACACCGTTTTTGTGTTTCTTGTCTAGAGAATGTCCTTTAGTATTTGTTGGAGAGCCGGTTTGGTGGTGCAGAATTCTCTCAGCTTTTGCTTGTCTGAAAAGCTTTTGATTTCTCCTTCATACTTGAATGAGATCCTTGCTGGGTACAATAATCTGGGCTGTAGGTTATTTTCTTTCATCATTTTAAGTATGTCTTGCCATTCCCTCCTGGCTTGAAGAGTTTCTATTGAAAGATCAGCTGTTATCCTTATGGGAATTCCCTTGTGTGTTATTTGTTGTTTTTCCCTTGCTGCTTTTAATATTTGTTCTTTGTGTTTGATCTTTGTTAATTTGATTAATATGTGTCTTGGGGTGTTTCTCCTTGGGTTTATCCTGTTTGGTACTCTCTGGGTTTCTTGGACTTGGGTGATTATTTCCTTCCCCATTTTAGGGAAGTTTTCCACTATTATCTCCTCAAGTATTTTCTCATGGTCTTTCTTTTTGTCTTCTTCTTCTGGAATCCCTATGATTCGAATGTTGTAGCGTTTAATATTGTCCTGGAGGTCTCTGAGATTGTCCTCATTTCTTTTAATTCGTTGTTCTTTTATCCTCTCTGATTCATTTATTTCTACCATTCTATCTTCTAATTCACTAATCCTGTCTTCTGCCTCTGTTATTCTACTATTTGTTGCCTCCAGAGTGTTTTTAATTTCACTTATTGCATTATTCATTATATATTGACTCTTTTTTATTTCTTCTAGGTCCTTGTTAAACCTTTCTTGCATCTTCTCAATCCTTGTCTCCAGGCTATTTATCTGTGATTCCATTTTAGTTTCAAGATTTTGGATCAATTTCACTATCATTATTCAGAATTCTTTATCAGGTAGATTCCCTATCTCTTCCTCTTTTGTTTGGTTTGGTGGGCATTTATCCTGTTCCTTTATCTGCTGAGTATTCCTCTGTCTCTTCATCTTGTTTAAATTGCTGAGTTTGGGGTGTCCTTTCTGTATTCTGGCAGTCTGTGGAGTTCTCTTTATTGTGGCTTTTCCTCACTGTGTGTGGGTTTGTACAGGTGGCTTGTCAAGGTTTCCTGGTTAGGGAAGCTTGTGTCGGTGTTCTGGTGGGTGGAGCTGTATTTCTTCTCTCTGGAGTGCAATGAAATGTCCAGTAATGAGTTATGAGATGTCTATAGTTTTGGGGTGACTTTGGGCAGCCTGTATCTTGAAGCTCAGGGCTGTGTTCCTTTGTTGCTGGAGAATTTGCTTGGTATGTCTTGCCCTGGAACTTATTGGCCCTTGTGTGGTGCTTGGTTTCAGTGTCGGTATGGAGGCATTTGATGAGCTCCTGTCAATGAATGTTCCTTGGAGTCAGGAGTTCCCTGGAGTCAGGGTTTGGACTTAAGTCTCCTGCCTCCGATTATCGGTCTTATTTTTACAGTAGTTTCAAAACTTCTCCTTCTATATAACACCATTGATAAAACATCTACATTAAAGATGATAAGTTTCTCTACAGTGAGGGTCACTCAGAGAGGTTCACAGGGTTACATGGAGAAGAGAAGAGGGAGGAGGGAGTTAGAGGTGACCCAAATGAGATGAGGTGAATCAATAGTGGAGAGAGTGGGCTAGCCAGTAGTCACTTCCTTATGTGCACTCCACAACTGGACCACTCAGAGATGTTCACGGGGTTATACAGAGAAGAGAAGGAGGAAGGTAACTGAGGTGGCCAGAAGGATAAAAGGGGGGAATGAAAAGGAGGGAGACAGATCCAGCCAGTAATCAGTTCCCTAAGTGTTCTCCACCGTCTGGAACACACAGAAATTCACAGAGTTGGGTAGAGTAGAGAGGGGTTAAGGAGGAGACACAGGCGACCTGGTGGAGAAAAAGGAGGGTCCAAAGGGAGAGAGAGCAGTCAAGCCAGTAATCTCACTCCCTAGTGAAAAATGGGTCCTGAAGATTGGGTCCTTAAAGGTACAAAATTGGTAACAAATACATAAAAGCAAAAATTAAAAATCTAGAGTAGAGTTTGGAATTTCAAAAATACGACGTTAAAGAAAAGAAGAAGGAAAAGAAAGAGAGAGAAAGAACGAACAAACAAAAACAAACAAGGTCGCGAAAATTATAAAGAAAGTACAGGTACAAAATTGATAACTAATACCAGAAAGCGAAAATTAAAAATCTAGAGTAGAGTTTGGAATTTCAAAAATACAATGTTTAAAAAAAAAAAAAAAAAAGAAGAAGAAGAAGAAAAATAAAGAGAGAAAACAAACAAACAAATACAAACAATGTCACAAAAGTTATAAAGAATATACAGGTACAAAATTGATATCAAATACCAAAAAGCATAAATTAAAAATCTAGAGTAAAGTTTGGAATTTCAGATATACAATGTTATATAAAAGAAGAAGAGAAAGAAACAGAGAAGAAGAAAAAAGAAAAAAAAAAAAAGTCACAGAAATTATATAAAAAAAAACTATAGGTACAAAATTGATAACATATACCAAAAAGCGAAAATTAAAAATCTAGAGTAGAGTTTGGAATTTCAAAAATACAATGTTAAAGAAAAGAAGAAAAAAACAAAGACCAAAAAAAAAAAAAAAAAACCAAGGTCAAAAAATTATAAAATATATATATATGAAGTTTGCTGAAGAAGAAAAAAATAGGGTCTTTTTTTTTTTTTTTTTGCAAAGTAATAGGTTATAAAAGTGAAAATTAAAGGAACAATAGAGGACTTAAATTTTTTTTTTTTTTAATTAAAAAAAAAAAAGAAAGAATGATCGTAAAAATAATAAAAATATATCTAGGACTTTTTTGTTTTTTTTTTTGTGGGTGTTGTGGGTTCAGTTCATTTTTGGCTAGTTCCTTGGTCAGATTTATATTTCTCAAGATCTATAGGCCCCTCCCTATGTAGTCCGTAGTAACCACAGGGTTTTGATCTATTGCCTGTAGCTTCCAAGGCGTTTCCCTCTGTTATATCTTCTTCCGTTTGCTAGTCTCTTCAGTATCTGGTTTCCGCCCTGACTCAAAGGGCACGGTGGAGGACACTTTTTTTTTTTTTTTAGGCTTACTTGTTCAGTCGCGCTGTGGGGAGGAAGGGAGAGGTGCTGCAAACAAATAACACTGGCGTGGGCTCGCAGTGCCTCAGCCACCCTGGGTCTGCCCCCGCTCACGGCGCGTGTAGCCTCCCTGTCCACACTGCTCGGACTCTAGGTTGTTCCGCCGGGAACAATCCGAGGCTGGCCCTGGGCTGCATGCACCTCCCAGGTCCAAGCCGCTCAGGTTCAGGCACTCGGGTAGTCCTCAGAGGCACAGACTCAGTTGGGCCTGCGTTTTGTGCTCTTCCCAGGTCCGAGCGCCAATTTGCTCTTCCCAGGCGAGCGCCAATGCTGCGACTTATCGCCTCCCCGCCACTCGGTTATCTGGATATAAAACCGGCGCACCTTCTCAGGCAGATGTTGACCGTCCAGACCCCCAAGAAGTTCTAGTTAGCAAAGAAGCCTGCTTACAATTTTATAGATAATGTCTCTCTGGGGCTGCGATTGCCCCCTTCCGGCTCTGGCTGCCTGTCACCGGAGGGGGAAGGTCTGCAGCCGGCTATCTCTGTTCAGTCCTTTGTTTCGTGCGCGGGCCTGGCGGTCTTAGGTTAGGGCTGGCTTTTCGCGTGGTAGGTATCCCACAGTCTGGTTTGCTAGCCCAAATTATTTCGCTCAGATAGCGCTCAGGGTATTCAGGCCAGATTCTTACTCTCAGCGATGCAGCCCACGCCGCGCCTCCCTGCCCAGCCCCGGCTTGCTAATGGCGGATGCAGGCGTCTGCGCTGCTTCTCTGCTGGGGGAGTTACTGTAGGGCTCGCAATCTGTGAGTTTTAAATTGTTTATTTATTTCTTCTCCCTGTTATGTTGCCCTCTGTGCTTCCAAAGCTCGGCACAGATTCGGCAGTGAGAAGGTTTCCTGATGTTTGGAAACTTCTCTCTTTTTAAGATTCCCTTCCCGGGACGGAACTCCGTCCCTCCCTCTTTTGTCTCTTTTTTTTTGTTTTTAATATTTTTTCCTACCTCCTTTCGAAGAGTTGGGTTGCTTTTCTGGGTGCCTGATGTCCTCTGCCGGCATTCAGAAGTTGTTTTGTGGAATTTACTCGACGTTTAAATGCTCTTTTGATGAATTTGTGGGGGAGAAAGTGTTCTCCCCGTCCTACTCCTCCGCCATCTTGGCTCCTCCCTCAGTACTGTCTTTTAAAATTCCATATATATGCAATAATATACAGTATTTGTCTTTATCTTTCTGACTTACTTCACTCTGTATAAAATGGCAAAGTTAGAGATAAACAGAGAATCTTAAAAGCAGCAAGAGGAAAGCAACTAGTTACACACAAGGGAAGTCCCATAAGTCATGTGTGACTCTTTGCAACCCCATGGACTTAAGCCTGCCAGACTCTTGCTGACTTTTCAGCAGAAACACTGCAGGCCAAAGGGAGTGGCATGATATATTCAAAGTGATGAAATGAGAAAAACCTATAATCAAGAATATTTAGCAAGACTATCATTCAGAGACAAGTGTTCAGACAAGCAAAAGCTAAAAGAGTTCAGAACCACTAAACAAGCTTTACAAGAAATGCTAACATGACTTCTCTAAGTGGAAAAGAAAAGGCCACAGCTAGAAATATGAGAATTATGAAAGGAAAAATCTCACTGGTAAAGCAAACATACATTGAAGATAGTGGATCAACCACTTATGAAGATAGGAGGGGGTTAAAAAGACACAAGTAGCAAAATCATCTGTCTCTATAATAAGTAGTTAACGGATATACAAAACAAAAGTATGCAAAATATGTAATAGAAAATGTGGTGGAGGGAGGAGTTAAAACGCAGGGTAGCTAGAGTGCATATGAATTAGACCAGTTTAAAATAGTTATATGTAGGTTGTTACATATGGACCTCATGGTAACCACAAACCAAAAACCCATAATAGATGCACAAATGAAAAAGAGAAAGGAATCCAAACACAACACTAAAGATAGTCATCAAATCCTAAGGGAAAGGAGTAAGAGAAGAAGAACAACAAGAACTATAAAAACAACCAGAAAACAAGCAACAAAATGGCAATGTGTTTAAAACTCCAGAGATTCAAGATCAAACCTGACACAGGTCTAGTTGCCTGAGAAATCCAGGTGCCTGTGGTGAGAGAAAATCGACCCTTGCAGCTCAGCTCATCTGCAAAACTACTCTTGGTTCCGGGGAAATCATTTAAACATCATAGCCTGCACTTGATGGGGAAGGAGTTCAGTCTGTTAGGGGGTTGCTGTGCATCTTCTTCCTGGAGAGATGAGAGCAGCTGCAAGGGAGGGGTTAAGGAATGTCTCAGGGTGTGGGGGTCCTCAGCTTGGCTTCTGGCCTAGCTTCCTGCAGAACAACTCTTTGTCCTTGGAGGAGGGGAGCTGTAACGCAAGATTTAATCTAACAGAGTGGTTGCATTAGTTTGGAGTAGATGAGCAGCAGCTGCTGGGTATTTTGCCTTTACAAGAGCCCAGTAATAAGCCCAGAGCTGATTCTTATTAGTTCTTATTAGTGAAAGATGGAGGCAGGATGGTCAGAGAGATTTGAAGATGCTTTACCACTGATTTTTAAGATGGAGGAAAGGCCTTGAGCCAAAGAACGCTGGCAGCTTCTAGAAGCTGGAGAAGATAAGCAAACACATTTCCCTTTGGTTTCCGGAAGAAATACAGTCTTGCCAACACCTTGATTTTAGCTGGTGAGATCCATCTTGAACATCTGATTATACTGGTAAAATACTGAGTTTGAGTTTGTTTTAAGCTATTAAATTATAGAAGCGCTAGGAAACTAAACCGATATCCTGAGCTTGGCCCTTCTCTAGGGATTTTTCCCAAAATGTTACATTTTATGTTTCAAAAATGCTTTTGAATCAGTTCTTTCTTTTATAAAAAATATGTATTTGGCTGTGCTGGGTCTTAGTTGCGGCTTGCAAATGCTTGGTTGTAGCATGTAGGATCTAGTTCCCTGACCAGGGATGAAACCTGGGGCCCCCTGCCTTGGGAACATGCAGTGTTAGCTAGTGGACCCTCAGGAAGTCCTCAGTTAATTCTTTCTTATCCAGCCTCACACTTTTGCCCCTGGGTCAAGCACACTCACAATCTAACCCCAGGGTCTCTGGAGGACGTGCTCATACCTACGAGGTGATTCTTGCTATCCCTTCTGAGGATATAATTTCTTTTCTCTCTTATTGAGCCCAGCATGGTCCAAGCTGAGTTATGCTGGATTTAACCCTATCTATCATCCTGGCACTTAGGAGAGGAGGTGGGAGCATCACTTTGGGAGTTACCTGTTGGAGTAGGAAGGAGAAGCTTTGGTAGTGTCTTCTCACACAGGAGAAGTAGTAGTTCTTATTGTGGATGGGACCTTTGGAAACTCTTGGGGGAAGGTCTATGGAGTGAAACCCTTGAGGGAATCCACTCAGATGTCTCCATCCCACATTTCTAGGGTCCCGTGTTCAAGGGCAGCACTGCAAGAGTCAGACAAGTTATATACTGTGCACAGTAGACAATCAGTATTAATGAACTAAAGAGGAATAGAGTGGACACCCTCCGATACTTCCGAGAGGAATATGTGGACTCGAGTAAAAGATGAGAACAGGCGCTAGAGCCACCAATGATGTTTTGTTTCTTACTGGAATATCTCTGGAGTTCTGCAACACTGTTAACTTCTAAACATGCTCTTCAGCTGTGTCTGCTTTTCCCCTGCAAGAAATAAGCTACCAAAGAGGCCCTCTGCTGCGCTCAGTCAGCCAGCAACCGCCACACCTGTTTCGCATTACCTAGTGTGGCGCACTAGAACAACTTGGTAACTAACTCGAGAGACTAATTCTCTTGTCTTTGTAGGAACTGTTCCCCAATATCGTTCAAATACCTGAGTCTTTGTACGGCCAAGAGCATTTCCTTCCCACAGAGCATTTTCCAGATCAGCACGAGTGAAATCTTCATTAGCTGGACTGCCCCCTGTGCCAGGGACTGTCTGTGCCCTGCAGTCTCTTCAGAATGGAGTCATCCCTGACATTCGGTTAGTGAGCGCCCTGCAGTCTCTTCAGAATGGAGTCATCCCTGACATTCGGTTAGTGAGCGCCCTGCAGTCTCTTCAGAATGGAGTCATCCCTGACATTCGGTTAGTGAGCGCCCTGCAGTCTCTTCAGAATGGAGTCATCCCTGACATTCGGTTAGTGAGCGCCCTGCAGTCTCTTCAGAATGGAGTCATCCCTGACATTCGGTTAGTGAGCGCGCCAGTCCCGACACTTTGTAATACCGCCTGTTGTCTTGGACCACTTCTGGCATCACCTGTGTCATCCAGGAAGCAGATACCAAGATGAGGTTAGACATCCAAGAGATGTATCGGGGAAAATACCCATTTCAGGAAGGGAACAGAAGCAGGTTAGAAAACCTATAGGCTGTGGTGCAGACCTGGCATTTGCAAAAGAGAAGAAGGGAAGGAATGATTGCTTAGGAAACTCCCCAGACCACGATGCAGTCCTGGGAAAGTCTTGGTTAGGCTGATAGGGAATCTCTGAGCAAAGTCTGATTGATAGAGGAATCCTGTGCTGGGCAATGATGGCCCAGTTCTAATATCTCTGCTGTGCTCATTGTCTGGGAGCAGCCTCAGGTAAGTGTAGCCTTGTCATGAGTGACATGGTAGATCCAACCATGCTTCCTGTTCTCTTAAAGAAGGTCTGAGTGGTGGCCTTCCATGGCCATGACAGTGCTCAGGGTTTGAAATTTGTGCCACTTATTTGCTGTTTGGTTATTCATTTCTCTAAGCCCTAGTTATCACATCTAAGGTTGTGAGGTTTATAGTAAACCTCACATATGAAATGCATAGAACACAGATTTTCACACGGAATAATCAATGATAGTAGACAAAATAGAATTGGTGACTCTGGAACCTATTCTCTTCTTTGAGTCTACTTATTGTTCTTGTGAATATTGTAGGGTGTCCACTCTATTCTTCTTTAGTTATTTTACAAATACTAAAAGTATCCTAGGCACAGTATAGAATGTTGCTGACTCTTGTAGTACTATTTTAGGATTTGTGCGGCTCAGGAGTGAATTCTCGGAAATCCTCATAAACTTGAACTGTGGGGCTACCACACAGGTCCCTTTCTCATTCTTACCTAGAGTCTTTCCTCCTGTGGCATTTATACGGTAGATAAAAATCTCATTTGTGCACATCAGCATCTCAGGTAGTTTTTCCTAGGAATTTGAAGTTTAAAGCTGTTCCTATCTCCTCATACTGTGCAACACCAAATTAGGTCACATATATTTTATTTCATTCTTTCTTTCTTTGGCTGTGCCAGGTCTTCAGTCTTTAGTTGCAGCATGTGACCTCTTCGTTGCAGCATGCAAGATCTAGTTCCATGACCAGGGATTGAACCCAGGCCCCATGCATTGGAAGTTCAGAGTCTTAGCCAGTGGGCCATCAGGGAAATCCCATTCCTCAAATGTTTATTGAGTGTAGTCAGTGGTCAGGCATGAAGATGAAATATTAGTAAGATGATTGAAATACTCAGAAACTCTAGTCTCCAGGCAAAGATAGATAAGGACACTACTCTGAATTTAATGTGAAAAGCCCCATTAGAAGAAAAGCCATGAAAAAGACAAAAAGATATAGTGAAATGATTCCCAGGAGACTTCAAGAAAAAGATGGCAGCAGGGAGAAATCCAAAATCATATGTAAAGACTGTCAGGAGATTTTGCCTGACTGCAGTTCAAGCATCTCAGAAGACTTTATAGCAATATCACATTCTTCTTCATATATTTCTTCCAAAGCCCTTTAGCAGATAGTATCTTAGGAATAGTGCTGGGGATACTGTGGCTTACGAGTACGCAAAGTGACTCTGATAAGAGTTTAGGGCCCTGTGTATATATGTATGTAATGTGATTTAGCAATACAAGTAATACATGCTTTCCATGTTTGTTGGTGATGCTTACCGTGGTTCCTTGAGCACCATTTTAGCTCTAAAGTATTAGCTAGTCAACCTGCTATTGGGCTTCCTAGGTGGCTCAGCAGTAAAGAATGTGCCTGCTAATGCAGGAGACTTGGGTTCCAATCCCTGGGTCAGGAAGATCCCCTGGAGAAGGAAATGGCAACCCATTCCAGTATTCTTGCTGGGAAATCCCATGGGCAGAGGAGCTTGGAGGGCTATAGTCCATGGGATTGCAAAAGATCAGATACGACTTAGTGACTAACTACAATAGCAACCTGCTATCACTTTTGCAGAGGTGGAGCAAGAATCCCTAGTTAAAGTTAACAGGAAATGAATAAGAGCAGTCTTACATCCAAAGCCGACATGGAGCAGCACTTTTGATATTGTTACTCCAATAGATGAATAATAAAATCCCTGGAAAGAACTGAGTTTTGTGCTAGAAATACTCTTTTCACAACTGGCCCAACACAGGGCAATCCTTCAATTAAACTATAAAGTGGCCTGGGTGGGGCATTTCTTCCCATCAGAGGAAATTTTAGGTGGATGTAATTTTTTCCTTTTTGGCCACACAGTAGGGCTTGCAAGAAACCAGGGGTTGAACCCACATCCTTGGCAGTGATAACACCAAGTCCTAACCACTAGTCCACTAAGGAAGTCCCTAGAATATACATTTCTTTGGAGAAAGGAACACATGAGGACAGGACTCTGAGCAAAATTACTGAATTCATGTGGGATTATTTTCATTCTCCTAGATGACCAGATTTTTCTTGACTTAAATTAGAGATGTTAAAAGATAGATTGAAGCATATTAAAACTTTTCAGATTTTTTTTGAGCAAAAATCAATTGGAATTGGGCAGCACCAGATTGGAAGTGGGCTCTGGGTCCACAGGAACCAAGAGAAAGACATATATAGAAAGTGCCAAAGCAAATTATTTGATCAACTACCACTTGGCTATGATCAGTTATCTATAGATTTCTATTCCATATCTAGACATCTACAGGGTGAGAGTTAGGTTTCCTTATATAGGCCCTCATAGCATTAGAGCCACCTCAGTCCAATGGCCTCCTTGTTTAACAGAAATAAAATTTACTTCCAAAGATTTTTCTATTGGAGATTTTGAATTTGAGAGGCAGCAGTTTTCAGGAAAGAAACAGTTTTGTACTGATCATGCTCTGGATTGCCTGTGGAACCTGAAGAACCAACCCACTGGAAAAGACCCTGATGCTGGGAAAAATTGAAGGCAGGAGGAGAAGGGTACAACAGAGGACGAGATGGTTGGATTACCTCCCCAACTCAGTGGGTGTGAGTCTGTGCAAACTCTGGGGGATGTGAAGGACAGGGAAGCCTGGTGTGCTGCAGTCCATGGGGTCATAGAGAGTAGGACATGACTTAGCTACTCAACAACACAGAGCATTGTAATATGTAAATGAAATAGTTTAAGTAAACTCATTTAGTAAATAATCCAAGTAAAAAGATGCTCCAGAAGTGCTAGCTCTGTTCCGTTTGATAACACACATGGCAAAGGCTTGGCCAACTAGAAACTAGCTTTCCAGAAAACTCCATCAGACACATCCTTTCATCTGCATTTCACAGAAGAAAAGCTGGTATATGGTATAAATATTAAGTTTATAAACTTCAAACCCAACTTCATGCATTCTAAACTTGTATAATTACCAAGAGAAAGAGAAAGGGAGAGAGGGAGAAAGAGAAAGAAAGGGAGAGAGTAAAAGAGAATTTTTGTTTACCATGGAATCTTTAGCACTTAGAATTACCTGGCACAATGAAGGCACTCAATAAATATCTGTTGAATGAATGCTGCTGCTGCTGCTAAGTCACTTCAGTCGTGTCCGACTCTGTGTGACCCCATAGACGTCAGCCCACCAGGCTCTCCTGCCCCTGGGATTCTCCAGGCAAGAACACTGGAGTGGGTTGCCATTTCCTTCTCCAATGCATGAAAGTGAAAAAGTGAAAGTGAAGTCACTCAGTCGTGTCCGACTTAGTGACCCCATGGACTGCAGCCTACCAGGCTCCTTCATCCATGGGATTTTCCAGGCAAGAGTGCTGGAGTGGGGTGCCATTGCCTTCTCCAGTTGAATGAATAAGGACCCAGAAATCCTTAAGGAGCTTCTTTCTTTTTTGAACTTTCTACTTTGTATTGTTGTATGGCTGATTAATAATGTTGTGATAGTTTTGGGTGAATGTGAAGAGAGTCAGCCATACATATATATGTATCCAATCTCCTCAAACCCCTCTCCAGTCCAGGCTGCCATATCAAGTTGAGCAGAGTTCCATATGTTATACAATAGGTCCTTGTTGGTTATCCATTTTAAATACATCAGTATGTACATGACAATCCCAAACTCCCTAACTATCCCTTCCCCCCAGCAATCATAAGTTTGTTTCCTAAGAAAGAGCATTCTTTATTAGGAGTTCAGTGATGCTGTAAGTCAGAAAAGGAGGCAAACTTATTTTACCAAGCTTTTCAGTGAAAGATGTTGCAAGTAAAATACTTAACTGGAGATTTCTCTGAGTTTCTCTGAAATGTTCTGTTTAATCAGCAACTTAGAAGTATTCAAAAATTCATTAGTATTTATTTTTTGGTTACTATATGCAAAACATCAAGATATAGAGTCACTTTTCTCAAGGAACTCAGATTCTAACAGGAAGATAGAGAACATCAGGCCTCATTGAAAGAATGAACAAGCATGAACTAAAATTGAAGCTGTGATACAGTAGAATAAGGAATTCCCTCTTAGGGAGAGGCACAGGGAGTTCTGTGAAGGGGAAATTTTACTGTATTTGAGTCAAACCTTAAAGTGGGAGTTAACTCATTACAAGTGGGAGTGACTAAACTGATAAAGAAGACTAGAAGGGGGATGGTTATGAAGGGAGAAATTCTAGGCATAAGACAAGACATGGGATTTTGAAGGGAGAGGTCCCAGAGAAGACACAATATGTTAGAAAAGTAGAGAGGACAGGTGATAACTTTTACCAAGTTCACTGCAGATTTTGTACTTGAATGCCCTTCAGAGTCACTTGGGAAATATAAAGAGTAAAATTCCTTATAAATTGTTTCTTGAATGTGAGTCTGAGACTGAATTGAAAGAGACTAGATTTTATCTGGGAAAAATAGGCAAAGGGTATTAAAAAATAGTTCCTTAAATGGGAATGGTGCCCCCATATTTGTAGCCTAAACCAAAGACTAATGGCAGAAGAATTTCTGGCCAGACGATGGATGTCATCTGACTACGCCTGCAGACTGCTCTCAAGGGTCTAGAATGTGGCAAACTAAAGCCAGTCTTTGAGATAAGCTATTTAACTGCAGAGAAAATGTTCACTCATTACTTTGGATGTTAAATCTTTCTCAATTAGATTACATATTTCCTTACTTGATTAAACATAGAACTCTAAGAATAATTTAATTGCTTTAATGACTCAGGGGTCATCATTATGGACATTAATTATTATGCCAGGTTGTACAGAGTGAGACCTTTGGAACTTAGACTGTGTCAGACTTCTTGCCTCTGTATTCATGGTATTACCATCACATTAAAGTTTTTTTTTTTTTTAATTATTGCTCGTTCCTTTCTCTCCTTTCTGCTGCCAATGCTTGGTATGAAGCAGAAGTTCATTTCTAACCTTCCAGTGGTCAGAGTGGGAGCTTTTCTCTGATATAAAGCAAAGGGTCTTTGTATTTCAGGGGCCCTGGTGGAGATAAAAGATGTTCTGTTTAATGCAGTTTATAATGAAACTATTAATTGGTGGGTCTTCTGTAAGACTTGAGTTTTAGCCTCAGCCTTTTCCCTAGTTGCTATTAACTGTTTGGCATCACTTAACCTTCTTCAGACTAATTTCTACATTAAAAATAGAAATTTGAAGACATGTACTCTATAGTCCCATAATGATGGATGCAGCAGGGACTCAGGAGTCAGACAGTATTTGCAATTTCTTTTTTCCTTTTTCCCCCTGCATTTTTTTTTTTTAATTGGTGGGTAATTGCTTTACAATGTCATGTTGGTTTCTGCCATCAACAATGTGAATCAGCCATAAGTATACATGTGTCTCCTCCCTCTTGAGCTTCCCTCCCAGCCCCCACCGCATCCCAGCCCTGTATTTACAATTTCTTCCGTGCTAGCTTGACAAGTTACTTGGATAAGTTAGCTCATCTGTATGCTTCCTTCTGTTCCCTTTTCCATTTTGGTGGATGATAACACTGTTTTCACTGTGGAGTGTGGGTAGGCTAAATGCGGAAAGTTCTCACAGTGCCTACAACCCAGGGGAGAATACTTGTTAGTTCCAGTTCCCCTTCTTCCACTGGAATATTTCAGCAAAGTTGAGTGCCTGAAAGATGAGAATTCCCCAAGCTATTGAAAGTCTCTAAGTGTCATTAGCCAAATAGGCCACTGGATGTCACACTTGATCTAAGCTACTCTACCTACCTTGTCCAGTGCACTCTGGCTCTGGACAGTCTTGGGCTTTTAGAGCTCAAGTGGAGTTTGTCTGACAGCCAGGAAAAAGTGGACCTTAGTGATCTTAGAATCAGAGTTTGAAAACTGAAATTTGCTTTGCATGTGTTTCATTTTGTGAAGTTTTAATGGAACATAGATGCACTCAGGCAGAGGGTGCCTTGTTCTAATCTGTAGAGCCCTACCTGGGCCTTTGATTCATCTGGGTTACCCACCTGGTTCCTCAAGGCAATGGGGTGTAGAGCGCCTGATCTCATTTTACAGAGGAGGAGACTGACCACCCAGACACCTTACATGGTTTGACCGAGGACATGGGTTGAATTGGTGGTAAATCAGGCCGCTTGCCTTCCTGATTGGTCCCTGATGTTTAGCCAGGTATCCTAGATTCCATCAAGATTATGCACCTTTAGAAACTTTCCACTGTACAAAAGCAGCTGAGAGGGCTCATTATCTGACGCTCTCTCCTAAGCTCTGTTCAGCCACAAGCCTCAGAATATTTTGACTTTCACCGCAGCACTAGATGGGCAGTTTTATCTCATGAATGTTTTATCTCATGAACTTGGCTGGGGGGTTGGGACGGTGCTTGGACATTGGAACATGTTTCCCAAAGCACTTAGCAGAGAGACATTAGGCTAACAATAAAGTCCACAACCTCTAACAGGAAATCAGTAAGACAAACCAAGGGTCATGATTTATACTGACTCTTATCAGAAAAAACATGCCAACAGAGCTCACTCTGAGGATTAATAAGTTATAATGTAACCGTGCACAACTACACAGGAGTTTAAATTTTCATAACTACCAGACAGAGGATAAACACTAACATTGCTCACACTCTACCCACCACGTTTGGAAAAACCAGATCAGGGAGGGTAATTATCTTGCAAATTTAGATTTCCCTGGTTGTGTTCTCTTTAGAATAGAAGAAGGTTCTTTCTGGGACAGGGTCAGCTGAATCGTAGGCCTATAGGAATTAACAAGAGTAAATCAGGCTTCCATTGAGAACATTTTACTGCCTAGGTCAGGGGTCCCCAGCCTCTGGGATCTAGTGCCTGGCGATCTGAGGTGGAACTGATGTAATAATAACAGAAATAAAGTGCACAACAAGTGTAATGTACTTGAATCATCCTGACACCATCCTCCTGCCATCCCCCGGCCCATGGAAAAATGGTCTTCCATGAAACCAGTCCCCAGTGCCAAAAAGGTTGAGAATCACTGGCTTAGAGCACTTGTTGGGATATTCTGCACATTTTGGGAAGGCTGTGATCCCTTCCCTGGCAGCCAGGAGTGTGGAGAGTGAAGCAAGCCTTTCTCTTTAGTTGATAAGGATTTTGAAGGTTCTAAAAGGGAGCTTGCTGGCAGTCTCTTTAAAGTCTAATTTGAAGAACTCTTATGTCAGTGATCAGAAATTGTAGCGCAGTCTGTTAAAAGAGGAACAAATGTTAAAGAGCATGAAGTCTAACCATTTTTACATTGTACAACCAAAAACAGGTCCAGAGGAGAGAGAGGCCCTGGGTTCCACAGTGATTTAGCTGAGCCAATACTTTTTTCCTTTCTTTTTCCTTTTGTCAATACTTTCTTGTACTCATATCATCAGAATTCTCATCTCTTGATTTCTCAAATTACCCTGATGCTTGTACTATTCCATACTCATTTTTCAATATTGAGGTCTTATGGACATAAAACCTATACAAATATACATAATAAACTATACAAAATAAAACTATACAATTTGGCAACTTACTCCAGTCTTCTTGCCTGGAGAATCCCATGGACAGAGAAGAGGGGTGGGCTACAGTTCATAGGGTCACAAAGAGTCAGGCATGACTGAGCACGCATGCATGACATATATATACTCACTAAGTTGTCATTGCTGTCTGGATGATGAACATATTCATCACACTCCAAAAGTTTCTGACTGCTGCCTGGTAATCCATCCTTCCTTCTCTCCCCACCTCCCACCCCAGGCAAACACTGACATGTTTTCTCTCACTATAGAAGAGTGTGCATATTCTAGAATTTTATATAAATGAATTTCTTTTGTCTGAGTTCTTTCACTTAGCATACTTACTTTGAGCTTCAGTCATGTTGTAGGGTGTATCAGTTGTTCATTCTGTTTATTGCTGAGCAACAGACATTACTTTGTCAACAAAGGTCCATCTAGTCAAGGCTATGGTTTTTCCCATGGCCATGTATGGATGTGAGAGTTGGACTATAAAGAAAGCTGAGCACCAAAGAACTGATGCTTTTGAACTGTGGTGCTGGAGAAGACTCTTGAGAGTCCCTTGAGCTGTAAGGAGATCCAACCAGTCCATCCTAAAGGAGATCAGTCCTGGGTGTTCATTGGAAGGACTGATTTTGAAGCTGAAACTCCAATACTTTGGCCACCTGATGCGAAGGGCTGACTCATTTGAAAAGACCCTGATGCTGGGAAAGATTGAAGGCGGGAGGAGAAGGGGATGACAGGATGAGATGGTTGGATGGCATCACCGACTTGATGGACATGGGTTTGGATGGACTCCAGGAGTTGGTGATGGACAGGGAGGCCTGGAGTGTTGTGGTTCATGGAGTCGCAAAGAGTTGGACACGACTGAGCGACTGAACTGAACATTCATCTGCTGATGGACCTCTAGACTTTTTCCAATTGTTGTTGCAAATAAAGCTTCTGTGAATGTTCACGTACAGGTCTTTGTATGTGCATGCCTGCCTGTGTGCTCAGTTGCTTCAGTCATGTCCGACTCTGTGAAACCCTATTGACTGTAGCCTGCCAGGCTCCTCTGTCCAGGCAAGAATACTGGAATGGGTTACCATGCCCTACTCCAGGGAATCTTCCCGATCCAGGGATTGAACCCACATCTCTTAAGTCTCCTGCATTGGCAGGCAGGTTCTTTGCCACCAGCGCCACCTGGGAAGCCCTGGTCTTTGGATGCATCTATACTTTTGACTGAGTGACTGAACTGAACTGATACTTTTGATTGGATCAAGACTCAGTAAAAGAATGGCTAGATAATAGAATAGGTATGTATTTTTTCAGATGAAGCTTAACTGAGTTACATTTGCTCTATAACACACAGTACATATTTAAATTACACAATTTGATGTTATGACACATTTATACACCTGTGAAAACATTACCATATTCATACTAGTAAACATATTCATCAGAAATGTTTCCTCAGGATCCTTAACTGTCACTCTGCCCTTCTCAGCCTCAAGCTTAGGCAACCACTGTTTTTTCTTAGTACAGGTTAGCTTGTGTTTTCTAGACTTTTAGAAAATGTAGTCATACAGTATGAGTTATTTGACGTTTATTTTCTTTCACCCAGCCTAGTTATTTTAGAAGTCGTCCATGCTGCAGAATATCAATACTTCATTTCCTTTTCTTAAAGAGTAATATTATATTATATGGATGTATTTTTGTTTATTACAGATAAAGCTGGTAGGAACAGTCATGTATAAGCTAATACTTTGGCCACAACTCATTGGAAAAGACCCTGATGCTGGGAAAGATTGAAGGCAAAGGGAGAATGGGGCCACAGAGGATGAGAAGATTACAGAGCATCACTGACTGACTTGACATGAATTTGAGCAAACTCTGAGAGATTGTGGAAGACAGAGGAGCCTGGTGTACTGCAGTCCATGGGGTCACAAAGACTCAGACATGACTTAGTGACTGAACAATGAAATTCTTAGATTTTTCTTGGGCTGGATCATATAGTGCATGTACATTTAACTTTCTAAGGTGGAGTTTTCCAGAGTGATTGAATCATTTTACCTTCCAAATGTAGTGTGTAAGAGTTCTGGTTCTTCCACATTCTTGCCAATGATTGATTGGTAGGTCTATCTCTTTAAGTTTTGGTTACTCTAATAAATGTATAGGGACATTTCCTATGGTGTTAATTTGCATTTCCCTTAGGACTAATAATGTTGAACATCTTTTTATGTATTTATTTGCCACTTCACTAAAGTGTCCAGCCACATCTTTTGCCCATTTTTTTATTAGGCTGTTTGTTTTCTTAGTGTTAAGTTTTGAGAGTTCTTTACATAGACTGTGGTGTTGAAGAAGACTCTTGAGAGTCCCTTGGACTGCAAGGAGATCCAATCAGTCTATCCTAAAGGAAATCAGTCCTGAATATTCACTGGAAGGACTGAAGCTGAAGCTGAAATGCTAATATTTTGGTCACCTGATGCAAAAAACTAACTCATTTGAAAAGTCCCTGATGCTGGGAAAGATTGAAGGCAGGAGGAGAAGGGGATGACAGAGGATGAGATGGCTGAATGACACACTGATTCAATGGACATGAGTTTGAGTAAACTCCAGGAGTTGGTGGTGGACAGGAAGGCCTGGTGTGCTGCAGTCCATGGGTTCACAAAGAGTCAGACACGACTGAGCAACTGAACTTACAGCCTGGATACATGTCCTTTAGAAGATACATCCTTTGCAAAGATTTTCTCATTATCTGTGCCTTATTTCAGTCTCTATTGAATGCCAGAAGTTCTAAATTTTGATGAAGCTCAATTTATCAGTTTGTCTTTGTATGGACTATGCTTTTGATATATCTAAATAATCTTTGAGGGTCACAAATTTTTCTTTTATTTTTTTATTCTATAAGTTTTATTTTAGGTTTTAAATTTTATTCTATCATTCAATTTGAGTTATTAGTTATGTACAGTGTGAGGTAGGGATCAAAATTTGCTGTTTTACATATAAACGTCCAATTGTTCCATCACAGGGTGTTGAAAAGAGTAGACTTTTTTCACTGACTTGACTTTGAACTTCTGTCAAAAATCAGTTGTGTGTGTGTGTATATATTTGAACTGTTTCACTCCATTGATCTATTTCACTATTCTGATGCCAGTACCACAAGATCTGGGTTACTTTAGCTTTATAATAAGTCTACAAGTCAGGTAGTGTAAGACCTCAAGCTTCATTGTTTTCAACGATGTGCTAGCATATTATATTTGCATTCTATATAAATTTTGGAATCACCTTGTCAATATCTAAAGTATCTTCTGGGATTGAGATTTTGATTGGGACTATATTGAAACTATAGCTCAGTTTGGGGAGAACTGACATTTTTAGCAACATTGAGTCTTCTGACTCATGAACATGGTGTATCTATCCACTCATTTAGACTTCCTTTAACTTTTTTTTACTTTGTTTAATCTCAGAAGTGTTCTGTAGTTTTCACTGTATAGGCCTCACATCTTTTGTCAAATTTAAATCTTTGTATTTCACATTTTTTGATGATGTTGCAAATTGTATTTCTTTTTAAATTTCAACTTTGGATTCTTTGTTGCTAGTACATAGAAATATAATTGATTTTTGTACTGATCTTTTATCCTGCAACCTTGCTAACTAAATTATTAGTTCTAGTAGATTTTTTCAGAGTCCTTCAGGTTTTCAGTATAGACTATCATGTTGTCTCTGAATAAAGACAGTGTTACCTCTTCCTTTTCAATCTAGATTTTAAAAATTTCCTTTTCTTATTGCGCTGGCAAGAACCTCCACCACACTGCTGAATAGAAGTGGTAGAACTGGCCATCAATGTTTCTGCTGTTACAGCCTTTTTCCTTTGAGAAGTCCCTGCTGAGGTTGGGGGCATGGGTGTCTATTCAAGCCTGCCTGAACTTGCTTTGCAGCCATTCTTCTCTAAGATCTTATTACCATCTGGTGGGTGCTGCTTGGATGCAGAAGCCAAATTCCCTATATTCTTGGCTTTTCAGATCTCACTGTTCTCTCTCTCCCCATCCCCATCCTCTCTCTTCTCTATGATAGTCTGTACTATGAATCACTGTCTCCTACTCTTTCACTTCCTGTAAATTCTTTGAATTGATAAAGCTTTTGAAAAAACACAGTCAGATATCCTTGCATGGAATCTCCAATGTTTGGCCAGATACCTTTACTGAAGCAATGTAGACAAATGGACCTGCTGAGAAAGGCAGACAATACAGTGAGAGCAGAAGTGAGTTAATGTCATCCCTTCTTTTCCTTTTTTTCCCCTCTTTCCCTTTCTCCCTTTCCTCCATCTTTCACTCTCTCCCTCCATCCATCCCTCCCTTCCTTTCTTCTTTCTATTCAACCAGCAATTCTGAGCACCTCCTGTCAGGTACAGCCAACCTCCTTAGCTTTAATCCTCTGCAGTAGTGGGCAAATGCTCCTGCATATGGACAACAGCAGAGTGATTCACAAATCCAAAAACGGAGTTGGGTTCTCTGATTTTTCTAACAGCTTCAGTGACTCTCAGATAATAAGCACAATTTACATTCATTCTAACTTGATAACTTTTCACTGTTTTATTATTATCTATTTCTTCCCAAGGAATTATCCTGGAGCTTAGCAACTCAGAAAAGACTTATTATCTCCTATAAGGGATCCAGGGATCCAGTTGCAGTTTAGCTGGGTCCTCTGCTTCAGAATCTCTCATGATCTGCCATTAACCGTGTTAGCCTGGGCTATGGTTCTGTCAAGGCTCTGCTGGGGAAGAATCTGCTTCTGAGTCCAGTCATGTGGTTCTTTGCCTGATTCAGGTCCTCACAGGCTGTCCCTTGCCATATGGCCCTTTCTATAGCACAGTTCACAACATGGCAGTTGGCGTCACCAGAATGAGCAAACGAGATAAACTAGCAAGATGTCAGTAAATGGAAATTGTAATCTTTTATAACCTTATCTCAAAAGTGCTATTCTATATTCTCTTCATTAGAAGTGAGTCACTTGGTCCACCTTGTGCTCAAGGAGAAGAGATTATCTAATGGTGTAAATACCAGGAGGTGAGACCAGTGGAACCATCCCTACCATAACTATACTTTGAATGGAGGCCAATATCTCAAGAAATTGAGGTCAATTGGCAGTTCCTTTTTGTTTGGTGAAGGGGAAGGAGCCAAGATTTATATGCATCTACCTTGTGTCAAGCCCAGTGTTGAATGATCTTATGTGCCTTACTTATTTCACTCCCACATCTTTCCTGTGATATATTTGTGGCAGATGTATTGAGGCTTTCCCTCAATATTCATTCTTCCATTCTTTCCTGTTGTTGTTCCCTCGCTAAATCATGTCTAACTCTTTGCAACCCCATGGACTGCAAAATTTCTGATGGTTGCCCAGGTGAAGACTACATTTCCCACTCATTTTCTGCAGCTAGGGATGGCCATGGGCCTAAGTTCCAGTTGATGGGTTGGAAGCTGTAGTGTTGTGTGGCAGCTTCCAATAAACCCATTTTGGGACAGCTAGTAGGTATCCTTTCCTCTTCTTTGTCCTTCCTCTACCCTCCTATTTGGAATGCCTAAAGTACTCTTGCCTGGAAAATCCCATGGATGGAGGAGCCTGGTGGGCTGCAGTCCATGGGGTCGCCAAGAGTCAGACATGACTGAGTGACTTCACTTTCAGTTTTCTCTTTCATGCACTGGAGAAGGAAATGGCAACCCACTCCAGTGTTCTTGCCTGGAGAATTCCAGGGATGGGGGAGCCTGGTGGGCTGCTGTCCATGGGGTCGCACAGAGTCGGACACGACTGAAGCGACTTAGCAGCAGCAATGCCATAATTTTAGGTCATGAGATTGACACCATGCAGGTAAAACAACTAGAAGAGAGACCTTCTGTTTATGAGATTGCTGCTGCTAAGTCACTTCAGTCGTGTCCGACTCTGTGCAACCTCATAGATGGCAGCCCACCAGGCTCCCCCGTCCCTGGGATTCTCCAGACAAGAACACTGGAGTGGGTGGCCATTTCCTTCTCCAATGCACAAAAGTGAAAAGTGAAAGTGAAGTCGCTCAGTCTAATCTGACTCTTTGCGACCCCATGGACTGCAGCCAACCAGGCTCCTCCGTCCATGGGATTTTCCAGGCAAGAGTACTGGAGTGGGGTGCCGTTGCCTTCTCCGGTTTATGGCATTGGGAAGCACAATATCAGCATTGTATTGCCTTTTGGGACTTTAGAGGAGGGACAGTAAATTGCTATCTTATTTAAACTGCTATTTTTGAGTACTGTCAAAATGTCTGGTTTTCGTTTAGCACAGGGTTGGCAAACTTTTTGTAAAGGGCCAGATAGTAAAGTCTTTAGTCTGTGTGGGCCATCTATGGTCCTTGTCACAAATTCTCCCTTTCTTTTTTCAAAACAAATGTTTAAAATGTAAAAATAGTTCAGTCCTTTAAACAACAGGAACCATCCACAGCTCAAGGCCCAACAAAACACAGGCAGCTGGATTTGGCCTCCAGGGATGGTGTGCTGACCTCTCTGCTCTTGTCTTTTAAGGGAACAGTAGGAACCCCAGGCTCCACTTACCTTCTGGAGCCATGTTTTCTCATTAGTTTTTGTTTCTGAGTATTCTTGTTTTCTTTATTGATTGGAAAATAATGCATTCAATCATTAAAGTTACATTTAATCCCAGAAGTTGCACCAGAAGAAACTTTTATAAAAGATGTGAATGCAAAGAAGTCACCAAAGGGACATTGCAGCTATGGATCATTAATATTTAGGTATTTACTCAAAGGGGGAAATTTTTAATTTTCAGGAAAGGAAAACGAATCAGCAACACATGTTGAATGAATGAATTCAACATGTGAATGAATTCAACATGAATGAATGAATGAATTCAACACAAAATGAATCAGCAACACCAAACTTTATAATGGTACTTGAAAATTTAATTAAAATCATTTTACCATCCTGGAATTACATAATCATTACAATATCACATTATTGATTATCTTATGAGATTCATGCTTCTGTAGTGCACATTATATCTTCCAAACCAATGATTACTTTCCCGATGAATGAATGTTGTAATTTTACTCAGTATATTTAGATAGATCACAGAGTTTTATAAAACATTGTACACAAAGTACAAAAATAAGTGCCTTATGCACACTCTTTAATACTGTTTTCGTTTCTTTGGTACCTCAGCTAACTAACTTCACATAAATAATGTCAATAATAACAAGAAGGAAAAGAAGCAAGAAATTGCTTAACATCTAGAAACTAGAGATGCATTTTGCAGACATCATGCTTTTTATCAAGAGAAGAGATAATATCTGGCTATATTGTAGTCAGAAAAGTAGAAAAAAAAAAGAACTCATGAAGAAATAGGGATAAAATGCCAATAATTACATCACATCTTTAAACCACTGATAATAACAAATTGATTTAAACAGACTGATCTTCAGCCTAGGAGCTCAAATATCACTTATGAATTATTACAGAAAATGCAAAGTTTCAAAATTTACGTTTGGAAAAAGTATGTATACTTCATTGTAAATCATCTACTGGAAAGAAATAAAGGTATAGACAAGGCTTGTTAAACATTGTTAAATTTTATAAACACAGGTATATTTAGAAAATAGAAATAGTTAATAACCAAAATGTTCTCAAGTAAATAAAAAGCATGGATCCCTGCTCATTAAGATCATAAGTCGATATGTGAATTTGTCACCTCCATGTTTTAAAGCTCCTCTGGAACTCTAACTACATTTTTTTCTTCTTTGAAAATTTTTGGATAGTCTGTTATGTTTCTCCTGGGGAAAATATTTGAAAACTCATTTTTACTTAAGTAGAAATAACAACAGATCGAGTTAAATTTGTCTTTAAAAAGGCCTACTGTACCAACCTAGTGTTTGGCCGGAAACAAAGTTTAGAGCAGAGTTGATTTATTTTGGGGATTCTGACTAAATGACAAAACCTACCAGCTGATGCACTTAAATATGTGCAATTATATTCATTTTTTTAAACTGCATAATGGATCATTAGGCTGTGTACCCCACTGAGGGAAAAAACTTTTTAAAAAATTTGTATTCACAGTTTCTGGCATAAGAGTAAGTGCATAGTAAAAACAGACTCATCATACATTCTATAAATATTTTTGTGGGCTAATAGCAATAGAGACTAATAACACTCAATATTAGTAAAGAGAATAAAGGAAGTGTGAAAGGCTTTCCTTTTTAACAGGAATTTCTATCTATTAATATTATTTTCCATTACAAATAATAAGATCTTTATATGGGATTATATGAGGATTGGGGATGAAGAGTAGTTGATGAATAACCATAATGGTGAATTAAATGCAAGGGAGTTAGTGTTTGAGCAAATCTGTAAGACACAGAAGGAGGGGAAAAGGCAACATTCCTCTTAATGTGAAGCTTTATATAGGAAATCCTTTCTGTTGGGAGGTGCAGGTAACTTGGTTCAAGAAAGAAAGAAACCAGCAAGTGCTCTAAGACCTTGCTAACGCCCTCCGGATTTTGACAGACCAAGCACATGCCTCTAAGGGCTATTTTTCATCTTTTCTGCTGCACTCTTTGGCCAAGTGGCTGTGAGTTCAGTGAATGAAAGGCAGGACTCAGGACCCAGCACCCAGGGGCAGTGGGAAGCAAGCAAGGGCCAGAATGGGGTCATAGAGACTCAGCTAGACAGACAGTGGATCGAGGGTAACCCTGGAGGAGAAGATGATGCGTTCTTATGTTCACCATGCTCCTACCCCAGTCAGAAAGAAGTGGTCAGGTCTTTTAGTTTAAGCTGTATCTGCTCTAGAGACAACAAAGCCACATTGACAACATCAAGAAAACAAAAAGAGCCATAAAGTGGAGTCACTGTATAATTTGTTGTCTAAACTGAGACACATTTGAGAGTAAGGGGGACAATTGTTTATTTTAATTGTTGATAGTTAATATTTATAATGGGACAACAGATGTAAGCCTACACTGTCCTGGCAAACCAGGAGGTACAGTCACTCCAGAGAGATGCTATTAAACAATGAGTGGCATGGATGCTCTTTGGTCTCTAAGAAATTCCTGCTGGCAGCTTACTTTCTTTAAAGAGCTGTTTCTTGCTATTTCTCCTCCCCTTAGGCAAAGTAACATATGTGAAGAGAGAGTGGGGGCATCTTCTTTTCTTGATTTCTCCCTCAAAATAGGAGAGATGTCCATACGAGAGAGGTAGATGCAGAAGTGTTCTATATTTTATTCCAGGCATTTTTGAATGAATGAAGCCTTCTGGTTTCATATTGTTTTTTACTTCAAGATTGGTTATGAACTTCTCTTCAGTACTAGCTAAAGTATAAGGTATTGTTTTATCTTTCCTAGAAAACTGAGGACAACGGGGGATGTGTAAAGCCTGCTATCTCCCATAAATGAGTCTCTGTGTCCAAGGTATACATTGCTGTCCCTATATACCTGTTCATTCTATATTCTGTATAACATTGCAAGAAAGAGCTGGCTTTTAAAATGTTGGCATTTGAGGGGCAATAGAATATTCTATACCCATTTTTTTATTGAGTAAAAAAAAATTTTAATGTTTTACCCCATAAGTAAAGAGATAGGTATGGGGGGAGTCAGGAAAAAAATCTTATTTTCCTAGTAGTTTCACTCATTATAGCAGGATATGTTTGGCTTTGTTCTAATGTTGGCAAATACAAATATATAGCCTGGTGAATACTTGACATGTGTTATGACTATGTCTTCATTTAACTGAGAGTATTTTTAAGATATTGCTAGAATGAAGTGAAATATCAACATCAGATTTGACAAACTAACAAAACCAGTAGACAACTGTTGCTTGTCAGGTAGGAATGTCTATTGCCTTGTTTCTCTTTCAATAAGTATATTAAAATTCTTAAGTTGTGCTATTAATATTTTCTCTTAAAAGTGTTTATCACAAAGTTCACTTATGGTATCATATTTGAAACTTAGTTTATCTTTAATAGATGTCTTTACAATATATAAAAATGTATCTACAAAATATAAAAAGTATGGATTCTCTAGTTTAAACTGTAGCTATGTTTTCACCTCCTGGAAACTTCTATATGAGTTCAAGGGTGACGGGGATACGTGACTATGGACTTACATTGTTCCCTTTTAGTTGTAAGTTACTTTTGGGAAATCTGGGATAGGGCTGGAGTTGCACAATAATAACAAACTTTATCAAAGTTTGTAGCTTTGAATACAAGACGATTTACTGAAAAATCCTAGCTTTCTTTATTGACCCTTATTCTGCCAAGGCACCCTGGAAAATCTCCCTATCCCCATGAATTCAAATTGTGACCCAGTTGCCCGAGAAAGAACTATAAAATAGTCATTTAAAAATACAGTGAAAAAGAACACAAGTTAAAAATTAACATCAAGGTAATATTTCTGAAAAGCTAATCTATATGATTGGAAGAATATTTTTATTTTTTGAAAAAACTTTTAAGTAAGACAAAGTGATTTCCTGCATATCTGTTATCAATACATAACTATAATTTAATTTCCATCCACCATTAAAAAGTTAAATATCTGTGGTTTGGAAATATGTTCTCATTTGTTAGATATTTTTTGAAGTTGATGTTTTCTTACCATGAGGTAGCTTCCTAGCAGCATTTTGGGTGCTGTCACCCAAATACAGTGTGGTTTGGCATGATACTAGGTTTGGGCAGGGTTGGCTGGGTGTGGATAGTCATCTAGGAAAATTATATTTTGTGTCAGTTAAGGGCAGTTCTAGCTATATTAATGGGGTGGGAGAGAAATTCAACAATTTAAGAAGATGGGCATTTTTACAGAGAAGAATTTACATCTAATTTCACTGCTATTTCATTTCCTCCTAAGAACTATAAGACTGATTTTAATTCTCACTAAGCTATTAATACCCAAATTTAGAAACCCAATTCTAACGTACTAGATGTTTCTAGATAATTGGCTTGGGTATTTTGTTATTATCACTTGGTAGGTTGATTTTAAATTTTTCTGTGAAGATTTTTTTTTCTACTAAGCAATAAATTAAGAAATAGGAAAATATCAATACACAAAGAATGATAGGTATTAGATAAGTGCTAATTTCTGAAGTCCAAAAACAAGAACATGCAAAAAGAAACTTTGGTTCTACATTTGCTTTTTTAAAAAAAATCTCAAGTTTTAAAGTTTCACATTCATCATAGTGGGACTTATTCTACATTATTTAATTTGGGCAAAGGAAATTAAAACATATGGTATGGTGAACACACTGAAACTTTCATGATTTATGTTCTAAATGGGATTCCCTAAATTTTACTAGCATAAAGTTTTAGCAAAAAAATAAAACTATATCTACTCACTTGAATAAAACTATTACTCAGGAAGTAAGTGTCATGAATGCTCGTTTTCCCTTGAGCAAGAATGAGCTGATATTCCAGTGGAAATTTTCTTTATACTTTGGTATTATTGTATATTTATGTTTCTGCTCTTAACCTTTAAAAAAGCAATTATGATTTAATTTGGAATAATAATTTTTTTTCTCATAAAGAGATTCTTGTATTAACTAACTGTTCTTTTTTATTACATTTTAAACTACTCTGGATGGGACCTTCTATTGTACATATACTAGCCATGCAGAGTGACTTTTTCCATTTATTTTCAAAGATTTTAAAGAGCATTAAAACTTTTGTCCTTGGAATTTGAAATGCTTCTTTGGACTGAGTAGAAACTTGCCTGCCTTCACTGTAATTACTCTCCACGACTATGAAAGCAGATCCATGGGGGAGTATAAATTTAAACCTAAGAATTGCTTAAGGAAATATTTTTCACTTTCTTCTATTTAGAATTGCTTTGGCCCAAGAGTTAGTTTGAAGCTAGTATGAATTATAGTCACATCTATACTTCTCATGAGATGAATATATGTAAAAATAAGATCTGGCTATTTGTTTTCATTTATTAGACATTTTTTCCCTTGCATCTTTCTACTTAATGAAAGTGAAATTAAAAAAAAAATTTTTTTAAACAGAGTGGAAATACAAAGAATACAACAGTTCCCAAATTTAGCTGCATACTTGAATCACCTAAGGATATTAAAAAAAAAAAAACAACAACCTACTGATGTCAGGCTCCGACCCCAGGACATTCTGATGTAATTGGTATGAGGTGTGACCTTGGCTTTGGTGGGTTGAAAAGCTCTCCAGGTGTTTCTAATGTGCAGTCAAGTCTGGGAAACACTGTCCTTGGAAATAGGAAAAGTAAAACATAACATTGAAAGCACGAGGCCTTTCAGTGTTTCAGCTGTAGCCTGGAAGCCTTCGATACCTGATCGGAGTTAACAGAACTGGAAGGTTACAGGGACTCGTAATTGTTGTTGGAATTTACCTGATTTTGACTGGAATCTGGACTGATGATTTGGATCATAGAATTCCATTCAAGAGTTAATAAATTTTTCTATGCTTTGGTGTTTATGTTTGCCCTTTAGTCTTGCAGAATTTTACAAAGGCCAAGGGATTTTTGAAATGGAAATTGAGTACTGAATGTCTTTCACCACTAATGAGACTGCAGTGGTTCATAATAGGTATTCTGTGTTTGGACTTTGCTTATTTCTGTTTTGAACAAAAAGCCATCCTTTACAAGTACAAAAAGAAAGCAGCGCCTTCTACTCCTGTCTCCATCCCGGTTTCTGTAGCACTCTCACATCAGATGTTCTAGAGAAGAGGCCCCAAACTCTGGAGATTTTGATAAATAGCACCTTTGCTGAAAATCTGAAGACTCAGCTTCTAATAGTCAGGGATGGACATGAAGTTCTCCTGTGATAATTTTCAAGACCGAAGGACTCAGATATGGTAAAGCAGTCTGATACTTACTGAAAGTAAAAGGAAGAAAAGGCAGTGGATTTCTCAGCAGATTTAGTACAAGTGGGTTAGAGAGTCCATGGCTGAAGGTAAGATGATATAACTGTCTCTGAATGCTGGATGGTGGGCTAGGTGCTGCAAAAACATCAAAGAAATATGAGTAAATCTTCACTCCTCTCTTAGTTTGAAGTGACTTTTCAGCCAATTTGAATAGGGAAAAGTATCATAAATGGTATTCTGTAGATTTGATTTAATTTTTACAATATTGGAGATGAGCAAAATGAGACTGAGAGGAAAATAAATCAATATGAACAAGTAAGGATGTTTAAAATGAGAAAAAGTCATTTCATGTTGGTATGACAATTATCTTCTGGGGATCTTTGGGATTGGTAGGAGTTCTAGGGAAAAAGAGGTGTGGGCTAATGAGTTAACAAACAATGGGCCTGGATTTGTTTTAACAATAGCTGTAACAGATCACATCAATTACCAAGTCCCCAGGGGATGAGAAGATCCTGACCCATAACCAAATGACTGGATGGAATTTTCAGACTGACATGATGCTGATTTCCTTAAACCTTGGACAATCTCTCACAAGCTCCAGGCTGTGAACATGCCCCATGCAGTGGGCAATGGGAAATGGACTTGGGAACGCATCTCCTACCTTCCCTCTGTCTTTTGTGACTGTGTATTAAAGCTGTAAGCCAGGGGCTAACACTCTGAAACTACTTGGCTCCCTTGGTTGGTACTGGTTGCCCAAGTCTGTTTAGCTCCTGAATTCTTGCTGGCTAAAAGGTCTCTCTCTACTTTGTCAAGGTTTGTAAACATGCTCCCCAAACCCTCAGGAACCCTGAAAGAAAAACTTTTGGGGACAATAACTCTTTAGCTATCTGTTAGATAAATGGCTCCTTAACATTGCATTTAGTTAGGAATAAAGTTCTCTTAGCATAATTTTACATTTAGTATAAGCTGTACAGTCTCAGGACAGGCATCACTTGGGACAAGTATTGTGATGAGTGGGGGACTGAGTTAGAGGTTTATTTCTTCTGGACTGAGTTTGTGTGTTTTATTCTTAAGACAAGATGTCTTCAGAAGGTTCCATATCCATCCCCTCGGGCAGTCACTGCAAAAGTGGGGTAGACCTCATACGCTGCATATGCTGCCAAGTCTTGTCCCAGGGTCACCGCTTGCTTGAGCTGGGCTGCAGACACAGATGCAGTTGGGCTGGGGACAGCGTAGCCTGGAGGAGGAGGCAGAGAAAACTTCATGAAGGGGGTTTAGATTTGCTTCCTTTTGGCTTGTTGTATTCTTTTTGAAAGATGACAATTTAGCATGGTTGCTTAAAGCCCAAAATTAATATGTACATTTTAAAAGGTGCCCTCTGAAGACATAATATCTGGACTCATTCATTAGGGAACAGTGTTTCTCAGAGTAGGGTCAACCACCTATGTCAGAATCATTTCACTTTTAGAAAACTAGAAACATTGCGGATAGATCCCAAGAAACAGATACTTCACAGGATGCTGAGATGAGAAAAGCTTGAGGTTCAGAACTTTTTCAGAGGGTCTCAAAACTTATAAAGGAGGGTTGGCAAGGCATGAGGGGTGGGCTCTGTGGGTCCGGTTCTGCTGCACCCCCACCTCACCTAAACAGAATATTAAAAGCCATTGCTGTACTCAGGATTGTAAGGACTGCGTAGACCAGTAGGATAAATATTTAACATTTTAGCACATTTCTATGTAGCAGCATAAAAGCAAATACCTAGTGTGGCCATATTTTGACCTAACTGGACAGGGCCAAAAATACCTAACCCTGCCATCAGTCTGTCTTTGGTATATGTGGAGGCCTTGATGCTCATCCTGTCAGAGAACCAAGGGAGTTGAGTAATAAGGACATAATCATGTACTTTCCTATTACTGCTTTTCTAGCTGATCAGTATTCCCTTTTGAAGAAAAGAGCATAATGGCTGTTATCTACAAGCAATATTTCCCTGTTAATGTTTTAGATCAAAACCTGGTTCTTTCTGAGACGATTCCCCAAATTGTGAAAGATAACAAGAAAAAGGGAAAAGTGTGCTTAAGCAACAAATGGGAACCTGATTTTTTTTTACTTTTTAAAAAGCCCATTGGTTTCTGTGTTGTGGAAGTCTGCCCAACCCCAGACACATTGATTTCTTTCTGGTGGCTTCTCAGGAAGTGGTGGCAGGAAGCTGGCTGGACTCGTTTTTAAAAAATTGAATCCTCTGCCTGGCTTGTGGCCTTGGGGCAGTAATGCTGACTAATGCACGAGTGGAGTTTGGTACATTTTCCATGGATATGAGAAATGTGTTAAGAATTACTTTCATAACTTTGGAAACAGTATTTCTTAAGTAAGTAAGTAAAATGTGTGTGTGTGTGTGTGTGTGTGTGTGTGTGTGTGTGTGTGCGCGCATGGGGCATAGATTTTATCTTTAGGGATTTTGAGTTTTCTTTTTCAATTTGGCTAATTTCTAAAGTGCAAGAGTATTTGTGTTCCAAACAGAGTCTTCCCTTGGAGCCTGTTATTCTTTGCTTGACTTCATAGTGAGTTATAAAATATCATCTCAAATTCTTCGTCATTCCCAAGATGATTCTCCTGCTCTAAATAATTTTTTATTTCTTGTAGGGGCAAATAAAAGTGAGGATAAGAGAAAACGTTTTTGAGTAAAAAGCAAATCCTTTCCAGTGTGAAAGCAAACTTTAAAATTCTTCTTGCAGTGACTCATTTATTTTTACAGTACATGAATTAGATGTCTTTGGGGTACAGCTCTCTGTAAGGCAGGGCTTTAACTTGCTGCAGGTACTGAGAAGCCTGACACGAGTCCCCAGAAGATGGATGAGCCAACACCCTGTTGTGTGGAAAGCGAGCACAAAGCTTATGGCCCCAGCACAGCCCAAGAGAGACCTGGCCCTTGGCAGTGGCTGCCGTTGGCTTGGTAACCTTGAAGACATGCATCACACATCTTCTCCACATTCTACAGAACAAAGCTGGAATTGAGATCATACTTGTGTGTGAAGTGTGATTAGTTTTAGCTTCACTTGCCAGAATGGAAGACATATTGGCAAGTTTTGAGAAATAAAAGGAAATGAGGGCAGGCTCAGGTGTTATGGATGTGAGGCATATAGCAGTTCTCGTACCCACATGGGATCAGTATATAAATTAATCAATTGATAGGAATGTCCTATTTCTAGGTCTAGTCTGATTTGGGCTTATGGGAAGTATGCCAACAGTGACAAGTCAGAATGATATCTTTCTTTGAAAGATACAAACTTTTATTATTAAGAGTGGAGTTGCTCAGACTAACTGCTGAAGGAAAATTTCCAAAAGACATTTCTTGTCTGGTCCTCTTTAATCTCTACAGGATTCATTTTAATTATTAGCATTTGTTGTGGGTACATAATAAATGGGGGAAAGTCTTTTAAATGTGACCCTGAAGGCATGTTGAGCTACAGATAGGCTTTAAGTGATCAGCATATGCCCCAGACCTAAATTATACAACAGATAAAATAGCCTGATTATCCCCTTATTGAAAGGGTCTCTCTCTTTTCTCTCCCTCTCTCTCACATACAGAATTTACTTCAAATAATAAAAAAAAATCTGCTCTACACATTTCTTTCAGAAAGCAAAGTAATAAAAGTAGGACTGAGTAGAACTGAAGATTAGAACTGGGGAGGGAGTCCAAGGATTGCTTCAAAGCTGATGGACCTTGGCCAAGGGCTAATCTTTCCAGTACTTGGTTTCTTCATCTGTACAATGGGCATGATGGTAGAGTCTGTCTCTTGTGGTGGTGTGAGCATTGCTGAGATAGGTGAGTGCCTGGCAAATAGTTAGAGTTCAAATAAATATCAGCTATTCATAGGCAGTTCTAAACTCTCTTACTAAAAGTAAAAACCAAAACAAACCAGAGGCAGAGTGACTGCTTCATTCTCAATCACACAGATGCTGATAGCTGAGCTAAGACTAGGTGTCCCCACCCCTGCCGCCCAGCTCTATTCTCTCGCCTATACATTAATGGCTCACTAATCAGATTTAGAGTACATCACTGACAACTCTGTGAGTCCGTGGTACCCAAGAGGGTCTCCCAAACACTCTCTGTAGGGTGTCATTTCTGGCGCTATTTTTTTCCAAACCTGGAAACGCAGTAGCAGAAGCGGCGGCAGCAGCTGCGGTCTGGGCATCGGCTCCATCAGTGGGGATGCCCAGGGCCTGCAGGGTGTACTCGGCCGCGTATGTCTTTGCTTCATCCACATAGGCACTTAGCTTCGGAGGTGTGAAAGGATGGCTGGAAAGCAGAGTCAGTCAGGGTGCACATTTTATTAATAAATGTGTGCTGCTGAGACAGATGAAAAGCTAAGGCGCTGTATGCTTTTTAAGATAATCGGATAATGGAAATTTGTGTGGGTACTTATCTTTCTTTTTGCTTTTAAACGTTTTAAGTATCTCTGCATGTCGGAATATTTGTGAACTTATTTAGAACATGGGCGGGATGATACTCCTGGAACATACTCGCAACTCATTATAAACCTTTTCTAACATATATGTGAAACATGATGGTTCCTAAAACGTGTAGAAATGCAGGCTCAAGGTAAAATTCTGAAGGTAATAACCACTAACAGAGAGGTTATGTCTTTCGTCCAAGATTTAAATGGCAGACGATGGTGTTATAGGTATAAAATGGTAATTTCATATAGTTCAACCCAAATACTACACAGATAAAAACATGGAAAACAAAACAAAACAAAAAAACATGGGCTATAGTTTTCATTTCTATTCCACTTAGTATCCTCAGTTTTCCATTGGTTAATGAGACTACCCAGTCTTCACTATCTCTGAAATTTAGGGGCTTTGAGATGCTAGTCTCATAGCTGGCACACATATCCCAAATATACATCTCTACATATGCTTTGAATAAAATGGGTCGGTAGTAAGCTTGAATATTTATCTTCTTTAGATAGGGATACATATACACTACATTTACAAGAGACTCTTATTCTAAAATCTAAATGATGAGAAGTTACCCACATGGCAGGATTCTGGCTGGCCAGGGCAGGAATGGTTATTTTGTATAAGAAGAGTTGTCTTTGATCTTGTCCAATGGCAGAGTGAAGTTGATACACAGGTTGTCCCCAGTTATTTTTCTGACAAATTTCTTCCAATATCTACAAGAGTGGGGGAAAAAAAAGTGACTTTTCTTTCAAATGTCACATTTGCATTATTTCTCCAGCTTTCAGGTTTTTAAATTGAATCTTCAGAGTTTAAGCAAATATAAGAAGATATAAAATGCCACTTGGTTTAATGACTCATAAAATTTAAGATGAACTCAATTTGAACTCCATTTAAAATGTTATGTCTATTAATTCATAAAAATTATTTTCACACCATTTATTCTAATATGCTTTTAGTTTAGTCCATTAGCTCTAACTTTTTACCAATACTTTACTTTTACGATTTGATATATTCTTTTTTTTTTTTAATTGATATTCCAGCACTGTGTAGCTTGATTTACTCATTATTACTGTGAATCCTTCTTTTTATAATGGGTTAGGAGAAGGCAATGGCACCCCACTCCAGTACTTTTGCCTATAAAATCCCATGGACGGAGGAGCCTGGTAGGCTGCAGTCCATAGGGTCGCTAGAGTCGGACACGACTGAGCGACTTCACTTTCACTTTTCACTTTCATGCATTGGAGAAGGAAATGGCAACCCACTCCAGTGTTCCTGCCTGGAGAATCCCAGGGACGGGGAAGCCTGGTGGGCTGCCGTCTATGGGGGGTCGCACAGAGTCGGACACGACTGAAGCGACTTAGCAGCAGCAGCAGCAGAGAAAATAACCTAAGGATTTATTCCTATTTCGTGGCATTTGTCATAGGATTTTAACTTTACATTTTCACAAAAATAGAGTTAAAAAGTTTGATGGGTATTTCTTGATGGACATGCATAGATGGGTGTTGATAGTTGCCATGTTTTTGTTTGGCAAAACATCACTTCTGGCTATTTTTACAATGATCTGATTTTTAGAAGCTGCCTTCTGTCGTTACTCCAAACCAAATCTTTCCTAACGGCACATATTTTCTTCATCCTGAAACCATTTTTTTTGTTGGCCCACACGCCCTGATGCTCCCACTGGGCAGCAGATTCAGTAAACTGTGCAACATAAGGCATAAATCTGAAAAAATAACTCCCGGGGTAGAACTGTTCCCTAGACTGAGTCCATGGATCTTATCTCATTCGCTCAAACACTCATCCAGCAGCAATGGCACATTTTCTTGTTTATTAAACTTTTAGGTTGTTTCTATTTCCTCTACTAACTTTTGCTTTTTAGTACTCTTAGCTTTGTAGCATCTTTTTTCATCTACAAAGTGTTCTCTAAGGTTCCAGGGCAATAGCCAGTTACTTGAGCTAGTAGATATTTCGCCTGCTTGTTTATGCCCATCGTGCAGACACGTGTAAAGGATTTTAACTCTAACCCCTGACTTGCAGGGCAGCCCTAGTACCTCTGCTCTTCTTGTTGGAAGTTCATAACCCCTCCAAGAATTTGTCAAGGCTCCATCTAGGCTGGTTGGTGGCGGCATGAGCCTTAATTTCTAAGCCATAGTTGCAGAAATTCAGAGAGATTAATTTTTAAAGCTTTCATTAGTTCATAGAGATGGTTACTGATGGTACTATAAAGCATGACCAATTTCTCACCTGGGTTAATATAAAAGCAGAGATCATTACACACTCTATAGTAGCTCTTAGAACTATTACATAGAATTTATGACAATGATGGGGCTTCATATGAGACATGGGTTCAGTTTCTGGGTCAGGAAGATCCCCTGAAGGAGGGCATGGCAACACACTCTAGTATTCGTGCCTGAGAATCCCATGAACAGAGGAGCTAAGAGGGCTACCATCCATGGTGTCACAAAAAGTCAGACATGGCTGAAGTGACTTAGCATGCAGCATGCACATGGCAATGATTCTTTTTTTTCCGTAAAATGTTTCTGGATACCCCAGTACTTTAATTAGATTGCTTATTTTAGGTTTTAACCCAAGATATATTGGATGACTAGCTCTTGTGTTTTCTCAACAAAGCTCCATCATTGTACTTAACTAGATTTTATTGGAGTTATTTATGTGTCAGGATCCTCTCACTGGATTGCCATATGATTTTTGATGGCAAGAATTATGTTATATTTGCTTTTCCATCTTTAGCTCCTAGCATAATATTTGGTGCATAATGCTGGCCCCTCAAATGGTTTTAAACAGACACATTAATACTGTTTACTACTCTAATGGGCATCCTTAAAAAAAAAATTACCTGGGGAGGGTTGCAGAAACTATAGATGAGCTCCTTTATATGTATAAGAAAGCTATTAATCCTACCAAAAATAATCAACCAAAAAAAAAAAAAAAAAAGAAACCATTCAAGATGAGCTTTTAGAAAATCAAGTTTTCTACTCGATTGTAATCATAAGACTACTTCTATAAATTTGGGGCTTATACCTTTGGGGTGGGAGTCAGAAAGTTTCCTTTAGGATGTGCAAACTGTCAACTCGATATTGATTATTCAGCCAAAGTATCTTTGCAGAGCCCAACACATAATGCACATCCAGAGGGAACAGTCTGAGAGTTAACACAGATACCGTTTTGTTTTATTTTTAACCCTGCGAGTCAGTTTCCATACTGGAACAACTGTTATAGCTTTAAATTTTCCAATAATAAAAATCATACCCTCATGCAGGACTATGGAAACTTAAAACTGTGAAATGAAAGCAAAAAAATTTACCATAAAGCCACTGCCCAAATATAATCACTGTAGAAGACTTGATTTGATATGACTGATGGCATATCATAGTTAATATGAGTAATGATACACCATAGATTGCACGGTGTTTTCACTTTAACAGTGTTTCCAAGAAAAGATGTTCTAATGAATCTACTCATTCCCTGTTGTGAGTGCTCTTCATTTGCTAACCAACCTTGCTTTAATTTGTTTTCTTTTAAAGTACTGGTAGATAATTCTTAGTAGTACTCAGGATTTTTGCATTTCAATGGATGATTATTTAAGATGTCAAATTTTATAATTAAGAAAAACCAGAAAGAGTCTGAAGTAGACCAGTGGTATTCAGTGCCCACTGTAGTCTCACAATATGTTATGTTGATTGGTCACTTTATCCATGTAATAAAACAAAAGAAAACAAGACAACAGCCCCAGGTAGGAATCAAGTCAAACCCATTGATGAATGGTGAATGATCGTCTTTGACCCAAGTTATTCAAACTATCCAAGCTGCCTCTGGAATAACACTACATACCTGGGGAGCAAGTTTAATTCCTTGAGGCTTTAAAGTGACAGGATTCATCGGGGTGAGCTCCATCCCAGGTAAAAGGTCATAGAGTTTGTCTTCTCTCTTGTCTCCTTTGACCTGGTATCCCCGGCCCAGGCCTGTGTAAGCCAAATAGCCACGGCCGCCCAGGCCTCTCACTCCCGCAGCCCCTACAGGTACATTCATGTAAATTTCTAGGAATGTAAGAAGGCATTAAACTGAATCAAACCACCAGAAAATCACCCTGAATCTTACTGTAATGGAAAAGTTAGCCCAAGTCACATTGATTATTGCCCTGAAGATGGATAGAAAACTCCAGGATTCTAATGTAATGAAACTCAACATAATACAGCATTTACCATAGGCATCTTTTTTTTTTTTTTAAAAAAAACTGTATATAAAAGAAAGCAATACTATCAAAGCTATGGATAAGTACACATGCCACTTTAAAACTTGGGTATAGAGAATATTTTTGCAATTTCTGTCTTCAGTTAATTTTGTGTTGACATTTTTTTGTAGACTAATAAATGTTGGGAGGTATATATTTTCACATTTCACAGTGTAATATGACCACATGTATTAAAATAAGTCTTGCCTTTGTGTCTTTGACCAGTAAATTAGAAATGAATTCTAGTTTCCCTAATGTTACATTCCTGATGACTTGTTGGAAAACCAATGTTTAGAAAATGTGTTTTAAAATACACCATTTTCTTATATTCTATTAATGTGAGGCTTAAATTTCCGTTGAGTTTCATTAATAGATTACTTTTGATTTTTTGTTTTGCCACATTGCTACTTTGATTTCCTATTAGTGTTGTAAAGAGATAAAAAGTTGATTACCCTTCATCCATGAATATCATTCATTGATTTCTTTCTTGTTATAAGACAGGTATTTTTCCCCTTGGAGTACAGTTTGTTTTTTTCCTACATTACAACTGGTTGACAACTTATACTTAATGTAGGGATTGTTTGATGATGTGATTTTAGATGATAAATGTACAATGGTTTAATGACATAATTTGTCATCAAACATATAAAAAGTTTGTCCTGAATGGATTTCCTTCAGGAAAAGGTTCCTAAAGGTTTCTTTTATATTACAACTTTGGGTGAAGTGATTGTATTATGAGTATGGAACTTTCAAGGCAGTTGAAGACTAGAACTCCTAGGATGGCCAATTCAGTTCTCCTGAAAAATAGTAAAACACAGTAAGATAATTGTTTCCACAGTAATCTGGATATGCCCCTTGCTTCTAGTCAAACCCAAGAATAGATTTAAGTACACAGTTTGTTGTTGAATTGCCCAGACTGTTGTCATATTTGGAAGACAGAATTGAGATTCTGTTGGCATTGATTCCTAGCAGAACCATTCTGAAGGATCCCATTAGGCAAAATCAAGACAGTTTCTTGAAAAAATGCTTTCCTTATCTTTGATATTTTTGTGAAATAACTGAGCTCAGAGAACTGCTTGAACATTTGGAATTCTCATAGGATTCAGTAGGAAAGATTTGTTTGGCAATGAGATTGAGAGTTGTTTATTTATTTATTTTTTCTATCTGGACTTTTACTATTTAGTTCCCCATATCCTGGAGAAACAAGTTGATTTCCCTAGTAATGTGGCGTTTTGGAAGGCATTGTACATATTTCTCAGGGGAGGTCAGAGGACAGCATCTCATGTATCTGTTAGAATATATTTATGATAATTTGGGATTTATATGTGGACACGATGGCACTGAGTCACCATCCAATCCCATGTCTTGAAATGTGAGGTGGTTGGTTTCCACTGAACAATACTGCTCCCATGTGAAAGTTTTGTAATGAGTCACATATGTTTGTAATATGGTAGTACAATGACAAGGAAGAAACTAGTAATTGTAGATTTGAATTTTAGTGTGTGCATATTTTATGGGCCTATGCAGTGATCAAATGCATACCTTAAATTCATTTACACTGTATTCTGACCAAGTTTTTCAATAACCAGTTGTAATGTGAAAAAAGATTCCTAGGAAAGGAAAAATATTAATGTAATATTTGATTTTCAATAAGCAATTTTCCAGTTCTTTTCTCCCAGTAGACTCATCCAATTAGACATAACTTAGACACAAGTCTATTGCAATACACATAATTTGAAATTGCAGAGCTTCATCTAAGACAAGAGCTGATTAATGTTACCTCTAACAGAAGGGGCCCGGATAATGGCCCTGTTGCCAAGATGTCCTTTGGTGGTTGGGAAATGAAGGCTGGGAATCGCTGTGTAGGCCTGGGGGGCATAGAAGACAGGCGCTCCAAGGTAGGTGGTGGTGGGATCATAAACATGGCCCAAAGAGTAGGTATACTCTCCCTGCAACATGGCGCCCCTTCCACCCGTTCCTCGGGTGTACCTAACGTAACTGTCCTTGTCCACTGGTTTGGCTAGGGTCACTTCAATGGGGGACCCGTCCAGCACCTGTTGTAGACAGTAAGGAAAAAGCATGTGAGAAGATATGAAGACAACCAGGTGTGGCTGAGTCCTAGTAACACATCTCCTTCTAAGGGTTAGTCTATTTGCTGCTATGTGTACTCTTTCACTTATCTGTTTGAATGGAAAATGTTGCCTGTCACGTCAGTAAACAAAGGATGTTGCAGCCATCACGTTACAGCTGCCCCCAGTGGTGACCTCGAAGGAACTCAGGATGGGAAAGAACAGGACACTGGCTCTAGATAGCTGAGGTGCATATCAAAGGAGTGATTTCAGTGAGCCCAGACTCTTGCATCTTCCCATACACTGAAAAGTGCTAAATTCCTTAACTTGAGATATCAGGTTTTCTTTACCAGGTATCTTTTGTTGTTCTAACTACCTGGTCTTTGT
Organism: Bos indicus x Bos taurus; assembly: GCF_003369695.1. Classification (NCBI taxonomy): domain Eukaryota; kingdom Metazoa; phylum Chordata; class Mammalia; order Artiodactyla; family Bovidae; genus Bos; species Bos indicus x Bos taurus. The sequence goes on from NC_040101.1 coordinate 42,793,854, forward strand.
TGCAAAACTTCTATATATCTGGCTCCTCTCTTACCTCTTCAGAGTAGTCCTTTATAACTATTGAGAGGCTGTCTCCCAGGCTGCAAGTCCTCAGAATATCCTCAAAATGAAACAGTTCTCAACTTGTAGGTTGTGTAATTTTTCCAGTCAACATATGCATCATCTTTTCATAGGTTCTTGTTTTGTGTGCCAGTTGAGTTTTCCCTGAATGGTTTGTTGGTAAATTGCATATAATCTGTCAACAGGCCAATAATTGGCCACTGCCTATTGACATATTAGTTACAAATCTATTAACTGAATACAGTTACTGAGACAGAATTATGTAATATTTTTATGGGATGTATTTTAAAATACATACGTATATAATTACATAATTCTAAGAAATTTTAGGTTAATTATGGGTGGAATATAATCTCCAGTACCTAGCACAGTGCAATGAAGATGAAAGGAGATCAATAAAATATCTTATCAATTGTTCACACTTTGTTATGGGGAGCCTAGTCAGGCCTTTCCAGTTGCCAGCCAGCTAAGTGTCTTACTCTTTGGAGCTACATAATAGCTGAGTTTGTACTGGAAAAGAAGAGAGGCTTAAAAGTAGGACCCTACTTAAGGAAGTGAAATCACTGAGTACTGCATTTGTCCTCTATAGATATTTACTTAAGAAGCAAACTTTTGATCTGCTAAACAAACAGGAATAGCAGGTCAGTACTAAAGTTTCTCAAGTCAGGTGCTACTTAAAACTTGTCTTCAAAAATTTTTGAAGTGGTTCTTTTCTGATACAACTTTTTTTTTACATTTTGCAAACAGATCTGGATGATGAAAATAATGGCCATGTGTAGATCTACAAGTGTGATTTGCTTTTTTATGTGTTGTTTGCATACATAAGAGACAAAGATGGCTCTCAACAATTACTTGATACATTGATATATTTACTATCAAGAGACAAGGTGTTTTGAGGAGGCGTAGCTTCTTTCAAATAAGAATATTATTTTTTTTAATAAAGAAAAGAATTATTAAGTGTTCTTGCAAATATTCCCTTTCACAGCAGCTGATGATTTCATGGGTGATTCAGTGGTTCCTGGATCACTGATGTCTGCTGGACAAAGTTCATGCTTTATGATCACCCTGATCATTTGGGATCAGCCTCTTGTTCCTAGTTACATGTAGGAGATACCCCTCGTCCAAGGTAAGGAGCAATGGCTGCACTTTGCTGGAGCAGCCGTGAAGAGATACCCCACGCCCAAGGTAAGAGAAACCCAAGTAAGATGGTGGTTGTTGCAAGAGGGCATCAGAGGGCAGACACACTGAAACCATACTCACAGAAAACTAGTCAATCTAATCACACTAGGACCACAGCCTTGTCTAACTCAATGAAACTAAGTCATGCCTGTGGGGCAACCCAAGATGGGCGGGTCATGGTGGAGAGATCTGACAGAATGTGGCCCACTGGAGAAGGGAATGGCAAACCACTTCAGTATTCTTGCCTTGAGAAGCCCATGAACAGTATGAAAAGGCAAAATGATAGGATACTGAAAGAGAAACTCCCCAGGTCAGTAGGTGCCCAATATGCTACTGGAGATCAGTGGAGAAATAACTCCAGAAAGAATGAAGGGGTAGAGCCAAAGCAAAAAGAATACCCAGCTGTGGATGTGACTGGTGATAGAAGCAAGGTCCAATGCTGTAAAGAGCAATATTGCATAGGAACCTGGAATGTCAGGTCCATGAATCAAGGCAAATTGGAAGTGGTCAAACAAGTGATGGCAAGAGTGAATGTCGACATTCTAGGAATCAGCAAACTGAAATGGACTGGAATGGGTGAATTTAACTCAGATGACCATTATATCTACTACTGCAGGCAGGAATCCCTCAGAAGAAATGGAGTGGCCATCATGGTCAACAAAAGAGTCTGAAATGCAGTACTTGGATGCAATCTCAAAAATGACAGAATGATCTCTGTTCATTTCCAAGGCAAACCATTCAATATCACAGTAATCCAAGTCTATGCCCCAACCAGTAATGCTGAAGAAGCTGAAGTTGAACGGTTCTATGAAGACCTACAAGACCTTTTAGAACTAACACCCAAAAAAGATGTCCTTTTCATTATAGGGGACTGGAATGCAAAAGTAGGAAGTCAAGAAACACCTGGAGTAACAGGCAAATTTGGCCTTGGAATATGGAATGAAGCAGGGCAAAGACTAATAGAGTTTTGCCAAGAAAATGCACTGGTCATAACAAACACCTTCTTCCAAGAACACAAGAGAAGACTCTACACATGGACATCACCAGATGGTCAACACCGAAATCAGATTGATTATATTCTTTGCAGCCAAAGATGGAGCAGCTCTATACAGTCAGTAAAAACAAGACGAGGAGCTCACTGTGGCTCAGACCATGAACTCCTTATTGCTAAATTCAGACTTAATTGAAGAAAGTAGGGAAAACCACTAGACCATTCAGGTATGACCTAAATCAAATCCCTTATGATTATACAGTGTCAGTGAGAAATAGATTTAAAGACCTAGATCTGATAGATAGATTGTCTGATGAACTATGGAATGAGGTTCGTGACATTCTCCAGGAGACAGGGATCAAGACCATCCCCATGGAAAAGAAATGCAAAAAAGCAAAATGCCTGTCTGAGGAGGCCTTACAAATAGCTGTGAAAAGAAGAGAAGTGAAAAGCAAAGGAGAAAAGGAAAGATATAAGCATCTGAATGCAGAGTTCCAAAGAATAGCAACAAGAGATAAGAAAGTCTTCCTCAGTGATCAATGCAAAGAAATAGAGGAAAACAACACAATGGGAAAGACTAGAGATCTCTTCAAGAAAATTACAGATACCAAGGGAACATTTCATGCAAGGATGGGCTCTATAAAGGACAGAAATGGTATGGACCTAACAGAAGCAGAAGATATTAAGAAGAGATGGCAAGAATACACAGAAGAACTGTACAAAAAAGATCTTCACGACCCAGATAATCACGATGGTGTGATCACTGACCTAGAGCCAGACATCCTGGAATGTGAAGTCAAGTGGGCCTTAGAAAGCATCACTACGAACAAAGCTAGTGGAGGTGATGGAATTCCAGTGGAGCTCTTTCAAATCCTGAAAGATGATGCTGTGAAAGTGCTGCACTCAATATGCCAGCAAATTTGGAAAACTCAGCAGTGGCCACAGGACTGGAAAAGGTCAGTTTTCATTCCAATCCCAAAGAAAGGCAATGCCAAAGAATGCTCAAACTACCGCACAATTGCACTCATCTCACACGCTAATAAAGTAATGCTCAAAATTCTCCAAGCCAGCCTTCAGCAATATGTGAACTGTGAACTTCCTGATGTTCAAGCTGGTTTTAGAAAAGGCAGAGGAACCAGAGATCAAATTGCCAACATCCACTGGATCATGGAAAAAGCAAGAGAGTTTCAGAAAAACATCTATTTCATCTATTTCTGCTTTATTGACTATGCCAAAGCCTTTGACTGTGTGGATCACAATAAACTGTGAAAAATTCTGAAAGAGATGGGAATACCAGAACACCTGATCTGCCTCTTGAGAAATTTGTATGCAGGTCAGGAAGCAACAGTTAGAACTGGACATGGAACAACAGACTGGTTCCAAATAGGAAAAGGAGTATGTCAAGGCTGCATATTGTCACCCTGTTTATTTAACTTATATGCAGACCACATCATGAGAAATGCTGGATTGGAAGAAACACAAGCTGGAATCAAGATTGCCAGGAGAAATATCAATAACCTCAGATATGCAGATGACACCACTCTTATGGCAGAAAGTGAAGAGGAACTAAAAAGACTGTGAAAGTGAAAGTGGAGAGTGAAAAAGTTGGCTTAAAGCTCAACATTCAGAAAACGAAGATCATGGCATCTGGTCCCATCACTTCATGGGAAATAGATGGGGAAACAGTGGAAACAGTGTCAGACTTTATTTTTCTGGGCTCCAAAATCACTACAGATGGTGACTGCAGCCATAAAATTAAAAGACATTTACTCCTTGGAAGGAAAGTTATGACCAACCTAGATAGCATATTCAAAAGCAGAGACATTACTTTGCCAACAAAGGTTCGTCTAGTCAAGGCTATGGTTTTTCCTGTGGTCATGTATGGATGTGAGAGTTGGACTGTGAAGAAGGCTGAGCACCGAGGAATTGATGCTTTTGAACTGTGGTGTTGGAGAAGACTCTTGAGAGTCCCTTGGACTGCAAGGAGATCCAACCAGTCCATTGTGAAGGAGATCAGCCCTGGGATTTCTTTGGAAGGAATGATGCTAAGGCTGAAACTCCAGTACTTTGGCCACCTCATGGGAAGAGTTGACTCATTGGAAAAGTCTCTGATGCTTGGAGGGATTGAGGGCAAGAGGAGAAGGGGATGACAGAGGATGAGATGGGTGGATGGCATCACTGATTCGATGGACATGAGTTTCAGTGAACTCCGGGAGTTGGTGATGCACAAGGAGGCCTGGCGTGCTGCGATTCAGGGGGTTGTAAGAGTCGGACATGACTAAGTGACTGATCTGATCAGACCCTACTTTTTAGTAGCAGGAATCAGTATCAAATATCTTAGGTCAAACACACACAGAGAGAGAATTCAGCTCATATTCTACCATATTATATTGATGTTGATGTAATTAGAAGAAACAGACTTGGAGTATTAAAGAAATACCTTGAATGTAATTCTTTGTCTTTGTTCCTGTCTTAAGAAAGATAAGATACCTAAATAGGTCTGTACTTACAGGCACTTTTATATCAAGAGATGTTTTGATATATATATCAAAACATTCTATATCAAGATGATCTCTTCTATATCAAGAGATGTTAGCGACATGATTCTTTACTGAAAAGTTAGATTTCTTACTGTAATAGACTTTGTCCTGCATGCCTCTGCTCCTTTACAGTGTTCTAAACCAAGTATTGTATTTACTTATTTTGTTTAGGTGTTTCAAGGTCTAGAACAATATCATATTAACCTGTATAGCCCCAAGCCCAGCGAGATTTCTTCCTCATTGTAGACATTCACAGGTATTTGGAGAATAAATGAATAATCACGTGCAAAGCTCAGTTCATCACCTTTCTGTCCAAATAGGTTTCCCTGCCTGACTTCCCTAACATCATTATCCTGGTTCTCTGTATTGAAAACCTAAAATGACTCATCCTTCTTTCCCACCGCTCTATCCAATCAGTTCCTGGATCCTTTGAATTCACCCTGCATAGTTCTGTGTAGAGCTTTCTCCTACATTCCATTCTCACCCTCATTCAAGCCCTTATTTCTTCCCATTTGAGTGACTTTAATAGTTATTTAACTAGTTCCAATTACATCTCTCTCCCTATTCTATGAAACTTCAATTCTTAATAGGTTGATTTCCCTAAATTGTTAATGGGATCATTACTTCACTGAACAAAAAACTTTAAAGCCTCACCCTGTCTAATAGATTAAATATAAATATCCGTATGGATACTTAAAAACTTTCATAGTTCTAGGCAAACTTACTTTTGCTTTTCCCATATCACATTACAGTTAAGTATTATTATAATATTTAATATATATATTTAATAATAACATTGAATGTGTATTTAACTATATAATACATGTATACATTGTTATAAAAATATCCAGCCATAGGTTTCCCTGATAGCTCAGTCGGTAAAGAATCTGCCTGCAGTGCAGGAGACCCAGGTTCGATCCTTGGATCACGAAGATCCCCTAGAGAAGGAAATGTCAACCCACTCCAGTATTCTTGCCTGGAAAGCCCTATGGACAGAGAAGCCTGGCAGGCTACAGTCCATGGGGTAGCAAGAGTCAGACACAATTTAGTGACTAAACCACCATAAATATGCCAGCTGCAAAAATTGGAAACAGTTTGAATACTTTTCCACTATGATGATTCCAATGCAATTATTTAGCATTTAATTTACCATGGTCCCTTCTTTGCAAGCATCATGTATCCTCAGAAATGTTTTCAAAGTGAGAAACTAATCTATCACATTTTTTCAAAGAAATATTATTATGACACTAAATGTAATTATCAATGAAGAAGAAATAATATTTTGCTTCCTAGACATATATTTAAATATGCATTAATATTTTGCTTTCAAGTTTTCTTTTTGTGTTTTGGAGTCAGTAGTCTCCCCTACTGGAGAAGGCAATGGCACCCACTCCAGAACTCTTGCCTGGAGAGTCCCATGGACAGAGGAGCCTGGTGGGCTGCAGTCCATGGGGTTGCAAAGAGTCGGACACGACTGAGCGACTTCACTTTCACTTTTCACTTTCATGCATTGGAGAAGGAAATGGCAACCCACTCCAGTGTTCCTGCCTGGAGAATCCCAGGGACGGGGGATCCTGGTGGGCTGCCGTCTATGGGGTTGCACAGAGTCAGACACGACTGAAGCGACTTAGCAGCAGCAGCAGCAGTCTCCCTTACTATGCAGCCCCCACACCACCCTCCCCCCACAGCAGGATTCACACAGTTCTGTAGACCAGGAATAGCTCAGAAGCCCAGGCCCCACTATGTCTGAAGGCCTTGTGCAGAGACCCTCTATTTGCCCTGTAGATCCACTCCCCATTGGCTGCCAACCTCCAAGCCCCCACAGGGAGTTCTGCACGGCTCCCCTTCAGGGCTCCTGGGCCTTGCAGATTATGATTGAATTTGGTCAACGGGGAGGCCTGGCCAGAGGTTGGTGGGAGAGAGAGCAGCAAGTGTGAGCTATTTCTTCTCTTGGCTCCTTCTCTGTGAGGTGACCTTGGCCTGAATATGTCCACTGGCCAAAGTTCATTACTTCTCTCAATAAGATCTGCTCTTTACAATCCTCTCTCCTTTAGGTTTCCTGTTACTTCTCTAGTCCTTTGTCTCCTTGGCTCGAGGAGTGCACGAGCCCCAGGCTCCTGCACAGTCTCTCTTAATTCTCCTGCCCCAGGCTCATATCCTTATAGTTAGTCCCTTTGCCAACTGTCTCCTATTAGGATTTACCAGTGCAAGGCCTGGCAGGTGAAACAGCCCTGTGATCATTCTATTCATAGCAAGGCAATCCATCTTTACTGTTCTCCAATTATACTTTGCTCTTTACAAATTCTATGCCTCTGTCTGAGATTACCTCTCCTTTGCCATGTTTTGTTATTTTTTCCTTTTGGAATTCTTCCCAAGTGTCATGGCTTCTCTTAAATATTATCTTTTCGCATCTATGAAGATTTTCTGATTCTTTATAACCCACTCCTCTTTGAACACTGTCACCACTTAACCATTTTTTCTTTAAACACAATTTATCTGACTGGACTTTGTAAAGGTATTTGAGTACTTATCTTAATCCTCAGTTGACTTTTAGCCCTTTGATAAGCATCTTTGGTTTGATCCTTTAAGTATTCCAAACAATATTTAGCATGATAAATGGTTTACAGAAGATTTTCAATATTATGGGATTAATAAGTTAATGTTATACTGGTTTCTATATATAAATCATAAGTTAGAATATAATATTACTTTTTCCCCAGAGCTTACTCTTGGCAAGGTGAAGAGATTCCAAGCTTTCCAGACTTGGAATATAAAACTATAAGAGCAGAATGATAACTTTGACATCTTGTCAGATCATCAGTCTCCAAAATACTATCTTACAAAGGTTATAATTTCTTTGAAATAATGAGAGAAAACTGAAACTGGGAAAATCACCTTGGGATACTCCATTCCAACTCTCTCTTTCTAAAAAAATTGAGGGCCAGTGACTTGTCCAGATCAGCCAAAATTAGAGATAGAATTGGACATATAAGCTGCCTCTCATTGAATTTTCCATCACCCTTTTGTTCATCTTAGATGGATTAAGGCAGCCGTGTCAGAGATGGAGGAAGCCTGAGCGGGATGGACTTGTAGGTCTGTTCTCCTGAATGAAACCTCCACAACACACTTCGGTGGAATCGGTACATAGTTTTTCTTTGTGCTTCATTACCTTCCCATTTAAAGCTTTCATAGCCTCCACTGCATCTTCTCGGTTAGTGAAGTGCACAAACGCATAGTCTCGGATTTTCTTCACCCTTTCCACAGCACCTGGAAGCAGAGTGAAGGTAGCTCTCTCAGCAAACCTGAGACAGCGCTGAACATGATACACTTAAACATTCAGCTTGCAAGAATCTTTTTTTTTTGGAGATTTAGTATTTAAAGAGCCCATTGAGAATATTTCCTGTGTTCAGGTTTAAAATTCTGCATATTCAGCAAAAGATTTTGTTTGTAATTTTTTAATAACACTTATGTTCTGCCTTATTATGTATATATTTATTTATGGATTTGTTTTTCCATTTCCTAGATCTTTGAGGATAGAAGGGTATCTTTTTCAGTATATTATATAAAGGATAGTAATTTATACATGGTAAAATATTTGTTGAGTTGAACTCAATTATTGGTCATCATATATTTAGGTAATTACCTTTTTAAATTTTATGGCTCTTTCCTCAGAAAGACATCTTGACTCCTTTGATTTGTACAATAAAATTTTAGAGTTAGAAGAGACTTAGCAATAATTTAATTTTTAATTCGTCTTACCTTTATTTGTTTTCAACTTAAAGATTCTGAATCTAAATCTCTGACAAAGTAAGTGAAATTTATGAACTCACATTGCTAGGAACTAGAACTCAGATCTCTCATCTGCTTATCTCATTTGATCAAAACAAACAAACAAAAATTCTGAAAGTACATCTGAGAACCAAGATAGTTTCTTACCATGCTGGTTTAAAATATCAAAGGTTGGAAACAATGTACATATCCACTAATCCTACTAGAGGAATCTCTTTAATAGAAGTATTCACACATGTGCAAAAGGATCATGCGTAAGAATATTAATAACACTAGTCAGATGAAATAGCAAAATAAAACAACTTAATGTCCATTTTCATGAGAGTGATTAAATCTGGTACATTTGTATTAAATAATACTAAGAAGTCTTTAAAGAGAACAAATAGGCTCGTGTATACTTACATGGAAACCTTCAGAACCTGTTGTTAAATCTAAAAAGTTACAATATAGTAAGTGTAATATTATAGCATTTATATTTATAAAATCCCAACCCACATATATGTTGCACATAAATATGAATATACACACAGAAAGAGAACTGAAACGATCAAGATTGAATTGTTAATAGGTGTTAGCTCAGGAGAAGATCCTGATGCTGGGAGAGATTGAAGGCAAAAGGAGAAGAGGGCAGCAGAGAATGAAATGGTTGGAAAGCATCACCAACTCAATGGACATGAACTTGGACAAACTCCAGGAGATAGTGAGGGACAGAAAGGCCTGGAGTGCAGCAGTCCATGGGATTGCAAAGAATCAGACACAATTTAGTGACTGACCAACAACAGGAATGGGGAAAAAAGTTGGGGAGGATAAAGGGGACTTTCAAATTTTAATTTTCATTCTTTGGTGTTTTTACAAATATTTGCAATATGATATATATTCTTTGTGTAATAAAAAAACAACAAATCAACCTAACCTATTATTATGTAGAGGGACTGCTGTACATGTTGATGGACATGTGTAAAAATAAAGTTCTACCAAGATGGTTGAACTTTAGGTTTTACATTTTATTATTAAAATGTCCTTGCTTACTCAATTTTAAAAATAGAACTTTTGCCTAAAGATAGAAACTTGTTTAATATTAATTTGTTAGTTTACCATGCAAATTATCCTTTTTCGGTTAGTCACTTGGGTATATTTTGAGCACTCAGGTTTTCTTCCATCCTTAGTTTCCAGGGACAACCGAGGATGGGACCCTATGCCAGGGAGGATCAGAAAAGGATATGTCTTCTCCTTTTTCCCTCTCACTGTCAAAGTTCAGTTATCTACCCTCTTAGATTCAACGTCATGAAGATAATTTGAGTTTCTACTCTGCTACAAACTGTCTTCCTTTGAAATAATGATAGGATGCTAATGTAAAAATAATTTTAAAACATTGTGATGCTTCTTTTTCCCCTCAGTATTTGATTCTTTACTTCTTATGACAGTGGTTGTACAGAACAAAGTTATATGGCTAAGTTGAGAAAATAAAGGTATTTGAGACCATGAACCATGCAGATATGTAATTAACTGCATTGCAAACGTGGTCTCTTTATTCCTTCAGTATCAGGTTGGAGTAATTATTGTGACTTAACCTCATGCTTTTCTTGGGTATTAACAGGTAAAAGATGGGCCAGTGAGGACCTCTACCTTCCCGGTCTTTGCTCCATTCACTCTGCAGTGCCATCCTCCAGCTAGTCTGTTAGCTGCCAGAGGCATCTTGGTATTGTCCTTATCTAGTTCCTGCATTTGGAGAAGGCACTGGCGACCCACTCCAGTACTCTTGCCTGGAAACCTCCATGGATGGAGGAGCCTGGTAGGCTGCAGTCCGTGGGATTGCTGAGTTGAATATGACTGAGGGACTTCACTTTCACTTTTCACTTTCACGCATTGGAGAAGGAAATGGCAACCCACTCCAGTGTTCTTGCCTGGAGAATCCCAGGGACGGGAAAGCCTGGTGGGCTGCTGTCTATGGGGTCGCACAGAGTAGGACATGACTGACGTGACTTAGCAGCAGTTCCTGCATAGTATTTTGTGCACAGGGGCTGCTGCTGCTGCTGCTGAGTCACTTCAGTCGTGTCCGACTCTGCGTGACCCCATAGACGGCAGCCCAACAGGCTCCCCTGTCCCTGGGATTCTCCAGGCAAGAACACTGGAGTGGGTTGCCATTTCCTTCTCCAGTGCATGAAAATGAAAAGTGAAAGGGAAGTTGCTCAGTCGTGCCTGACTCTTAGTGACCCCATGGACTGCAGCTATTCAATGAATATTCCTGGAATGAGCAAATATTTTAGTCAATTCATATTCTGTTATCATTCACATTAGTTAGGTGGCATTTCAGATGATAATAGATTTTGGTGTACTCAAATTCTACTTGCAGATATTGAAATCAGCTTGCGTTTTTTGAACAATAATGTTTAGCCACACATGCTTTTAGAAATCATGGTATGTGAAAGTGTAACCTCATTAAAAATGCAGACAGATTAGAAAGTGAGAGTTTTTTAAATCATCAAAGCTGGTTTTCTCTACAATGGTGTTTACCATATGGCTTATTTTAATATATTTCTTCTTGTTTATTGATCAATCATCATTTTGCAGAGGGTGAGGCAATAAAATATCAGTGGTCATCCATAAGACTCTAATACAGGGAATTGGAAAACAATGACTCTGTTCATTATCAATTTGTCAGCAGCAGTTGAATTACCTGAAGACAAACACATCTGCAGTCCTAAGGTGAGACTTTCAGAAGGTCATGTTTCCCAAAGTATGGTCCTCAGACCAGCAGTATCACCTTCCCCAGAACTTAATGGAAATGCAAATGCTTGGGACCCATCCCAGACCTATTGGTGTTGTTCAGTCGCTCAGTTATGTCCTACTCTTTGCAACTCTGTGGACTGCAGCATGCCAGGCTTCCCTGGCCTTCACTGTCTCCTGGAGTTTGCTCAGGTTTATATCCACTGAGGCAGTGATGCTACTGAATATGAAATTCAGGTGGGCGGGGCCAGTAATCTTTTAACAAGCCCTTCAAGTGATTCTGAAGGTAAACTGTTTTAAGAAAATCAGATTTTATGAAATGATTATAATTGGAATTTCAGCAGATACTCTTAGGCTACACTGAGGAAGAACATACATTTTCTGGCTCTAGTTTTTGTTTTAATTATCATTATTTCTCTGAATAGCAATATAATATTTTCAGTTTAATAAGGGTTAAAATAATATATTGATAATTATTTGCAAGAATATTCAGGGTCCTTTGAGGGATCCAACTTTCAATAGAATTTTTTAAAAGTTATTTTTTTGTTTCTCAAGTTTTTCTAGGTAAGTATAAACATCATTTCTACTGTAAAAGAAACTGGTTAGCTCTTTTTTTCCCCAATACAGCAGATGTCTGCTAGTCGACAACCCTCTGCAATTCGTTTTTTTTTTTTTTTTGCAGAGTGCCAAGAAGCAGCAGACACATATCATTATGGAGTCCTAAGAGTTGTGCCACCAGCCTCAGAGAGAGAAACAGACCTGGTATTTACTATTTTCACTGTAATTAAAAGGGCCTAGACACTTGTCTCTCTTCAACATATAGACTAGAAAGCTGATAGCCAGTGACTCTGAAAGGAAGCAGCCTTTTAGTAGTTTCTCATTCCAGCCTTTCTGCCTCCACTCCATCCCAAAGAGTAATGTTTTAATTACACAAAATAAGTATTATTCACTATGGGAAGGAAGAAAGTCAGTGCTAAGTCATGGTGAAACGATGTTTATACATGCATGTATCAGTTTCTATGCTCACAATTGCATCAACTTCCAGATCTCCAATTTTGTGTCACTTCTCCTAAACAACCTAACCCCAGGAGTTAGGTTGCCATCGCTGTTAAACTCCTTCCACACACACACATCCTACCTGTTAGTTCTTCCCACCGTGCCTGGCACCTAGGAGCTACTGAAGAAATGACAGGTGAGTGAATGAGTGGGTGAATGGAATATGTGCAGGTCATGGGGGTCCTTGAGTTGTTAAGAACAAGCTCTTAACCAGACCTGGATTTAAGTCCAGACCCTGCCACTTTCTGGTTGTATGACCCTGGACAAGTAACTTATCTGCTCTGGGTCCTGGAAAATAATGGAAGTAGTAAGGTACCCTACGTCACAGAGTTGTTGAATATACCATTATACTCAAGTAGCAAGGAAGGCAGAGTTCCTGAAGTGTGGAAAAAGACAAGTCTCTGGTGAATCTCTAAAAAGGGAGAAAAGAGAGCCTTACTAATTACCTTTAGAATAAATCATCAATTTATGCTATTCCACTTGACAGAGCAGTCAGAGTTGAAAACAGGCAACATCACTATGTGATGTGAATATTCTCAGGCAGTTTTAAGGTGATGGTATCATGGCCCATGTTTATCAACAACCTAGGAAATTCTCATTTATTGGAAAGATGTCACCATAGTGATAAACTTAGACTAACATGCTCTAAGGCATGCAAATCCCACAAGATGGTCTACCAAAAAAATGGGATCCGTGGCCCTCAAATTGGGAAGTGAGTCATTCTACAGCTCCTCTTTTGGAGACTTTCAAAGCAAATTAGAAGGTTAAGAACTATGATAAGTCCCACAGACAAACAAATTTTTAATTTCACTGAATTTGGTGTTAACAAACTTATTTGACCATGGATCCCTTTTAAGAGTAACACGTATTGATAGTTTATAGAATGAGTGTTCTGCAGAACTGGCTTTGAGAAATACTTGTTTGGACATAGTTTCTTAAAATGCTTTACCTTCTCAGTGTTGCAGTTCCTATATGAGGAAAAAGAGATAGGGAGTCAATCTCATGGCTTAAAACTGACAATGAAAAATATTGACAAAATGAAGAGTAATAAATTCTCCTCCACCATCCTTTTTCTTTTCTATTCCCTCAAATCAGTTTTCTAGAACAAACTGTTACTTCCTTTCTTATGTATCTAAAGTCATGATCATATTCCATTAAACCAGTGGTTCTCAACTGGGGGCAATTTGCTCTCCCAGGCACAAAAAAATTCTAGAGACATTTTTGGTTATGAAAATTACAAAACATTACATTCTGGAATGCACAGGA